>NC_138548.1:47533087-47695587 GCF_964273705.1 Natrix helvetica
TTCATTTGACTAAAGATACATGAACAAATCTTCTCTAGGATAGAAATAAATGACAGAAGTTAGTAAGTGGCTAGCAGATGTATATAAATCATGTTGTTGGATTCTTTTTCAATAAACTTTGAATTATTAGTTTTTGCACACTTATATCAATGCTTTTGCTATTCCCATTTGCCTGTTTAGTGCTATTCATACATTTTGTTCATACATTTTCTTCACTAAAATATTTTGCAGTTTTAAGAATTACATACTGCATTACATATAAGAAAATAATAAACTGATATGAAAGAATTCTAAGTCTGCAAGTCCAAAAATAAAGTAACATACTTGTAAGAATATTATGCAGTCAATTTTCATCATGCTGATTTCTCACATGCAGGAGTTATTGTGGTTTATTGTGTTTAGTTTTTAAAAAGGGGAAACGTTAAAAAGGAGGATTTCAGATTTTCCTCTGTAATCTAAAATGGTATAGTTCAGAATATTGTTATAATCTGTAATTAGAGAGCTATTTTTTGTAAAGGATAAGCATCAGAACCGAGCTTCATCGGACAAGCAATTATATGTAAGAATTAATTAAATTAAAAGTGTAAATTGAGCATTTCTGGGATTATTTTTCTCCTGAAAACTAAAGAAATTAAATTTGCTTTTATTTCAACAATTACTAATGACTAAGAAATTTAGTAGATAGTCTCATTTAAAAAAAAAAAAAAATCTGCAAATGCTTCAAATCTGAATTATTTTGAATTCAGAAAAGGGCCATTTTGAGTTATAAACAGGGCTTTTAAATTTAAAATGAATTTTTCTGAATTTTAAACAGTTTTGACCCATTTAGAAGTGAATTTACATACATACATGCAAAATAATTGTTTTGAATTCATAACACTCAAAACAGTATTATAAATTGCATTCCAGGTAGGTTGAAATATTTTAATTTAAGGTAGCCAATAACTCAAGGTCCTTCTGCAGCAATAATAATAATAATAATAATAATAATAATAATAATAATAATAATAATAATAATAATAATAATAATAATAATAGATCTACCAACCAGCCCCAAAGGCTGTGAATCCCACCAAAGATTAACCACATAATAATGAAACATTAACATAGAAGTGAGCTGTGAATTATCCCGCTCCTATGAAATTCTCAGTAATCATTTGAATTCCATAAAAAATGCCTTGTTAGGGTTAAATGTGTATTCTCCTTGTTAGATTCTATTCTGCCTTGTCCTGAAGGTAACAGAATAACAGAACAAGAGTTGGAAGGGACCTCGGATGTCTTCTAGTCCAATTCCCTGCTTAGGCAGGAAATCCTATACCATTCATTTCAGACAAATGGTTGTCCAATCACTTCTTAAAAACTTCCAGTGTTTGGGACGTCCACAACTTCTGGAGGCAGGTTGTTCCACTGATTACTGTATTTTTCGGAGTATAAGACACACACACACACAGACCCCAAAAGGCTGAAAAATTGGGTGTGTCTTATACTCAGAATGTAGCTTTTTCTAATCTTTTTTTCAGCCCTAATGAGGTGCTAACGAGTGAAGCCTGCTTTGCCTGATTTTCTCATTGCTGCTCCTTCCAACGTTAGCACCTCATTAGGGCTGGAAAAAAAGCTTCTAAAGCGCAGCTGATCGTTGGAGGGAGCAGCAATGAGAAAAGCAGGCAAAGCAGGGAAGATCCTTCATTCATTAGTGCCTCATTAGGGCTGAAAAAAAGCTTCTCATATTTTTACTGCAGCATACTCCCCCATTTGGATATTGGTACATCTAAGTGAGGCTTGGAAGAGTAGAGACGAAACAAAATGAAGTCTCTGCTTCAAAAACAATTTCTCAAGAATGGAAAATCTACTTGTCTCCAATGCAACACACTATTTTGCAAATTGTGGTTATCTTCTTTGAATTTTTTCATTTAAGTATGCCCTTCAACTTTTCTGTGGAGCAGATAATTTGCTAGTATTACTGCTCCAAGTTTCCACATTAAAAATAGCATCGATCATGCTGGTTGATGACCTCAGATAGCGTTTAGATAGGAAAGTATACTCTTTTTTGGTCCAAATAGTCCTCACTTGTCTTCAATAATGATTATTTGTAATGATTGTGATTGTTAATCAGTGTGGCCTCACTTGGAATACATAGTCCAGAGGATAAAAAGCATGCACGCTCAAAACCAATAAACTTATGTGCTGAAGCTGACTAGACTACAGGTGCTAGCCAGATGAATACCTGGTAGTCAGAATTTTTTTCCCCCTATTTTCTGTCCCAAAAACTAAGGTGCGTCTTATACTCTGAAAAATACGGTAATTGTCCTAATTGTCAGGAAATTTCTCCCTAGTTCTAGGTTGTTTCTCTCCTTAATTAGTCTCCATCCTGTGGT
This sequence comes from Natrix helvetica, assembly GCF_964273705.1. Classification (NCBI taxonomy): domain Eukaryota; kingdom Metazoa; phylum Chordata; class Lepidosauria; order Squamata; family Natricidae; genus Natrix; species Natrix helvetica. The sequence goes on from NC_138548.1 coordinate 47,535,463, forward strand.
TTATGTAGCACAACAGTCTTTTTCCCTTTAAGTTCCGATGAATAAAAATGGTCCTCTCTGGCTTTTTAATAAATGTATTTATTGTTTCTCTATGTTGCACTTGTACAGTATATTAATGTGGCCTGAAAGAGGGTTAATAAATTAAATACTTCAATATCACTATTAAAATTTTGTCTGATTTGAAGTCCAGATGTGCAATGTTCAGAATCCTTTGGAAAACAAGAAAACTGGCTTACAGTTTGAAGGTTATCAGAAGTGTAATTGCATTTGTGTAATTCTATTTTATAGCTGTTATTTTTTTGTGATTTTAATTTGTGGTTTGATCTGTTGTTTAAAGGCAACCCTCCAGATGCTTACTTTCATGGTTTTTTCTCCCTTTTTTCAGTTTGTAAGTAGCATTTACTATATAGGTCTATTCTTAAATTTCTAAAGATTTAGTAGTAACACTCTCCCTTCACCACAGAATGTAAATGTTGTCCATTCGCCATGGAAGTTGACATTGTGCAAAGCAAGGCTGTTGTTCTAGACCCATTCAAGTTACCCCCAGGCTGTAATCCTATGAGATCTGAATGCACTTATCTAGTCACTTGGTTTCAGTTATTAAAGAGGCAGTATTAATTTTTGGAGGGCTCCAAATGAACACATTTTCTAAAAAGGAGTTAATCCTTGGATAGTCATTAATGTACTTTATAAGCAATCATATTTATGTATCATTGCAGTGATTTCTCCAGCTCAGTTGGAAATTGAATTACATTCTAGCTCCTTAGCTAATAGGAATAAATGAAGCCAATTAAAAAAAAATCCAAATTCAAAATGTAAAAAAAAGTTCTTTAAGAAAATTATTTTTGTTTGATACTTACAAGTGATCTGAAAACTTTAATATATCGTTACTTTTAGCTACCTTTGACCTTTTCTGACCCTATTAGTTTATTATATTGAGTTCTATTTTTGCCTAATTAATGATTGAGTTTCATGCAAAAAATTCATGGAACAAAATAATATTAATAATTGATTGAACAGAAAGCCAAAGTTTCACTTCTGTCACACATATTTCCCAAAAATCCAGAAGTATTTTAATATATTGGGAGTGAGAGATGAATTGTGCAGTTGAAATAAAGTCATATCACATTTGTCCGTAAGTACATATGTCTATTTTATCTAGTCCTGCAGAAGATACTGTCTCTTAGTCTAGACAGTGATTTGCTTGCAATGGCATACAGATCTCTGCATGCTCCACATTTTGGTGTTTCTACATGCTTTGAAGCCTGCTTTTTCTTTCTGTTTTAATTTATGTGCATGTGGATTTTAATATGTTTTTACATTGCATGGTTTTGCTTAATTCCAATTTTCATCTTTTTAACTAAAAGATTATCATGACGTTTAATTGAAAAGTAACTTTTCATCTTGTAGCAAGGAAGGAAAGAGCCTCTGGAAATAGTGATAAATTCATTTTAAAAGAATGTTATTTCCCATAAACCATCAAGGATAGAGGCACAGTAGAACTGAAACTGTTCTTTTTTCCTTCTACCTAACTTTTCGAAAACAAAACCACCTGTCTTCCCAAATTCTCACAATTTCAGTATTTTTCACCTTTTCACAGTGACAAGCTTCCATATTATTTCTTCAAATTATGGCATATTCTTGTTTAATTAAAGGAATTTAAAATAAGCCATTCATTCTGATGCAAGGCCATATCCAAGATAATGCAATGGTAGCTCAGTAACAGTAATAATGCCTCAAATAGATATAAGATAAAATGTTAAATAATGCTCAAATACTATCTTCTCCAACTTTTTCTTCAAATCCGTGTTAAGGTGTAGAATAGAAGTTTAGGGATTTGACATATTTCAAGCTATGTTGGATTTCCGTAAATTTTCCTCCAACCACTGTTTGCATGAAGCCAATATTAGTAAAAACTGTTTATTTAATTTCTACCCAAGATGCAAAACCCCAAACTATATATAGATATATGCATCCAGGTACACCCGACTGTCTGGATTATATAATCAGTCCTCAATTGGTTCCATTCTGATTTCTCTTCTTTCATTACTGCAACTCTGTAAGAAAGGCCAAAAATAAATGTATGTTTGTTTGTTCGTTTGTTTGGGAGTGAACTTGTAGGTTCTTCATAGGACCTGTGTCTTACCAGCTATTGATCTTGTATATTTAAACATGCACATTTTCATTTGTAAAAACTTGTATAGGTCTGCTAATTATGTGTCAAGAATGTGTGGTTACAATGTTACAGAAATTTAGATTATACAGTATACCAGGGTAAATTGTAAACATAACAGACCTGATTTTTAAACGGTTGGTAATGAATTGGGATAATATATTTGAGAGCCTTTAGAAGAAATATCCCCATCTTTCTACTCTTTTTTGCCTTAACTGTAGTAAAGCATTATAAAATATCAATGTGGAGAAGGCTAACTAGGGTTAGGGTTTAGTCATGGGGAAATCTGATTGCTTGAATTAATGTTAGTAATAGTATAGGGTTCAAATGCTGTTGAGCAGGATGAATATGTCAGTATTTCTCATTCTCCTTTTCTAGCGGTCCCTTTTTCAATATTTCTGTTCAATACATATGAAACAACTAAAGTACATGGTAACTAAGGTCCATAGTGTTTAAATGTCCCTGCCCGCCTAAGAAGCTTTCCAAGGTTCAGAGAACTTCCAAAATACATGGACTAAGAGGGCAGTTTGTTGCAACTCACCACAGGGAGGTGTCCCAAGCATCAAGAATATGGCTGCAATTGTACAGTTTAAACCGTACCTCCCTTTTTATATGTGCTGTAATATAAGGCATGTGAAGGAAGGAATGCAGCCAGCATCTTGACTTTTTTTTAAAGCTCCCTTTGTGTAGACCCCCCTTATTAGCTAGAAAGGACTTGGGTAAAACAAGATGATCAAGTCCTGAGTAATACACCATGTGAGAATAGGTTTTGAATTAAAGCCTGAATTAAAGAATTAAAGCTATTAAACATATGTGAGAAGTCCTCCCTCAGTGCTGATCTCTAAGATTAACCCTGACCACATTTATTAAAGTCAGTTCTGTTGAAATAAATGTTGCTGGCTTTCAGATATATTTGTGTAAGATTCGGATGTAGGAGTGTGAAATATATTTTTAAAAACCTGAAAGGAATACATGAAGTATGGATGAAATTCTTGCAGTATCTCTTTGGAACCTGCATGTCAGACCTCTTCTACCTTAACCAACTGTTTAGCAAACAGAAACTAAATGGATGTTTTCCCCTAATGCAGTGTTTCTCAACCTTGGTGACTTTAAGTCCTGTGGACTTCAACTCCCTGAATTCCCCAGCCAGCTGGGATTCTGGGAGTTGAAGTCCACAGGACTTAAAAGTCGCCAAGGTTGGGAAACACTGCAGCCTAATGAATGTAAGGAACAGTTTCAGCTGCATGTTGTTAAAAAGACAAAAATCAAAAGCACTTGCTATGACTGATTGTATGACTCAGACAAAAAAAGCCAATAACTCCAACCAGACATATTTGTCTCTGGTATCTAATACAACTATCTGTAAACGTACACAATTACTTTGTGAAGAAAAAAGGTAAATTTAGTTTCAAAATTCCCATCAAGAAAACCAGAGAAGTTGATAAGTTTGCCATAGCTCAACAAAGAAGGAATTTATCTTTGTTTTCTTCTTACAAATACTTCGCTTTGCACTTAAATTCTTTGGCAATCTAAGCTTTTTGGGAATGTGCCTATATGCTATACTTGTACAATCTATTTAATAAGTGCCATGAACATTTAAAGAGATGTACTAAGTCTCTTACATAATTAGAAACTGCAGCAAAAACTGCTATATTCTACATGCGTAGTGAGAGCTGATGATAACTTGGCACCATCTTGTGCACTGAAATATGATTAGTCATTTTTTTAAAAATGACAAATGGTAATAAATGAGGCGATATTAAGATCTAACAGCTCTGAATCAGCTTTTTTTATATAGTCCAACTCATTTTGGATGAACTGTCCATTTTGTTTACTTTTCTAACTGCTGCTAGTGTTGTTGATAGGTGAACGTTTTAATTTATGCCAAAGGTTCCCAACTTTTTCTTCACTAAGGACCCCCTTTAAATACCTTTTGTGGTCCCAGACTATAGCCCCGGACCAGAAAGACTTAATCCAAGATTTAAATCATAGCATTTCTTCAAGCCTTCGCAGAGCCCCTGTGACAACATTGGAGGACCACAGGTTGAGAATGACTGATTTATGCCGTTTGATTCCTTTTAAGGGAAATGTTGAGGCTACTCCCCATGTAATACATTGGGGTGTTTTTTTTCATTCTTAATATACCCTTCAAACTATCCCTTTTGCTGAAAAAAATATATCAAAGACGTGCATTAAAAAGCAAGTAAACGAAATTATCATACAGTGTTATTGCACACCCTTTGGGCCTTAGCATTTGTGTACTCACAAATTTACTCACTTCCACTTGAGAGCTAAAAAAATTTGTGTTTCCCAATGGCTGCTCCAGTCTCATTTGTCATTTCCACTAGTAGCCTTTTAACACAGGTTCACCAACACTAACCTCCTAATGAAGTTTTTTTAAAAAAATGTCTTACACATCCCCTGAAGTAAAGGTTTTGGGGATTTATAACAGTTTTATCTTACACAGAGCTAAAATGAAGAATTTAGAACCTGCATGTGAGAGCTTGCGTCTTTGTCCCTTTCTCCTGAAATCAATTATTCGTCATTCCTTTCATAGGTTCGATCCATGCGACATCAATAGCAGCCTCTAGAGTCGAGCAGGCACTATCAGAGGTGGCTTCATCTTTGCAGAGTAGTACTCCAAAGCAGGGTCCTCTGCATCCTTGGATGACTTTGGCTCAGATCTGGCTTCATGCAGGTAATGGGACAGAGCGGTTGTTTCTTCTTCTCCACTAGCCTCAGGAAACTCTTTGCTGCATTCGGCAGGCCAGAATGTTTTATTGGATGTCAGCATAAAAACGCTGCTTAGAAGGATGCTTTTTCAGAATGTGGCATTTTGATTCGATTGAAGACAAGAACACAGCAATGCCTAATTTATGAAAATTGCAGGTTTAGAAGAAGGGCGCATTTAGTATTTAACAAGCTTGTCAGAAGGTTGACTCTCCCTGCTTTTTTTCCCCAGCCGCTGGCCAGAAGATGTTAAGGCATGGAAATGTAAGATGTCACACTGCAAATTAGGTGTGACATTATTTTCATGAACTTTAAAATGGCATTACTCAAGAAATATGTAGTTGGGACAGAAAGCAGCAGCTTTAGCAGAAAAGATAAATGCCACCTGAAAAATGTATCTTTTAAAGTGTTTTCTCAAAATGCATCAAATGATAAAAACCAGTAAAATAATTTTGGGAAAATTTGTGGGAAGAATATGTTTGTTTTATGCGGATAAATTAGTAGTTTTAATTCAGAATTTTAGGAAGAGTTTCTGGCCATACCTTAATGCTTGGCTAATTTAGGTTTATATACATTTGATTACTGCAGACAGGAGAAAAATGTTCTCTCCCATGAGAAATAGCTATATACTGTATATTCAGGCGTTCCAATAGTCTAATTTCAAAAATGCTATTTTTGATATAGTATGCTAGAAATGTTATGTAATACTAGTAAGCTAATACTTATTAGCTTTCTAAAATGAACAGTGTGTGGGAAAATAAAAGCAATCCCCGATTAAGAGTTGGAACTGGTAAGGCAATAGATGATTAATCAGGTATACTCTGTCTCAGGCAGGCCCGTCTATGCATGTTTACATTAGGCAGTTCACATTGAGCTAATGTGAAGTAATGGACTTTGTGAAGCTAGGAAAGGGCCCCCATTAGTCCACTTCAGATAATGTCATTTCAAGGATTGTTAAAGTGGAAGAGGGGAGCATTTATACTTGTTTGAAGGAAGTAAAAATGCTATAGCTAGCTAGGTAGATGATAGTTAGATAGATACGTAAATGATTAATTGATGATAGATAGATAGATAGATAGATAGATAGATAGATAGATAGATAGATACATACATACATACATACATACATACATACATACATACATACATACACAGATGATAGATTTTACAAAATTTCCTTGTGTACCATGCATAAGAAGAAATATGGGCATTATGTAATTTTTAAATTAATTCTTGTTTCCAACTAAATATTCAAATCTGCAGTATTCTATTTTTTTCTAAAGTACTTGGTATAGAGGTAGATGCTTAATCCTAAATCTGAACTAGAATTTGGAGGAAGATTAAACTCCCAAATGAGAACTATGACTTGGAGATTGTAAATAGAGGTAATCCTTGACTGATGTTTATGACTTCAGTTGAGCCCAAAATTTCCATTGTTAAATGAGTTTTGTCCTAATTTACCTTTCTTGCCACTGTTGCTAAATGAATCGCTGCAGTTATTAAGTTAATAAAATGGTTGTTGTGAATCTGGCTTCCCCACCGATTTGGCTTGTCAGAAGGTCACAAAAAGTGACCACATGCTTCTGGGACACTGCAACCATCATAAATACATGCCAAGTGTCCAAATATTGATCATGCGACCACGGATATGCGGCATCAGTTGTAAGTGTAAAAAACAGTCATCAGACACTTTTTTTCAGTGCTATTATAACTTTGAGCCATGGTGGCTCAGTGTTTAGAATGCAGGCTACTTCTGCTGACTGCAATTTGGCAGATCTCACCAAGCTCAAGGTTAACTCAGCCTTCCATCCTTCCAAGGTTGGTAAAATGAGATTGTTTGGGCCAATATGCTGACTCTGTAAACTGCTTAGAGAGTATGGGGCAGGATGTATGGGGCAGGATGCGATCCCGCAGGTAGCTAGGTCCTGTGCCATGGAGCGCTTTGAAGATGGTAATCAAAACCTTGAAACGCACCCGATAGACCACAGGAAGCCAATGCAGCTTGCGCAGGAGAGGTGTTATATGGGAGTATCTAGTACTCCCCATAATCACCCGCGCGGCCGCATTCTGGACCAACTGTAGTCTTCGAGTGCATCTCAAGGGAAGCCCCCTGTAGAGAGCATTGCAGTAGTCTAGGCGAGACGTCACCAGCGCATGGGTGACTGTGCGTAAGGCATCCCGGTCCAATAGGGGGTGCATTTGGCGCACCAGGCGAACCTGGTGGAACGCCCCCCTTGCCACGGCTGTTACATGGTCATCCATGGACAGCCGGGCATCCAGGAGGACGCCCAAATTGCGCACCCGCTCCATGGGGGCCAGTTGCTCGCCCCCGATGGCCAGAGATGGAAGCAACTGGTTGAACCGGGGGGCCAGGAGCCACAGCCACTCCGTCTTGGAGGGGTTGAGTTTGAGTCTGTTGTCACCCATCCAGACCCGTACGGCTTCCAAACACCGGGACATCATTTCGACGGCCTCGTTGGGGTGGTTCGGGGTGGAAATGTACAGCTGCGTATCATCAGCGTACAGATGATATCCCACCCCAAAACCACGAATGATCTCGCCCAGTGGCTTCATATATGTGTTGAACAGGAGAGGCGAGAGGACCGACCCCTGTGGCACCCCACAAGTGAGGGGGCTCAGGGTCGACCTCTGCTCCCCTACCAACACACGTTGCGTCCGGCCGGAGAGGTAGGAGCCGAACCACCGTAGAATGGTGCCCCTAACCCCCAGCCGGTGCAAAAGGATACCATGGTCGATGGTATCAAAAGCCGCTGAGAGATCTAATAGGACCAGGATAGAGGAACAACCCCTATCTCTGGCCCTCCAGAGATCATCAACCAACATGGCCAGTAATAAACTAGAACCTGGATCTTTGTGTTCCCAGTCCAACAACTTAATTTCGGTTGGCAGATCAGAAAGAAGGCCTTTGCCAAACAGCATAAAACAGGGTGGTTTGTATGGAAAACTGCAGTCTAGTCAGTGAAAACTAGCCTTTGATTTATGCCCAGAAATAGATTTGCAAGTGGTAACGTTTTTTCATCTGTTAGGTGTTATAAATTTAAATTTATTTTGTGTATTATAAAATATTTTAGTAAATTCTGGATTTAATGCTGAATTCATGCATTCAAATTCTGTTAATCATGGGATGAGTATAATTGAAAATATAACAGAGTTATCAAAACGTGTATATTTTTCATTTGAAAAACCAATATTATAACATGAATGTAATTCAGAATACATGTACACTCTGTGATTTGTTTCCTTAGTTGAAGCATAAGGGGATTAGCATATTACACACACACACACACACACACACACACACACAAACAGAGTATATAACTAACTGACTTTAAAAATACAAGATTAAAAGATCAAGTTGGATCCCAAGTTTGATATAGATACTAATAAAGAAAATAGCATCAAATTCGATCATTGTTCTATTACTTTATTGTCACAATTTAGAAGACAATATTAACAATAACAACAAACAAGGAAAATGTATTATATTTTTTATTTAATTCTTAATTCTGCTTCCATTGTGCTGTGTTTCAATAAAGAAACAACCAGGGCAGATACTATCATCATCATCATCATCTAGTAAACTTGTAGGTCGCCCAACTCTCACTGATGCTGGGCAGCTGATATGAGTGACAGTTCTCTCTTTGTAATGGACAATGTGATTCCTCTAAGTCAGGGGTATCAAACTCACGTTGTCAAGGCAGCATCACGTGATATATCGGGACTTTTCCCCCTTCGCTAAACTGGGTGTGGATGTGGCCAGCGCATGACGCATCTGGCCATGGACCGGGAATTTGACAGCCCTGGTCTAAGTCAACTTTTCCCAATGTAGCCCTCCATTTTTTTTAAAAAATGATTCTGCATATTGAAGAAGTCTGTATCTAAATACATAAACATACATATATATGGGTAATATATATTCAAAAAGGCTTTGTGACTCAAAGCAGCAAATAGCTCTTCTTGGCCCCCTCCCTTTCCCTGTCTAATTCTTCTTGCGTCAACTTTGAATAAGCTGGAAGGCCTATTGTGGCATAGTAGAAATAATCAGATAGGAGAGGAGAGGTTAAACTACTCATCCATGAAGCTCACAGGTTCACATTGAGCTGATCACTATTGTAGTTGCTAAGATTCTAGAAATATACTAGTCAAAGAGAGAATTAACAGGAGTGGGAAAAATATGTTTCACCCTCCGAAACGTACATTATTGTGACATCAAAATTCTGTGGTAAGCTCTCAAACTACAGTGGCTTAAATTTGTAGTTTAAAAAGAGCAGTGGAACAAATGCATTCAATATCCAATAGGTAAAACAGGGGTGTCTTTACTTTTTAAAAGTTCACATATATGTAGTGTTATAAAGTCATTGCTATACTCTATGAAATCCTGGGAGGAAAAAGAAGACTGTGGAGTCCTTGGTGCTCTCTGCACTTGGTTACTAGTTTGAAAGAAGAAGAATTTGCTAAAAAGAAATGGGAGCATTCAGTTCTTTCAGGAGATCAGATTCTTTTAGGAGAAAGTAAGAAAGCTTATTTTCTCCAACATTAGCTTTCCTGAGCTCCTGAAAAAATCATCAGTCCCATGGAATATTCAACTTGTTCCAGCACCTTATAAAATAAATATTTCCCAAAAGATTCAGAGAAGTAGACAGGCGATTCTATGCTTATAATGAACCAGGAATTATTTTACTGACAGTCAGTTTCTGGTCACTGACAATCACCAACCCGCAAGTAAAATTGCATTATATCTTTGTCCATAATTTTTAATCCAGGAGAGAGAGAAACAGAAAATCTGTTTGCAGAGAGGCAAAATGACAAGTATCCTTTTAAAAAGATCCTTAAAAATATTTTAAGTACAAGTAGTCCTCAATTTACTGAGAATTCAACAATAAATTATTAATTACCATATAATTACGACCACAATTGAGCACAAATTTCTGTTATTAAGACATTTGTTAAATACATTTTGCCCAGTTTTATTACCTTTCTTGCTGCAGTTGTTGTGAATCACTGCAGTTGATAAGTTAGTAACCCGCTTGTTAAGTGAATTGGGCTTCCCCATTGACTTTGTCAAAAGGTTGCAAATGGTGATCACATGTTCCTGGGACACAGCAATGGTCATCAGTATGAACCAGTTTCCAAGCATCTGAATTTTGATCACATGATCATGGGGATGCTACAAAGGTGGTAACTGTGAAAAATGATCATAAGTCACTTTTTTCAGTGTAATTTTGAACAGTCATTAAATGAACTGTTGTAAATTGAGGATTACCTGCACTGATCTTTTGATATTTTAGATTCCATTTGAAAAAATCCACTCCATGACAATTGTTCCATCTCATCTCCCACTCAAATGTATGTTGCTCTTCTGTATCCTGTCACATTTATCTTGACTTTGAAAGTTTATTCCACATATTTAAAGATACAGCACAGTTATACCTCAGTGACAAATTACATAGAATATGAGATCTGTCATTTGTTTTCCAAACATTGTAAAATTTACCTAAAGCAGAATTTGATAGTACTGGCATCATACTAGGCAGGAGTTCATGTGATAATTTAGATACAATTAGCCGTCAGTTGCTGTTATTATTACATAGTGGAATCAAAAGGTGACAGGTGAGGTGATTCCATTCATGGCAGATTAATTCACAAGAAAAGTGGGCAAAACAGAATACAAAAACTAGCTTGTCATCATTCAGAAGTCCCAATCCAGAATACTGTGCAATTTAGAGTAGGTGGGCAGAACAGGGGGCCAGGAAGGCCTTTGCACAGCTTTATTTGGTGTCCCAAAAGTATGCCATTTCCTACATCAAGAGCTGTTCAGACTGTCACTTGTGCCCTTGTCACCTTACGGCTTGACTACCACAATGCAATCTACATGAGGCTGACCTTGAAGACCACCCAGAAGTTTCAATTGATCCAAAATGCAGCAATGCAGGCAGTAATGGGAATGCCTTTTGCTAACATTTTGCTTTGTGATCTGCACTGGTTGCCAGTGTATTACCAGGTGCAGTTCAAATTGTTGGTTGCTACCTGTAAAGCCCTATATGGTGTATGCTCTAGTTACTTGAGGGATTGCCTATTTCTCACAGTATCTGTCTGGCTGATCCAATCTGGCAGGCTGGTGCTCTTTGGATGTCATCTATTGGGTTTCTGAAAGTGTGTCTTCTCTCTACCACCACTTGCCTTGTGGAATGAGTTCCCCCCCTGAGATTCAAACATTCCTCACCTTACTGGTGTTTTGAAGGGCTTTGAAGAACGTGGTTCTTGGGCCCGGCTGAGGGTGAAAAAGAGTGAAGCCCTTTTCTTCTTTTTCTTTGTTCCTATACAGGTTTGTTGCATCTGCCATCTTTGCTCCTTTGCTTTCTTGCTTTTAAATGTTTTTAACAATTTGTAGACCAACCAGAGGAGGTCTGACTCCTGAGTCAGGCAAGAGATAAATAATAACAATAATAATTGCTGTGGTGTTGTTGTTGGTAGTACTAGTAGCACCTGCTTAGGTAGACAACATAGGGAAGATGGGTCCAAACCTTCGGCAGTGCTGGGACAGAAGCATCATCTGTTGAAGTACAGTCATAAATTATTGAAATCCGTGTGTGTTGTACATATTTTTTACATTGAGGAAGGAAAACATTGACAGGAAATAAAACAGTTTCTAATAGCCCTAAAAATTAACAACACTACAATAATTCAAACTGGGTTTAAAATTTTTGGTTGTTTTTATTGCACATTTGTATTTTATGTATTTATTGTAATAGCTGCATATATGTTTTTCTTTTAGGCTTCATCCATTTCCACATACACATTTAAAAACCCCATCATACATTTTGTTAAAATTATTTTTAAAAGCTGGAATCTTAAAAAACAAGCGTTGTAATATCGGAGGAATTACATGTAGTTCTAAAAAAATGTGATGTTCCCTCTGAGCAATCAACATGCATATCCCACTTCATAGCACAGACCATTTTTTAAAAAATTTCTATACCCTGAAAAAAGAACAGCATTGAAACAATAATTTTACCTAAAACAAAGTTAAAGATTTCAGAACATGAATGCTGCAGATATAAAAGAAGTACAGTTGTTATATAATGCTTTAAAATGTTAACATCAGATCTTAAATAAAAATATCACCCTTTCCCTATTTTTAGTTATTCCTTTCATTATTTGATTGGGGTGAGAAGACTGCTTGATACTACTTGGAGGGACAACATATAACCTGCTATTTCAACAAATTAAATTTCTGGCCTCTGCAATAATGTGTCCAGTTTATCCTAGGATATTTTTGATGATTTTTTTTTAAGATAACAGAGCCAGAATTGAACTGACCGTCAATCAAAATTAGAGACCAAAACGTTTAGTTCTGTTTTTATAGGTTCAACATGACTAAATATATAACTAGATAGCGGGAGTGATTGGGCCCCTCTAAGTGTTTATAAGACTGTTATAAACTATGGGTCTGGGAGTTAGTTTTCTTTTAACTTCTATCCTATTTATTGTTTTCTTTCTTCCACTAAACAATTTAAAAACTAATAAAACCATTACTAGGGAGCATGCCTCTGACAGATTAAGTACATTTTTAGATTACTTGATGAAAATTATTTTATTTAAAGAACATTAACTAAATTAAGAGTAATATCTGCAATTCAGTTATTTATTTTATCCAGTTCATTTTCATGGAGGCAAGAATGAATGATACTATATATTAGGACAGAAATTAAAAAATGTGCATGCTTTTTAAAATTAAAGGAAGAGAAGACTTTGAAGGTGGCAAAAGAACAATGAGTAAAATATTCTAGAGGAAAAAGCCTTCCACAGTGTATGATAGACAACATACTTCCACAGTTTATAATAGACAACATAACAACAGTGTATGCTAGACAACACTTTTTGCAATATTTCCTAGTTTCAATCTGTGTCAAAATGCTGGAGACCCATAACATGTTATTTGACTCTTATTTATTTAGCACATATTTTAAAGTGCTGCAAGAAAATGGACTTTTGATACTAATAGTAATTGTAACATTACAGTTCCTTTACAGATACAGGCATATTCTGATGAGGAAAGGAGTAATAGTAGATCAATCATAAAAAGAGTGGGCAAACATGTTTTCCCATATCATAGAATGGCTTCTTGCCTATGACTGCTTTTTTACTGGAAGTAATTTTCTGGAAAGCCGAGTGAAAGCAAGAAAAAAAGCATTTATACTTGTGGGAAATTGTTCATTCTTTTTTCTTTCTCTGCTTCCTGTTTCCAGCTGAAGTATACATAGGAATTAGAAAACCTGCAGAAGCCACTGCTTGTACTCAGGAAGCTGCTAACCTCTTTCCTATGTCTCACAATGTTCTCTACATGAGAGGTCAGGTGGCAGAACTTCGGGGAAATACAGATGAAGCAAAGCGCTGGTATGAAGAGGCCTTATCTATTAGCCCTACGCATGTCAAAAGTATGCAAAGATTGGTAAGTTCAATTTATGCAGCATAAAGTGTAAAAAGATAAGATTTATTTCTTAAAACACTATAGGAATATCATTATCAATTCAACAATTAGAATGTATTCGACAACTGTAAAATATATGTGGGATAAATTCTCTTAACATGAATTCTTGAGCCATTGGTATTTATCTGATTTGCAGTAGTGCTAATAACCACATTTAGAAAAGGAGAAACTGAAAACATTTTTAAAATATGGTGATCTATCTTATTAAAGCTATGAAAATATAGAAAATACATTATATATTTCAAATAAAATAATAATATTCTGTAGGCAATGGGCCCAGTGTTGTAAAACTGAAGCAATTGCAAATTGTTCATTAATATATTCACTTAGTATTCATTTAGTGTAGTGAAGTATAGTGTAGTGTAGTGTCGTATTCTAGTCTAGTCTATTCATTGGGTATTTATTTTATCATATTGAAATCAATCAACTGAAATCAGAATAAAATATTAGCATGCCAACCATGGGTTTAATTCCATGATCCTGTAAATTGCTGTGATATTTTTCGGTAGACTCAAGGGAGGGGCAACTCATGGGATATTCTCACAGCCTGATTGGTCCAGAAGACTGAGGGAAATCTCTTTTAACTTCCTTCTTTCCCTGTGGTTCCCAGTTCCTCTCAGTCTTTGGTCCAAGCACTGTATGAGTTCCCAGAGTGAGTAAAAAATTATATTAATTAGATATATATTGGCTATTTTAAATTCCAAATTGTCTGAGCTGTCACTTGCAGGGACAGGGTCCTCCGTCTTGCAACAAGCCGGGGGGAGAGCAAAATTGGCTCCGCTCTCCTCCTATGGTCTTCAGGAGCTCTGACCGATCCCTGGAACTGCAGGCTCTCCTTTCGCAGCTCTGCGGGAAGGGCTGCTGGCCAGAGGCTATGATCAAGCTGCGGGCTATTAATTTTAGCTTTACAAGCTGCACATAAGCGCAAAGAGCTGCTGCAAGCCTTTTCAAGCTGCGGCTGAAGGAAAAAAGCCGTTTGCAGCGCATGGAGTCTTCCATCGGCCATTTTGGCTGTGCGCACGTGGGGGCGGCCATTTTGGAGGCAAGCACGTGGAAGAGGCCATTTGTAAGCCCCGAAAATTACCACTTGCATCGCGGCCAGTGTCAGGCCGGCAAGTTTACCCTCAGCAGCCCAATCCTAGCTCCCCCAAGGCCCTTGCACCAGCTGGTGACTTTGGGCAGCAGCACCCTCAGGACACGTGAGTGGCTCCAGTGGCGGAGAGCAGGCAGACCACTTCGATGGCCCAGGGGGGTACCCAGAATGTGCCCGAGGAGAGGCAAGGGCCCAGAACCAGGGCAGCAGCGGTCAAACCTACAGCGGCCCAGCGGCCCTCCAGAGCAACCCAGAGGGATGAGACCAGACGCCAAAAGGCTCTGGAAAAAGTAATTGCTAGGGCAGAACAACAAACCAACAAGCTCTCTTCTCCTTCCAGATCTAGGTCTCCGTTAAGGCCGGTATCTGCTCATTCAGCTTCTCCCCCCAGGGGATTCAATTCTTCCCCTTCTATCTCTCCTGTTGGGGCACGCAGGCAATCAGGCCTGGAAATTTCCCCCTCCCCTCCTGTCTCACCCCATGGCTCGAAGAAGGTGGTTGAGGATCCATTGGAGCGTTCATCTAGGGGATTCCTTCCTCCCTGCACCCTAGCTCCACAGGGCCCTGATCCGGGACACACTGAGGATGAGTTTGAGGATCTGGAAATGTTCCCTGAGAGCATTAAGAAGCTTATTTTCTCTGCCATTTCAAAAGGGGTTGCCTCTGCAGTTTCTTTGAGGGACCAGCAATCCTATAGGGAGCCTAGGCCCCAGGGGCCTCCTCAGACCAGAAGCTCCTCTGATCTTAGATGCCAGTCTGCGAGGCCTCCTTCTTCATCAGTAGTTAGTGAGGGTTCAGTGCTAGGGGAGGATCCGCGCCAGGACATGGGGTTCTCAGAGGATGAGGAACACTGTTCTCCCAGATCCTCCGGCCTTCCCCAGTCTCTTTGCTCCCCTCATGTTTAAACCTTTATTGCACAAGGCAAAGAAGGCCACTAAGGTCGGTACAGGGGATCCTGCCATTCCCCCTCCCAGAGACCTTAACTTGTTCATGTTCTCTAATACAGCGGCCAATAAGGAGGAGGTTCCTGCTCCTCCCCTTTTTCTAGAGGTGGTAAAGAATCAATGGGCTCGCCACTCTACCTTTCCCAATCCCGGGAGCAACGACTGCCGCTTCTACAATATGGAGAAGGCCTTTTCTCAGACTCTCCAGTTGCCTAACGTCGACCCTCCTATAGCCTCCCTCGCTAATGCTTCCTCAGTAGTGACAGGGGATGTGGCTGATAAGTTGAAACCGGAGGACAAGCGGGCGGCACTTACTCTTCATAAAAACTTCAACTCCTCCGCATGGACAATAAAGTCCGCTGCAGCTGCCTCCTATTTCAACCAGTCAGCCATCACGTGGCTTCGTCAGTTGCAGGATCGCATTCCGATCCAGGATGAGAGACTTCACCAGGATATTACAAAGATCATTGCTGCCACGCAGTTCTCTGTGGATGCCACCCCAGACACTGTAAAATACTCATCCCGAGCCCTGGCCACCTTGGTGACTTCTAGGCGGCTGTTATGGTTGCGCAATTGGCAGGTGGACAATAAGTCCAAGTAGGGCTTGGCGGCTGCGCCCTACTCTGAACCCAATCTTTTTGGTGAATGTTTGGATCCCCTTCTCATAGAGAATAGGGACAAAAAGAAGGTCTTACCAACCAACACCAAGAAGACGGACAATCGTCTGTCCTCATACTGCAGGCAGTCCTTCAGAGCCCCTGAACCAGAGAAACAACAACAGAGATATGCCCCTTACAGATCAGATAGGTTTTTCCAGAGGCCCTACTACCAGAACAGAGGCAGATTCCAGGGCCATTCCAGACAGCCTTTTTGAGTGGGGAGACGGCCACCCCTTCCGCAAAGGGAAATGACTCCAATCCAAGCATTCCCATAGGAGGCTGCCTGGAACTGTTTGCGGATCTGTGGGATCGCATGACTTCAGATACCTGGATTCGGTCCACTATCCAGAACGGACTCAGCCTGGAGTTCCTTTCCATGGCCCCGGCCTTCTTCAGAACCTTCAGCCACCCCGGAATCCGGAACGTCGTCAGATGTCCCTAGCCATCCAACATCTGCTGGACATCCGGGCAGTGGAACCGGTCCCAGTAGGGGAACACGGGTGGGGTTACTATTCCAACCTCTTTCTTGTTCTGAAGAGCTTGGGGGGCTGGAGAGCGATACTGGACCTCAAGCATCTCAACCGCTTTCTGGTGTACAGGCGCTTAAAGATGTCCTCCCTCAGGTCCATTCTGCATGGCATCAGGCGGGGGGACTTCCTAGCGTCAGTGGACCTGACAGAAGCCTATCTCCACATCCCTATCCTTCCTGCTCATCGCAGGTTCCTTCGCTTCTCCCACAACGGGCTCCACTTCCAATACAGGGCCCTCCCCTTCGGGTTGTCCTCGGCCCCGCGCACGTTCATGAAGGTCCTGGCGGCATTGACGGCTCACCTGTGTTCAGTTCCGGTGAGACTTCAATGTTACCTCGACGATGTGCTCGTGCAAGCCCCCTCTTACGCTCAGGCTGTTTGAGACCTAAAGCTAACCATCCATACCCTGCAGACCCTGGAATTTTCCGTCAACTTTCCCAAAAGCCACCTCTCGCCCACAATAAGGATCTTACATCTGGGGGCGGTGATAGATTCCATAGAGGGCACAGTTCGTCTATCCTCAGACCGGCTGGTCAACCTCCAGGCCCTGGCAAGACAGGTTCGCACAAGGCGGTCAGTTTCCATCCTGACCTTGTCCTGCCTTTTGGGCAAGATGGTGTCGTGCATAGGGATTGTCCCCTGGGCACGGCTTCATTCACGGACTCTGCAGTGGGCCCTCATTCCATTCCAGCGAAAACACCTGAGCAACTCCCCGCACCTCATCCACCTGCCAGCGGATGTGCGGCTATCTCTGCGGTGGTGGATGTCCCCAGCCCTTCAACGCGGATCGGAGTTCTGGGAGCCAGATTGAGTGACCATCACTTCAGACGCAAGCCTGTTCATTTGGGGAGCACTCATGGACTCCGACTTGGCACAGGGCCGTTGGACCCGGTCGGACCTTCGCCACAATATAAACTGGCTGGAGCGGAAGGCCGCCAGACTGGCTCTCCACCAGTTCAGAGACACGATAGAGGGCCGTCATATTCTTCTGTTGACGGACAATGTGACCACAAAGGCCCACATAAACCGCCACGGTGGGACTCACTCCAGAGCCATTTGGCTGAAGGCACTGAAACTAGGCTCCTGGACAGAGAGACATCTGGCGTCAGTGGTGTCGGAGCACATTTCGGGCACGGCCAACCACCAGGCCAATTGGTTCAGCCGTGCGACTGTCGACCACGGGGAGTGGCAGCTTCTACCAGACCTCTTCCAGAAGATTTGCCAGAGGTTCGGCGATCCGTTGGTGGACTTGTTCGAACACCCAGCTCCCGAGATTCTTCATCTGTTTTCCAGCCCGGGCCCCAGAAGGGACGGACGCTCTCCGGAGCAGATGGCCTCCGGGCCTGTTTTATGCCTTCCCCCCTCTCCCTCTGATCCCGGGGACCCTGAGGAAGGTAGTGGTAGAGAGGGCAGACATCATTCTCATCGCCCCTTACGGGCCCAGACGGCCTTAGTTTGCGGACCTCGTCCAGCTCTCCCCCATGGAGGATTCCCCGGGAGGAGCTTTCCCTACGTCAGGGGGTCTTAATCCATCCGGAGCCCCAGTGGCTCCACTTGACCACCTGGTGCTTGAGCCACTCAAGCGCCAGGCGGTCAAGTTGAAAAGTGTCAACTTGTCCTCCCGAGTTATAGCAACTATCGAGGCGTCAAGACACCCCTCCACCACCCGAATATACAACTCCACATGGGCTGCGTTTGTTAAGTGGTGCGGCCCATTCAGTATTTGTCCAAAGGAGGCCTCAGTCGCTCAAATTCTGGATTTCCTACAAAAAGGCCTGGATGGGGGTCTCTCCCATAACACCCTATGGCCGCAGGTAGCGGCCCTGGCCTCAATCCTGCAGGGGGAAGGTCACTCGTCTTTGCCTCAACACCCCTTGTCAAGAGGTTCCTAAGGGGGCCACTAATTTGCGGCCTCCCCCTGTTCATAGGTTCCCAACCTGGGACCTGCCTCTTGTACTTAGGGCCCTGACGGGAACTCCCTTTGAGCCCTTGCGCACAGTTCACCTTAGGTTTCTATCTCTCAAGGTGGTGTTCCTGGTCACCGTGACCTCGGCCAGACGCATCTCCAAGTTAGGGACCCTGTCATCTAAGGACGATCTCTGCCAGTTCCACCAGGATAGAGTAGTTCTGAGGTTGGATCCTACCTTTCTCCCTAAGGTCAATTCGCCCTTCCGTCAAGCGCAGGAGGTCATCCTACCCAATTTTTGCCTGACTCCCTCCCATGAGAGGGAGCGACTTGGGCACAGGCTGGACATGCGGGGCGCCGTGCGCATTTATCTCTGACGCACGGCTTCCTTCCATAGATCTGAGACCCTCTTCATTTCATTCCTACCGGGCTCCTTGGGTGCCAGGGTTTCCTCGGCCACCATTGTCAGGTGGTTACGACAGGCCATCTCCACGGCCTACGAGTCCTCGGGCCGGCCTCCCCCCTTGGGGATCACAGCCCACTCCACACCGAGTGCTGCTACTACAGCAGTGTGGGCCACGAGGGCTCCATTCGAAGACATTTGCCGGGTGGCCACTTGGGCCTCCCCGATTCTGTTTATCCACCACTACTGGCTGGATACAATTGCATCGGCTGAGGCATCCTTCGGGTGTAGGGTCCTACAACTGGTAGCGAAGCCCCTTCCCCCGAGTCTTTATATATAAAGACTATATCTTTATATATAAAGACTATATCTTTATATATATTATTTAAGATTGTGTGTGTGTGTGTGTGTGTGTGTGTGTTTGTGTGTAAAATATATAAGATATAAAGAGAAAAGAACTGGACTTTACGAAGATATGTTGAAGAAAAAAACAGGACCTTCAGAATTTTATCACAGAAAAGCCTGTGTTCTTTTTGAACTTCCATCCCAAAATCTTCTGATAGTTTTTCCCCAATTTGTCAAACACTTTCAAGTTGTTTAACAGTGTTATAGTTAATGAAACACGGTTCTGTCAGCATAGAATTAGATGAACAGTGTGGGAATTAGAGTAAGGATTGTATCCTGGATATCATGTCTGTGTTATAATTCACATTCTCTACTGTGGGAGACAAAAGTACTTCATCACAAAATTATCCTTTGCTAGTTAAGTTAATAATATTAGACTTATTATATGTTGATCTGTCCAATGTAATTTCGTTGTGTTAAAACTTCATTTCAGAATGCTTATTCATATTAAACCTGTAGTGCATAGAGCTCAATTGAAGAATTATAATCCTCCACTTTACCTGACTTCTTTATTCAAAAAGCTTGTTTCCTCAAAGGCTTCTGTAAATTATTCAGAGAGGTTTTTCCTCATACATTCCTGAGGGAACGAATAAGACAAAAAATTACAAAGGAACAGAGAATACAAGGAAGCATTTTTATGTTACCTTTCTGGCTTTTCAAGATAATTGAACACATTGATGAATGCCAAAGGGTGCCTTGTAAAGAAGGTAGGCGTTGTACCCGAAGTAGTACACTTTCATTAAATAAAGGCTGCATATTACAATGTCTTTCTTTTCCATTTGAATTCACTTGAAATAAAGGGCCTCTACATGCACACTGCATTCGCCCAGAGGCTCTCTGCTTGTTTATAAATGGTAGAAGTTCTTGTTCAACAGGAAATAGACAAGGAAAAAAATTCCCTTAAAGCTGAAGGTGCCTCCAGTTTCTTTACTGTAGTGTCCCAGGATACTTTTCCAGGTACTGGCCATGTTTTCTATATCACCCATATTGTTAAGAGTGTAAAAATAAAAGAAATAGAAGGCTGGCATGCATGAAAACAAAATACCAGTGCTAAATATCATCTGACTTTCCAAAATGCTTCTAATTTCAAGATGGAGCCCCGTGCTTAGTTTGTAATCTGTCTAGAAAAATGATTGGGGCAATGATCGGTAAAGGAGTGGGTTGTGGGTTGTATTTTAATAGAACGATTATTTTAACATGCTTATATAATCCATGGTAGTTTTTCCCTAAATGCTTAAGGTTGTGAGCAGCCATTGTGTAAGAGTCCCTAGAAATGTGTGTAGAGCAGTTGGCAAGATGATAGTAGGAATAAAACCAGAATCGCCATTTAAGACTTTCAGATAGATGCCTGTTTGGATCCATGTTCTTTAGAAAAGCACTAAGATTATGTACTGAGACATTGAATGTCAAATTGCATAATAAATAAATAAATAAATAAATAAATAAATAATAAATAAATAAATAAATAAATAAATAAATAAATAAATAAATAAATAAATAAATAAATAAATATCTCTTGCTTTAGTGTGTTAAAGACATATGCTATAGGAGTAGCGAGACTCCAGTCATGACAGGATCGCTATGGAGGGCATGTTGCCTCATAGACATTTTTTAAAAAATTATTTATTCATTCAAAAGATTTGTATAGCACCATAATCTGGGTGACTCACAAACAATAGTAAAAACAATACTACACATCAAGAGGCTTTCTGCAGTTCTCTTACTATGAAACTAGAATATTATTTCTCTCAAATTAGCTGATTTTGCATAATCTATCCATTATATAGTTTCTTGACAATGAAGCAGACTGCTGGGCCCTAAGGACTGAACCGAGTCACTGAGTAAAATATATCTTTATGTACTACTATGTGCATCTTCCTGTAATTAAACATCTGGGATAGACAGAGTGATGAGGCTTGCTAATTTACAGAATGATCATCAGGGCTGAAGAAGGGGCGTGAAGCCTTTCTTCAACTTCTATCTAACCTTTTCTGTGGAACTGCTTAATGCCTTTAGTAAGAAATGGACAAGAAGTTCTTATATTTCACTTGAGAGGCAGTTTGGTGTAGAGATTAAGGCTCCAGCCTAAAAAGTGGAAGGCCATAAGTTTATCCTGCCTTAGGCATGGAGTCAGATGGGTGATCATGAGCCAGCCCCTCACTTTCAGCCCTAGGAAGAAGGCGAACCATCACCAAAACCTTTGCCAAGAAAACTGCAAGGACTAGTCTAGGCAGTCAGCATGAATCAGCACTGATGCAAATGCACAAAAAAAACAACCCAAAATTTTTCACTTAATGTGTTTTATTCCAAAGTTGTTGCTTTCCCAATTTATTAAAATGGATGCTAATGTGTCTTTCGTTCTTGTTTATGTAATCACTATCTCTCCTGTAGGTAGTTTCTAATATAACATTAAGTAGAATATTTTATTGTGGCCTGTAGTAAATAATATCATATTTCTCTTTTTATTTGAATAAACTTATCCTTTTCACTGAGAACATGCCTTGGGGCTCCTGGGCTGCTGTTAGTCTGGGGGAGTAGAAAAAGATATACTGCTTTTGCAGTAATAATTAAAAGTAATCTTTTTAATTGATAATAAATTGAATAAATACAATGAATCTCACTTGGGCAAAAATGTATCTTCAAACAGGTTGAAGGCCCTTGTTCTTGTTTTCATTTGGTTGCTTCAATGTTTTTTTTGAAACCTGTGAGCTACGAGCTTGCTCAATAATTTGTTGGTCTCCTCATTTCATGTGCTTGATTTAACAAATAGAAGCCTTCGAAGTACATTGCCATATTTACCAAATTCACACATTTACTAATGGATCAGAAATTAAATTTTCAGGTTCGCAACAAAATAATGAAATCAGTTCACTAATGCATACACGACATCGTTTTATTTTATCATAAATATAAAACTCTTTATGTTAGGATTCCAAATCTTAGACAGACAGATTACTGGTGGTGATGGAAAACAACAGAAATAAGGAGTTAATTTGCTAAGTCAGTGGTGCTCTTGGGAAATGCTGATCAGACAGAGCATGGGAGATTATAAGCAACTGAGAAATCATTTTGTTTTGGCAGTAGCACAGGATTTAATAAACAGTTTTAGAGCAACTTTGGATAAAAGGAAGAACTGGATGTAATACAGGGGTGGGTTGCTGCCGGCATTACTGCTGGTTCGGTGCGTGCAAAAATTTGTCAGTTTTTAGCAGACATAGTCTGTTTTTGCCAGATTTTTTTTAGTTCACTCCCTTTAGTATTTATGACTTCTGTGGGACATTTTCATTATCCTTCCCATTTTGCCAATCCCTCTTTTTTAACTAACTGGTTTATATGGGAAGAAGAGCAGCGGTGACGCATACACAAGGTTCATTTCATGGACAAGGGGATAGATGGGGAAACTTAAACTTAACATTAAACTTAGTGTGTTATCCTGTTTCTATTTTTTTTTCATGGATGGAATTTTTGCAAAGGTTCCCTATTTTTTATACTGAATGGATTATTTTTTTCTTCTTTTTTCACTTTTGCTTACATCTATGGATTAAAAGTTTCCTTTTTTTAAAATGCTTGATTGGATTGATTGGATTGTTTTTGATCTCTATTTAAGGGTTTTTTCATTCTTAAGATTGGAATATAAAGAAGATAATAAGAAGGATTATAAAGAGGGTTTGAACAACAGGAGGAAAAGCAGTTACACTGCCACTTAGAGGCTGGAGGCTGGATACATTATTTTTTCTTCTTTCTGCCACTTAGAGGCTGAAGGCTGGATACATTATTTTTTCTTCTTTCTCTTTGATCACTTGAGATTCAAGGTTCTTTCAGTTTGTTTACTGACAGTGATAGTAGGAAGAGCACAAGTTGTTTATACAGGTGCCTTTTGAAAGTTCTATCACTAGCTATTGGAGGGAACACAACATTTTGACTTGAAAGATAATAATTGAACCTGTTTGAAGTTTATTAAAATAGGCTTGAATCCTATGGTGGCAGTACCGGCAAAATTGGAAGAATGGCGCAGCAGAAAAAAGAAACTGTAACATTGCAAATGATTATGTTTGAAATTCAAAATCTATTAGTTGTGACAGAGACAATTGAAAAGAGATCGGATAATATGGAATACAAAACAGAAAAATTTGATGGAAAAACTGGGGATGTTTATCAAATGAAGAATGTGGAAGACAGAGTTCAAAAAATGGAAGAAAAAAAATGAGCAAATAAGAAAACTGGATACTGACAACAAAGTGAGCGTGGTTGATAATGGCAAGAGCGGAATATGGAAAGGGGAGAAAGATTGATTGGAACTCTACCTCAGACTTCAAAGCACAGAAGAAAAGAGAGAAAAATTGACGGAGATAAGGAGAGAAATCTTGACAGAAGCACCAGTGATAACCAAAGATAAGCTGATGGAAAGAGCAGATGCTGGGTTTCGAGCTTTTATGAGATACGAAAGGAACAACATGTTGCGAAGAGAAGTTCATACAAGATTTATTAAGAAAGTAACTAGAATATTAATGCTACAAGTGGCAAGAGATGACTGCACTATTACTGGAAAGATACAGGTTGATGCAATGAAAATGTATAATAAAAACTAAGCTAAATTTAGTTTACTAGTAGTATGTATAAATGAAGTGACAACAGCTGTAGTTAAATAATTATTAATAATGATAACAATACATATAGATATATTAGTTTGATAATATGAAGTTTTATATAAACAACACATGGAAAATATGGGAGGAGGTTTAAAAGCATTATCTAGAATGTTATAAAGATGCATTGCGATTGGATGATTTTAGGATGATTTAATAGAATGTTATATAATCCTATTCTAGATTTTGAATATTATATATAAAAGGATGTAAAAACAATTATAAAATTAAGGTTGAGATATAATAATCATGATATACATGAATATATGTGAATTTAAAATAGGCGATTTGATATGAAAAGCAGGTGATGACTATGGAAGAGATGCATGGACACACTGTAACCAACTGACACACTTTCTACAATTTGTAATGGTAGATTTTTTTTTATTTTTATGTTTGTTTGTCTTTGTTCAAAAATAAATAAAAATTGTTTAATTAAAAAATAATAATACGAGAGTCATCCTAGATATATGAGAATATTATACGGCGCATCCAGAAAAGCAGTTGGTACTGCTTTTCCTTGATGCACAAAAAACATTCGACAATGTAATTTGGAAATTTATAACAACACAATTAGGATGAAATTCGCAGAAAAATTTACAAAAATGATAGAAAAACTATATAACACCCAGACAGCCAAAGTTCTGATGAATGGAGAACTAACAGAGAAGATCGAAATAAAAAGGGGAGTTAGACAGGGATGCCCCCTCTCTCCTTTGCTGTTTATACTAACTCTGGCAATATTGTTAAATGAAATTAGGAAAGACCAGGGAATAAAAGGTTTAAGACTTAAAAATGAAGAATATAAGATCCAAGCTTACGCCGATGATTTAGTATTTGTTTTAGAAGATCCACTAGAATCAAGTCTGAAATTAATTTTAAAATTAGAAGAATATGAGGAGGTGGCAGGATTAAAAATTAATAAAACAAAACAAAAATGATAACTAAGAATATGACAAAAAAGCAAGAAGAGGAATTGAAATTAGTGACTAAAATGCAAACAACTAAGAAAGTGAAATACTTGGGGATTTGGGTGTCGGCAAAGTGTTCTACAATTAAAGATGATAATTATAATTAATTAGTGACACAGATAAAGAAAAATTTAGAAAGCTGGAAAAATATTCATCTATCACTAATGGGCGTATTGCCACAGTTAAAATGAATATTTTACCAAGAATTTTATTTTGGTTGCAAGCCGCACCTATAAATCCTGGTAAAACTTTCTTCCAGGAATTAAACAAACTAACATCTAGGTTCATCTGGCAAGAACAAAAAGCGAGGATCAAACTAAAGTCAATGCAAGATAGCAAGGAGAGAAGAGGCTTAGCATTACCAGACTGGGAGTTATACGCACAAGCAGTAACAATAACATGGTTGAAGGATTGGATGGCGTTAGAAAATAAAAGAATCTTGACCTTAGAAGGCCATGATCTGCAAGTAGGTTGGCATATGTTCTTATGGGATGATAAAAACAACGCATAAAAACTTTACAAACATCTAATTAGAAACACGCTATGTTTAAAAACCACTGTGTGAAAATCCCGAATTGGCTATCCCCGACAGAAAGGACGATGCACTCAAATTTTACAGATATGAATAAAGTGCTAAGATAAAGAGACTTAATTAATGGACAGAGAAATTTAAAAACAATCGAAGAATTGGCAGAACAAAACATGCAAGTCGTCTGGCTAACCTACTTGCAAATCAAAGCGAAACACAATAACGATACTAAATTATACGATATCCAAATGGAACCACACGAATTAGACAAAATAATTCAAAGCACAGAAAAAAAGATGATAGGGAGAATATATAAATTTCTTGTGAAGTATAAAATGGAAGAAGAAATTGTAAAAGAACAAATGGTAAAATGGGCACAGAACTTTGGCTACAATATTGAATTAGATAAATGGGAAAAAATTTGGGGTATAGATTTAAAAATGACACTATCGGTTGCATACAAGGAAAACCAGTACAAAATATTTTACAGATGGCACCTAGTACCAGCAAGGTTAGCAAAAACCTCAGCAAATATTTCAGCAAAATATTGGAAATGTGAATTAACACACGGAACATATCATCACATATAGTGGACATATGGGGAAGCTAAAAAGTATTGGAAAAAGATTAAAAATTGGCTAGAATCAATAACAGGAGTCAAAATTGATTGGAAACCAGAAGTATTTTTACTAGGAATAATGACAACGAAATATAAAAAAGAAATCCAGTATTTAATTCTACACATAATTACGGTGGCGAGGATTGCCTTCGCTCAAAAATGGAAAAATAAATTGATACCAAGCGAAGATGAAATAATAAGAAAGATCATGGACTGTGCCGAAATGGACAAATTAACAAAAGAAATCCAGGGAAAAGAAGAAACAGAATATTATCAGATATGGGAAAAATGGTATAGGTGGATGGAGGAAAGAAATAAGGATCAATGAAAGAAGCCAATAAAGCCCAAAAATAGAAGTTAAGGAGAATTAACATATATATATGCATTCAAGAGAATTTAAATTTATTGGAGATAATCACCCAATATCTCAGATAGATGAGTAAAATAAGAGGGTTAAAAATGGAGAAACTCAAATGAAATATATTAGAAGGGAAATAACATAAGGGGAATTGTACTGTTTTGAAACTGCTATTAGAAGGAACAGGAAGTTCAAATGTATTGTGTAAATGCAGTGTACATCTAAGTTCTCTGTGTGTATTTTGTATGTTTGTAAATAAAAAAAATATTAAAAAAAGAAATCTAACCAATTCCACATAATACAAAATATGCTTAACTTTTATTTTATTTATTTACACACATAACATTTTTATGCTGTTTGTCTCACTGGTACAGTGACTTTGGATGGCTTAATGCAATGTACTTCTTCATTAGATCAGTACCAGTCTTTGCATTCCAAATTAATTTACCTTTTAACATTTTTTAATGTTATAAAAATATGTACAATCATTTGATGAAGCAATTTTAGTCATCTGGCATTAATTATGTAATCACAGTTTATAAGTCTAGATAGTGATGCTATTTTTATCATAAACAGAGGCAGCAGTATTTTTCAAAAAGTTTATAATTTTCTTATACTGCAATCTGAACTTTTGCTATGAATGCAATTGCAATATTTGGATAGCCTTGTCAAATCTTTATCCTACATATTGTGCTATGCTACAGCAGGCTACTATCTTTAATATTATATGTCAGCCAAAATTGGGTGAAATAATTATTTTGTTTAATTCTTCTGATACCTACACATTGACCCTGTAATGCAAGTTGATTCATTGAACAAATTTATATCTCCTCCCAACTCACATAAAGTTGACTTAAAATTCACAACATAAAAACCATAAAACCCTACTCCCATGGCAGCAGCAACACAGTAAAATCAACCCCTTGATTGGATCCACCTCCAGTTGGAGTCCCCAGACCACTGACAAAACCACATCTCTAGCGCCTTTCAGAAATGCAGCAAGATTCATCCAGGGAAGAGACCACTACTGGGAAGGCCCTTTTTCATGGTTCCATTAATGTACATCCCTAATAGATGGGACCTGCAATAGTTCCTTGGTGTCCTTCTGAAGACTGGCAAATATTCTGACTATATGTTTACAGTTAAAAGCACAATCCAGTATTCTTGATAGCAAACTTCTATTTATGTAAAGGAATTTCTGCACTTTTAATCAGCTTTCCACTTCCGGAAAGGTTACCCCAGAGTGGGCTGTTAGGAAAAAGTTACGTCTTTGTAGCTTTTTATTCTTCAGTAATGTAAGTTTTTAAAAAACCCTGTTTCTTCAAATTTATATTAACCACTCACTTGTGTGAGTGTGTGTGTGTGTGTGTGTGTGTGCATGTCTTGATTATTGCAGTTAATCTCACAAAATGGTTGCATTGTTCAAATTTGCACTATTCAAAGTGATATGTTTATGGAAAATAGGGTAATTGGTTCCAGCTCAATGGAAGTAGGCAATTAAGTTTTTGTATGTTTATTAATGAAGTGCTGTATGACAGAACAAGAGGACAAATCCATATCCAAAGTATATCTGCAATCTCCTGTATTCTGCCGTAGTTCTTCAGAATAAGCCTCTTCTTTTTTGAACTTTTCTCAGATGAAACCTTCCATTTTGCACAAGCAACAATTAGTGCTTAAAACCCCAATGTTACACTAAGTGAATTGTGGCTCGCTTTAAACACTATCTGATACCAATTTATAAATTGCACTAAATCAAATTAGACAAACACATCTGAGTTACGCACTTTTTGATTCATGAATGGCTCACTCTAAGAATTAGTGTAGTATGATATACATAAACATAGTTGAACAACAAAAGATAAATATAGTAGCTAATTTCATTTTTATACAGCAAATGAGTTGGATCTGTAAGTACCTGTGAAATAAATTATTGTTTAAGTATTTTTGAGCAGGCGTTTTCGGCCCCCGTTGGTCATTCTGGGGGCCTAGAATTCATTAAGTGGCAAGCCTGGCTCTCGTTGTTAACAGCTTGGACCCTGGGCGGGGTCCAGATAGCCAGGAGGACGGAGGCAGAGGAGGAGGAGGACGGCGAAGAGACGAGAATGCAGAGAACGCAGAGGCCGAGCCGCGGCAGCGAAAAAACAACAAGAGCAGAAAGGAGGAGGTCTATGTGGCTGCCAGGGTGGCGGGACAACGGGACAGCGGAGGAGCGACTCCAGGAAGATAGCGAGTCGGTGAGGAGAACGTGTGGGAGGCGAGCTACATCCTGCTATGCGGGGGCGGCGTTTGGATCCAACCAACGGTGGCGACGGGGCGGCAGAAATGGCTCTGGAATATCGGGCGCCCTATTTCTCATCTATTTCTCATCTATCTCTCTGACCGCAGCCTGGCTAAGAGGCCAGTGGGGCCGGTGGGGCTGGAGAAGAAAGCCAGGGGGTCGCCGGAGGTTCTGGGCGACCTCCAGAAGATCAATAGGCTGAGCAGCTGGCCTTGGCACCCCGCCTACCCCCCCGCCCATCCCCCACCCCCGCTGAGGTGCGATCCCTGTATACTCTAAGAACTACCTCTGGGCCTCTGGGCCTTAAGAACTACCTCTGGGCCTCGCTGGTGGACTGTAGATTACTATGGATTGCGAGGTCTGCTTCCTCTTCCATCTTATCTGCCTGTCAAATACTCATTGCTCTATTTTACATCAAGTTACATCTTGGACCTGCTGCAAAGAAAAACCCTGCCACAGCCATAGTCATGGATTGATTAACATTTTTATCTATTCAAGGTCTGACATTCTTCGACTGCGAGGGTCCCCCCTCTCGCAGGCATGCCCCCTTGCCCTGAAGAGGGCCCACCTCGATGAGGGGTTTATTAACCCAGAGAGGTGGAGGAAGCGGGGGATTAGGGTTTTTTTAGTAAAATGTTTTTTAAAGGTTCTAAGGGGTTCCAGGGAGGGGGGGAGGGCTACTTTGCCTTGGGGTATGGACATAGCCAGGTCAACAGGTGGGGTCAGGACGGAAGGGAGCGGAGTGAGGGGGGTGGGAGGAAACACCATTCCTACAAGGGGAATTCCAATTGCGACGGTCGTAGGGAGGGGTGGGCGCGAGGACACTAGAAGAACATACAATCGGTTGGGAGACCGGGGCCGCTGGATACGCCCGGTCGCTTGTACCAACCCCCGCAGGCTAGGTGGACAGGATCGGCAGAGCCTGGGCCTTAGGCTGATGTTATGTAACGCGAGGTCCGTGATTAATAAGGCCCCCCTCATCAGTGACTTGATCACAGAGGGGGAGCCGGACCTCGCAGGAATAACGGAAACCTGGCTGGGCCCAGAGGGGGGGTTGCCCCTCAGGGAAATGTGCCCTCCAGGTTACCGTGTATTCCACCAGCCACGGGCCCAAGGTAGGGGTGGTGGGGTAGCGATAATCATCCGGGAAGATTTGGCACCGAGAGAATTCACTGTGTCGCAGATATCTGGTTGTGAGTCTCTGGGTGTGAAATGGGGCCCAGGGAGTCAGCTGGGCCTGTTGATAGTATACCTGGCTCCCCGCCATACATCAACGGCCCTGCCCGGGCTCCTCGAGCGGATCACGGAGATGGCGGTTGAAACCCCCAAGCTATTAGTGATGGGGGATTTTAACCTGCCATCGACGGGAGAGGCATCCGGGGCAGCCCGGGAATTCATGGCCTCCATGACAGCCATGGATCTGACTCAAGTAGTTCAGGACCCCACACACGAGGGAGGCCACATACTGGATCTTGTGTTTGTCTCCGACCAGTGGACGAGTGATCTGGGAAGAGGGAATTTAGTCATCACGCCCCTGTCATGGTCAGATCACTCACTTCTCCAGCTGGACATCCCTGGCGCTGCTCCCCACCGCGGGGAGGCGGAACCAGACTATCCCAGATGGTTCCGCCCCAGGCATCTGATGGAGCCAGATAGGTTCCAGGCAGAGCTTGGGCCACCTCCTGCAGACCTGCCCCGCCCCCGGGCAGAGGACCTGGTAGCCGCGTGGAATAATGCGGCCGCCGGTGCCTTAGACCGGGTGGCGCCTTTGCGGCCTCTCCGACGGCCACGATCTACCCGGGCCCCCTGGTTTAACGGGGAGCTAAGGGCAATGAAACGCCTTAGGAGACGCCTAGAGAGCAAGTGGAGGTCCTCCCGCTCCGAATCCGACCGAGCACAAGTAAGAGCCTACGTAAGGACTTACCTTGTGGCAATAAGAGTGGCCAAACGTCAGTATTGTGCCACCCTTATAGCGTCCGCAGAGAACCGCCCTGCCGCCCTGTTTCGGGTGACCCGCTCCCTTTTGTCACAGGGGCAACGGGACCCCCCATTGCTGGGCCGGGCAGAGGAATTTGGAGAGTTCCTGCAGGATAAAATCGATCGGATCCGAAGGGGATGGACCCACCTCAGTGCTCCAGTGGGGACGTCTGAGGCTAGTCTTGAGAGACCATGCTGGGAGAAGTTTGACCCTGTTGTCACCGAAGATTTGGACAGGTTGCGCGGGCGACTGCGAGCCACTACATGTTTATTGGACCCGTGTCCCTCCTGGTTGGTACTGGCCTCCTGGGAGGGCTCACGAGGCTGGCTACTGGGGCTGGTGAACGCTTCGCTGGGTGAGGGCCTTTTACCAGCCGCCTTGAAAGAGGCGGTGGTGAGGCCCCTGCTCAAGAAGCCTTCTCTGGACCCAACGGAGCTAGCAAATTACCGTCCTGTCTCCAACCTTCCTTTCTTAGCGAAGGTTGTTGAGAGTGTGGTGGCTCAGCAGTTTCCGCACCACCTGGAAGAAGCTGATTATCTAGACCCGCGCCAGTCCGGCTTCCGACCCGGTCACAGCACGGAGACAGCCTTGGTCGCGTTGGTGGATGATCTCTGGAGGGCAAAGGATGGGGGTTGTTCCTCCATCCTTGTCCTATTAGACCTCTCGGCGGCCTTCGATACCATCGACCATGGTATCCTATTGCGCCGTCTGGAGGGGTTAGGGGTCGGGGGCACCGTATTACGATGGTTCCGCTCCTACCTCTCTGGCCGGACGCAATGTGTGTTGGCAGGAGAGGAGAGGTCGACCGCGAGGCCCCTTATCTGTGGGGTCCCACAGGGGTCGATCCTCTCGCCTCTCCTGTTCAACATATATATGAAGCCGCTGGGCGAGATCATCCGTGGTTTTGGGGTGGGATACCATCTGTACGCTGATGACACTCAGCTGTACATTTCCACCCCAAACCACCCCAACGAGGCTGTTGAAGTGATGTCCCGGTGTCTGGAAGCCGTACGGGTCTGGATGGATGACAACAGGCTCAGGCTCAACCCCTCCAAGACAGAGTGGCTGTGGCTTCCGGCTTCCCGGTTCAACCAGCATATGCCATCGCTGACCATCGGAGATGATCAATTAGCCCCGGTGGAAGGGGCACGCAATTTGGGCGTCCTCCTTGATGCCCGGCTGTCTATGGAAGATCATGTGGCAGCCGTGGCGAGGGGGGCGTTCCACCAGGTTCGCCTGGTGCGCCAATTGCGGCCCCTTTTGGACCGGGAGGCCTTGCGTACAGTCACTCACGCGCTGGTGACGTCTCGCCTGGACTACTGTAATGCTCTCTACATGGGGCTCCCCTTGAGGTGCACCCGGAGACTGCAGTTGGTCCAGAATGCAGCCGCGCGGGTAATTATGGGGAGATCGAGGTTCTCCCATATAACACCTATCCTGCGCGAGCTGCACTGGCTTCCTGTGGCCTACCGGGTGCGCTTCAAGGTGCTGGTTACCACCTTCAAAGCGCTCCATGGCACAGGGCCTAGTTACCTGCGGGATCGCGTCCTACCCCATACATCCCTGCGACCCGTCCACTCACACAGAGAGGGACTACTCCGGGTGCCGTCCTCCAGAGAGTGCCAGAGGGCAGCGCCCAGAAGTAGGGCCTTCTCTGTAGTGGGCCCCACCCTTTGGAATGACCTCCCCCCAGACATCAGGACTACAACCGACCTTTGCTCCTTCCGTATGAAGCTGAAAACCTACCTGTTTCGACTAGCTGACCTGGCATAATTCTACAACCTCTCTAGCCCAGGGCATTTTTAATTGGTAATTTTAGTTTTTAAGGGTTAATTTCACTGAGGTTTTAACTTTTTTAGGTATTGTAACTTATTTATTTATTCTTACCTCCTCTGTATGCTATATAATACTTTTGTACGTCGCCCCGAGTCCCTGTGGGGAGAGGGGGCGACTAATAAGTTCAAGTAATAAATAAATAAATAAATAAATAAATAAGGAAGCGGGAAGTAAAAAGTGAATAATATTGTGGGACAGAAAAATTATATGGAGACATCATTCCTCTACTTGATCTAGGCAGATCAGATTTTTTTACATCTGTCACATTTTTGCTTCCATTCTTCCAATCTCAAAGCATGAACATTATTACTTAAAATGTAAATTGTCATGTAATGAGTTATTCTGTTAATTGTAGCAGTAGCTGTCAACTTGCAGATCACTTAAACTTCAGAAGGCTATTACAAATAATATACAATGGAAAATCTCAGAAAATACTGAGAAAATCCTCTTCATTCAAAGTCTTAAGATATTGGAGACATTTTTTAATTTAAAAACTTGTTTTTTAAATTAAATATGGGGATTTTGCAGTCATCATGATAAGAATCACATTTGCTATGGCATCCTAGACCTCATGTTGCTGACCTTAGCTAATGTGATGATCTGTGCGGTAGATAATTTTCAGTTACATTATTGTAGTCCACCTAATGGAACAGATTAGGAACAGGCTTGGAATCAATGCAGTAATTCTTAAGCGGGCCTGGTAATCAGACCCATATATTTTATCTATTTGTCGTCATAATTCATATATAACTTGAAATAATCCATTTTCTTACATTAAAAAAGTGGAAAAGGGAAAATCCTCGCCATCCACTCACCTTGCTTCACTGCATTTGATTGTATTAAAGTGCTTTCCTAATCCAGGTCATTTGCCATTATTTGAAGTGCAAATCCA
This sequence comes from Natrix helvetica, assembly GCF_964273705.1. NCBI lineage: Eukaryota > Metazoa > Chordata > Lepidosauria > Squamata > Natricidae > Natrix > Natrix helvetica. The sequence continues at coordinate 47,568,925 of NC_138548.1, forward strand.
GTCATAGTATCTTTTAGAATGGCAGGCCATTTAAACCATCAAGTTTACCCCAGCTCATTATAAATGTATGAATTAAAGTCACCCAAACAGATGGCTCTCTGGCCTCTGCTGGAATATATCCAGCAAAGAGCTGCTTACAGTCTCCACAGTTAATTGGTCTCTCCCTTCTTTACAGTTAGGAAGCTTTTTCTAATGCTTCAGTTGAAATCTGTCTCCCTGTCATTTAAATCCATTATTGTACACCTTGAATAGAAGCAGGTCTTGATTTTCCATGTGAACTTTTCAGATATTTGAAGTATTGTCATTTCCTCAAAGCTAAATCTTTCTGATCCCTTCATCTCCTTCATAGGAATTTCAGGTCTCCAGTTCTTTTTGACACTTATTCCAGGGTTTTTTTTAATATGTCTTGGTGCTCAGAATTGGGCACAGTATTCAAGACAAATACAGCATTTATTGATTAGATTGTATCCTACCTTTACTTTTCACATTCTAAGGTTTGAGTACATAATGCACACTCCTCCTGTTTTCTCCACAATAACAATCCTGTGAGGTGGGTTGGCTTGAGAAAGAGGAACCAGCCCCTAGCCAATTTTAATGATATGACTCACTGTCCCCTAATTTCTTTTTCATAATTATTATTAAACTAGAAATGTGTGAAAAGCTTTGTCACTCTCTATAAACTGATAACAAACAAAGAAAAAGGAAAGAAAACAACCTCCCTTTAATATGAATTTCTTTTAATTGTGTCACTCATATCTTTCATAAAATTATTGCATTGGTTAATGAGGTTTTTTTCAGCCAGTATTTTACAGAATACATACTTGCATGAATTGTAGAAATAATTTTCAGAGATGCTACTGTATATAGTATATCTTTGCAACTAATATTTATTTATTTATTACATTTACTGTATATGCTTTTCACTACCCAAGTGACTCTGGGTTAGTGTATATGTTTCTATAATAAATTATGTGAATACAGTGAATACAATATATCTACAGTTAATTATGAGATTTAAACACTTGAGCTTATCTGAGAAAATACATTTTAAAATTATATCAAAGTGGAAGAATTGGCCAAAATATGCTTGTTGAATAGAGTAGATACAACACTGAACAAATCTACAAACCGTGTTTTTCGGAGTATAAGACACACCTTTTTTCCTCAAAAAAGAGGGTGAAAATCTGGGTGCATCTTATACACTGAATACAGCATTTTTGGCCTGAATCCCCGCATCCTTCACCAAAATGGCTGTGCGTAGCCTTTAGGAGGCTTCCAGAATGCTCCTGGGGGCGGGGAGGGCAAAAATGAGCGAAAAACAGGGTGGTTTTTGCTCATTTTTGCCCCCCCCCCAGCTCCCCAGGAGCACTCTGGAAGCCTCCTAAAGGCTATGCATGCCCTTTTTTGAGAAAAAAGGGCCTGTTTTCATGAAAAATGGGCTGTTCTTTGCTCATTTTTGTCCCCAGCCCTCAAGAGCACCCTACAGGTCTCCTAAAGGCTATGCATGCCCTTTTTTTTGACAAAAAAGGACTGTTTTTGCTAAAAATGGGCCATTTTTGGGAAGTCTGCAGAGTGCAAAAACTTTTTTTTTTAAATTTTCCTCTTCAAAATCTTGGTGTGCCTTATACGCCGGTGCATCTTATACTCCAAAAAATATGGTATGTATGTCTATCTTGTAGCTCTAACAAAATTATGTATGGCCTTGTTCGTATATATATATATATATATATATATATGTGGTTTACTTAGTTTTGCATTTGTGTAGTATGTAAGCTCATCTACTGTGGCTTAATGTTATATGTTGTTTAAACCACTAGATTTACTCAACAAATGACTATTAAAAATTTGGGGTTTGTTCAATATGCAATTCAAAAGTTTATCTAAATTTTTAGGGTTCTATATATTTGTGAGAATCCCAACTTGGAATAACCACAACTGTCCCCCAAACAAAATAGGATCAAGTAAAACAAATTAATATAAGCAAAATAATATTTTTGTTTCTACCCTGACATCAACTAGGAGGCAAACTCTGCATCAAGTGGGAGATCGAACAGGTGCCTCACCAATCTACTGACAACTTTGCCATCCAAAAGATAGAGGAGGGAACTAGAGGGATAGCTATACTGGACCTGGTTCAGTATAGAGAAGAAGTGATAGTGGGAGTTGAAGTTGCTGGAACTTTGGAGGAGAATGGCCATGTCATATTGGAATTCAACATAATGCAAACACAAACAATAGAACATAATCAGACTAGTATCTTAAACTTTTACAAAAGCTGATTTTAACAAACTTAGAGAGAACTTGGGAAAGATTCAATGGATGAAAATCTTAAAGGGAAAATAATTCAATAAACTTGGGAAACTGAAAAATATGATTATAAAAGCCCAAGTTAGCTCAATACCACTTAAAAAGAAAAACAAAAAAATATAGGAAGAAACCAGATACTTATACAAAGAACTCTCTGATAAATTGGGGGGGAAATAGAAAGAGAGACATATAACTGAGGCAGAATACCAATAAATAGCCCAAAGTTGCAAAGATGAAGTCAGGAAAGCTAAGGCTCAGAATGAAGTAAGATTTACAACAAATGTCAAAAATAATAAGTTTCAACACATAAAAAATAAGACGAAAATCAAGGAAACAATTGGTCCACTAATGAGACAAGATGACATGGCTATAAATACCATATCTTACATATATTCTATATCTTAGGAATTTATATATAAATATATAGTCTATTATATCTTTATCAACATCTATGGACTACAGATGACTATGAAACTCTAAGATCACCCCATCAACATTGACAGACAAGCCACCAGAATATAAACTGACAGCAAACAGCACTCCTTACTAGCACTGATGATCTTACCTAGTTTGGGTAATGCCATGTCTGCAAGAAAACCATCAAGCTCAGAGAGCTCCAAGGACCCCTCTTTATATCTTTTGTCTAGTCTAGTGACATGATAACAATGTTCCAATATTTTAGGGGTTGCCACACAGAAGAAGGGGTCAACCTATTTTCCAAAGCACCAGAAGGCAAGACAAGAAACAATGAATGAAAATTAATAAGGGAGAAAAGCAACCTAGAACTAAAGAGAAATTTCCTGACCGTGAGAACAATTAACTACTGGGAAGGCTTGCCTTCAGAAACTGTAGATGGTCCATCACCGGAGGCTTTTAAGAAGAGACGAGAGTGACTTGTCTGGAACTCCAAGATCCCTTCCAACTCTTATTCTGTTATTTTCTGAATCTCATCCCCCTGCCAGTGTTTTCCATTAACATACACTACACAAATTTGCCAGATACTCAGATGGACATGCATTCCCACATGCTGTTATACATAAATATGTATATGCACGTGGAATCTTACCCTTAGTATTCATAAGAGCTCAATTGCTGTCATCAGCTTACTTTTCCCACAGAATCATTGCACCAGTCAGCTTCTTGAAATAGACATGCAAAAACTTTTTATAAATCTAGAATTTCGTTTTATGACCTACTAGCTAGGAAAACCAATCCAGCCAATTTTTAGGACTCTTAGTAATGGCAGCAGCTGACTAGTTCAGCTTGCTGCTATACCAGGGAAATAAACTATGACTTAATGCCAACTATGCAGCTGCAAGTTTTAGTTTTGTACAGAACAGAGGGGACAAAAGCCTTGAAAGTATGATAGTTTGCAGCCCTTAGAAGTATGATAGGTTGCAGTCTATGTAAGCTTCATTGAACACCTGGACTTTAAACTTTAACATTTGGTGGAGCTAGATTCTGTTTTCTATTTCTGATAATTGCAGAGATGCGTTTTAAAGCATGTATGAATCAGTCCTCATGCAGCTGAGTTGTGTAGGTGGAAGTAACTACATTGAGGGAAATGTTATGATTTGAACAGAAATAGAACTTAGGTCAATAAGCAAATAGGTCTTTTAGAATAGGAACATAAAATATCAGCAAAGCAAATTACATGCACACATCATTTTTATTATAGCATAACCTCTCTGTACTGTGATTTATAAGCATCCCCAACTATAAAAATCAGTTTGCAGCTTAGCAAGATAAGTCTGCTGGGGACAGAAACGTATTCTTTGTAATCATAGACATTGAATTGATAAAATTTTGTCACTAAACAAAAACTGGGATTATTTTCAGGATTAAACCTGAAGATTTCAATTTTCAGACCCTATAAATAGCCATAAATGTGATTAATATGCAGTAATATAGGCACATCCTGATCTTCATGAGATAGAGCATTTTAATCATAGTATTCAGGCGAGCAGTCATATGAAACAGTATTTGTTAATTATTATCAGCTGGAAAAAAGGAAAAGCAGAAGAAAAAGAAGCATTGAGTAAGCTAGTGATACCTATTCCTTAAATGTGTGGATATTATTTGTCCCTATCCTCTTTCCTTTACTGGATGGTGTGAATAATTGGATATATTGGTCTTAATTTCTATCTAAATCTGTTAGCAGGAATTTAGGCCAAGGAAAGCTAGCAGAGACATTTCCTCAAAAATCCTTTCCACATGAGTGAACTATAGTGGCAACAAAATGCTTTCTTAACCTCAGAGTTGTACACTATATTGTTTTATTTATTTATTAAATTTATATGCTGCTTATCTCATTGTCACATGATTCTGTACAGCATAGTTCTCAACTATTAAACATGCAATTTAGTCATTTCTTAGGATTTTTTTTAATTTGGGAAAAAAATCCTACAATCAATCCCATTCGTAAAACCAAATATCCTACTATTTGCAAATATTTCTTTCTTATTGGATGGCAGTCCTTCTGTAATGTCAGAATTAATCAGTATCTTCTGCAATCTGTTTCTTCCTAGTTTGCTCTCAGTCATCTCAGTTCCATCCTCCATGGAATTAAATCATTCAAGGTTCCTAGTTCCCTTCACACTTGCCCTCAACCCATTCTCAGAGTAGCTATGAAAAACACATGTGAATTTTCAAATGCTAATTTATTTTCAGATGCTTGTAACAGTAAGAGCTCATCCTCATGTTCAGTTTGCTGAGGAAGAAAATCAGTTTATTATTTTTGAGGGACATATCACCATGATGTCCATCTAATCTGTTTGCTACTAAGGCAGTTTAAAGCCAACTTATTTATTTCAATTTGCAAGTTACACTTTCCTTTTTCCAAAAAGGAAAAGATGAACATAAAGGTAACGCATTCAGGAACTGCCATCTTCCCAGCTCCATCCCATATTTATTATGAGGCATTTTGCCTTCCCCCACCATGAGTAAAATTGGTTTCATAAAGGGAAAAAAGAAAGAATATTCCAAATATACAATAGCATTGAAAACTCTGGTTTGAGCTTTGTGATTCTGTATCTCCAACCAGTACTTACAAGGCAGCTTTCTTTTAAGGGAGGATTGTTTGACATCTTCTTGTGCCATATCTATCATTGGATGTTGGCGATCATGTTAGCAATCCTATTTTTATCAACAGATGCACAAAAAAGTGCTGTTGAGTTTCTTCCAAACCAGTCCCTTAGATTTTGAAGCCATGATGATGTTCTTCTGCCTGGACCTCGTTTACCTTCAATCTTTCCTTGGAGGATTAAGTGAAGTATGCGTATTTTTCTGCGTGTCGCATCACATGTCCAAAATATTTTAACTTTCGCTTTTTTATGGTTTTGATGATTTCCCTTGGCTTTCCCAGGCGGCTTATCAAACATTGTTTGACATTGGCTTATGAATCTCCCATTTCTCTGTCAAAGTGTGCTTTCTCAGAAGATTGGTAGTCCTATGAAACAGTTTCATTAGTGCTACCAAGTAGAAATCCTCTAGATTATTACTGGTCAAAATTCTAATCTGATTGCAATATGCAGTAACAGGTCAACTTTTAGATGGCAGTATCTAAGAAATCGTATCATAATAGAAGTGTAAGGTAAATAATAAAAATTAAGGCTAAATGAATAATGAACATCAAATATTTGTCTCTCAAATTCATCCCACCTCATCATCCATTCAGCAGAGTGATTGGTAGCTGATTTTGCAGAGTTATTGGTAGCTGGTTTTGCCCCTGACCTGTGATATTTGGTAGGAGGAGAAAGGATGGCAGATAATTTGCCAAGTTCTGATTTGAGACTACCTCACATTAAATTATGTCTGACTTCATTGCTGAGACACGTTACAGGTGATCCTCTGGAGAACAGTGTAATTGAAGTTGCTTTTCTTTTCTCCTGTCTCAGTTATAATAGAAAGACATCTACCAGTTGTCAGCAAGCAAAACCCAGCTGACCATTAGATGGAAGCAGAGAGATACAGAACTTTCTGTAGCCCGGATTTGGAAAACCTAGTACATTCTCGACTAATTTGTTTGATTCCTTTACTTCCTCTCCTCTAATCTTTTTAGGTTCAACTGATTTTGGCTTAAGAAGGAAAGATTGGGAAGACATAGTGCAAGAGGTTGGTTTACTTTCCCTGCGGGGTTGTAATATAATGGCATGCTAAAAAAAACAGGTACATCTGAAAGATAGATGAATAGGATGGGTGAATCCCTTCACATTTTCTGCTTCTATTCTGTTTTAACAACAACTTCTCCCCCCCCCCCAAAAAAAACCCAGATAAATGGTGGAGAAAGAAGGAGTAGCCTGAAGAAAGTGGATAGAATGAATGAGATGTCATTAATTATAAAGACAGATCATTCTGAAAGCATTTTCACTTTACAATAGTGTAGTCTGGGCTAGGTAGCAATTGGTAACAACATACTACTGAGGAAGAACTGAGGATCTTTCTAAGTACTAATGGTGTTTATGATGTGACTAGATTCAAGCCTTTGGGACATCTAGTTGCTTTACAGGAGAAGAAAATCCAAAACTGCAAAAATAGAATTACAGTAGGAAAGTGAACCTAATTACGAACACACAAAAGCTCAACATAGTAAGATTAAATGAAGCAACTACAAATTTGCAATCTTAGGCATCAGCAAATTGAGATGGACTGCGATGAGACACTCTCAGTTGGAAGATTAAATTGTTTTATTACTGAAGACATGAAAAGCAGAAGAAACATTATTGCTTTTAAAGTTAGAAAGGGTATAGCAAATCCTGACCCGCATTAATAGAGAACCAGAGGACTTAATAAATGGATTTAAAGACGACATTAAGGATGAACGTGAAAAGAGACTGATGAAAATGAAGAAAAAGAAAGCAAACAAGATGTCAGAACAAACCATGGAAATTGCCAAGAGAAGCTGAACACAAGAAAGACAAATATCTCAGAAAGCAACTTAACAAAGTGTTTCAGAGAATTATTAGAAGAGACAAGAAGCAGTATTACAACAACATCTGTAAATAAATATAGATTTAAAAATGCCAGTTAGGGCTGAAAGACAAGTTTTTACAATTTGTTTATTGATAAGAGACAAGTTCCAGGAAAAAGAGATACTAGGGAAGATACTAAGTTACTGTTGTTTATAATATCTGGAAAGCAGAGGGAGTCATTTCTTTTACCCTTTTTTTCTCTCTCTCTACAGTGAGGTTTTTTTTGTTTTTTGTTTGCTTTTTAAATTTTTATTATTTTTATTATTAATTAATTATTTTTTAATAAAGTTATTACAAAGAAAATAAAAAAGCAAAATCGGAAGAGCATTGACACCTTTGAGCTTTGCTGTTGAGTATCCAATAGCAGCCTAGAAAACAAACCACCGAATCATCAAATAAATCAATCCAGTTCTCACTTGAGGCACAAATGACTGGAGTCAAATTATCCTACTTCAGACACATCAAGCAAAACTCCAGCTCTGTCGAAAAGAATCTAATGATGGGAAAGGTGGAAAGAAAGAGAAGAAGACGACAACCCGCAACGTGGATAGACTCCATTATAGTGTGATGAGTGCACTATTGGGAAACCTGGAAGAAGAGGTTAGGGATACATCCTCATGGAGAAGACCCAACTATGTGGTTGTTAGGAATCAAAAACAACTTGACGGCACAAACAAGCGATGTGAAAAAGACCATCTTCTAACTTTAAGGAACATTACAGGTCTATTCCTCCCGTAACTCATCACAACGAAAGCAAAAGCTGAGAATGAAGAGTAGACATGTCTTCTCATGGTTCCACATTTCTTTAAGTCACATAACCTGTAGGACGGGGGGGGGGGGAAGAGAAGGACAACATGTGACCTTCCCTGATTTGCTTACAGGTAGCCAGCAGGAAAGGTTGTGAATCATAATCATTTGACCGTGAAATGCTGCAACCATTATAAACAGGAACTGGTTGCCAAGCACCCAGATCACGATCATGTCATCACAGGGTTGCCGGGATGGCCAAATTATGCAGACTGATCCTAACCACTACTCATTTAGAGCTGTCATAACTTTGAACTGCATTTAACCACGTGTGCAGTTATCCCCTGGCCTCAAAATTTAACTTAACCCAGGATTGGGGTAGAAACCTTAGAATGACACATACTCTCAACATTTTGTCTCCATACATTCTCTTTGCTGTTGCCTGAATAGGTCTTTCAGGTCTTTCTAAAATGACACTTGATTTGACATGAGTAGAAATTTTAGCTGAATAGGAATTCATTTCATCTGTGCGTAAGAGTGGGGGGGGGGGGAGAGAAGCATTCTGGAAGCATGTTAGACTAATTTTATTTGAAGTTGTAGATAGGCTTCTGAAGTAGATCTTCATTTTCCTTCTAGCAATCACTTTTCTCCTAGGAATGGCCAAAATTGTCTTGATTTATTTCCCACATTCATTACCCTTTTGGAGCAGGAGAAAGTTCAATAAGCAGCAACATTAAGGTTGACATTTTAAAACTCGTGTTACCAAGCTAAAGAACATTTTCCCTCCGAAACAAATGTTGCTTCTTACTAATAAGGGAACAAGCAATTCACTACCTTGGAGATTTGTTGGAGGGGAAGTGCGAGGAGGGGAATGGAAAATTAACCATCCCATGCGTTTACACAGCTGGATGTATGCAGCGTACTAGAGGCTGCATTGTAGATAAAAAGGCAAGAATAGGCATGCTAGGTAAACAGAAGAGCATAGTGAACGCATACGTTGTGTGCAAACATTATTCTGTCTGCTTCAATGGATTCAATGAACAATAAAGCCATATATAATTCTGGTTTGACTGGGCAGACTCTTAGCTACAGTGATTCAAAGCTGAGGTTGCTATACTTACCTGCAGCTCAGCAAACAGCTATTTAGAAGGGTTTGTTGAAGGCTATTGTGTTGAAGAAGCTTCCCCACATGTTTTCCCAGCAGCCCACCAAAGAATGGGTTGTCTGTTTACCCAGGAGATTTTGCTGCTGTGAAAGGGAATACCTAGGAGCTGGTTTGGCAAGCAACAAGGGGGCTTAGTTTGTGAAAGGATAGCTGGGAGGGACAAGGATTACTCTTCTGTTCAAGATCTGGAAGGAAGGGGATGTGTAGTATTATTGAGCCAAAAGTACCCTGCTTTAAAAGGTTAGGTCCTTGTTTTTAGGAGACATAAATGGAAAACCTTTAAAGTTATGATTTGAAACATTTTTATGTGGTTATGTATCTTCCTGTTTTCCTCCACGTGTCTACCTAAAGCTCCTTAAAGTGGTTTTTTTTTTAGTACTGCTTTGTATTTATTATCATAAGTGAAATGTAAAGTTGAAAACATTAGAAGTGGTAATTCAAGGTCATGACTTTTAACATAAATGATATGTGGGATTAAAATGGACCCTTGAAGATTACAAAAAAGCCATTCCTAACCTCTAATGAATTATTAAGAATGGTGAGTTGAAAGAATGCAGCATTTAATTATTTTAAATCACCATGTGAGTTACCCTTAAAATTATAGAATCATGGAAGGGACCTTGCAAGCCTGTTAGCCCAAATCGCTGCTTGAGCAGGAGACCTTATACCAAATGATTATCTAATCTCTTGAAAATCTCCAGCAATGGAGCATCCACAACTTCAGGAGGCAAGCCGTTCAACTGATTAACTTTTCTCACTGTTAGAAAGATCTTCTGTGACTCGTTCAAACCTTTGACAACCAGAAAGTGTAATCACAAGGACCACAGCAATCTAAATTAGAACCATGCCCCATCCTTATTCTTTACAGAGCAGATTGTTTCATGGTTGAAGTCCAAAATATCTCAAGGACCTCTAGGTTCTCCATCCCTATCATAGCCTGTAGCCATTGATTGCAAACTTTTGACCACCAAGAGCTGCCCTTAACTTTTGGCAGGGGTGAGGACTATATTGTATTAGACAAACATACAAAATAGTTATCAATTTCATGTTTTCTCTAGACTTGGGGATACTTTTTAGATTTTGTTCTATTAAAAAAACCAATTCCACATTTGTTTTAGATTTACGTTACAGTGTGCATATTTCCTGCACAGTAACAAGAAGCTGTGTCATTGTTTAGTGCTTAGTTCAGAGGAGAAAATGGGAGCTGTTCAAAAGGAAACTGGAGCCTCAAAATGCCCTAATTGGTATTCAGGCTGAACCAAAACAAATTAATTTCTGTTTCTGCAACAGAGCCTCCTATTTCCCAATACATTCCATTGCACACAAAGTTCAAGAGATTCATTACACCCCCTTGATATAGAAATGAGGCATGATTGTGAATGGAGAATTCCTACAAGATTTCAATCGGATGAAGAAAATGCAAAGATCTAATTTGGTCATATGACTGCCCTTTTCTCACAGTTTGCAGGCACATGGGGACAGTCATGGAAAAAGAGTATGTGAAGAGTACTTTTCCTACTGTGACCCTGTGACTGTTGTAACTGCCACCCTGTAACATACATAATGTCTAGTTTCATACATGCTTTCTAAGAAATTATTTATTGCAGTTTGTAATGATTTCCTACTGCTTCATTTCCCCCCAAGGTGAGTTTAGCCCCAACCCTATTGGCATTTAGGAAATCCCTCAAACCATGGCTTTTGACAGGCTTGAGGGTCCCAGGGAAATAGGGACCCTGCAAGATGGTTATACTGTGTGTAGCATGTTGGTCTATTTCCTGCAGTCTTATACAATGGTACCTTGGTACTCAACTGCTTTGAAACTCATCAAATTTGGTACTCAATGCATTTTGACATGGAAATTTTGTCCCACTACTCATTATTTGTTTAGTACTCAACACAAGCTAGAACTTGTCAATGTGACTCGCTACATTATTCCTTATTGGAAAAATTTGGTACTCATCGTTTTTGATACTCGTCGTCCCTCCTGGAACAAATTAAGGTTGAGTACTGAAGTACCACTAACACCATTTGTGTTTAAATTGTGTTTAATTGTTGTTTTATATTTGTTTTATTAGTTTTATTTGTACACTGTCCAGAGACACATTTGTGAGATGGGCGGATGTATAAATATGGTAAATAAATAAGCAAACCAAAAATCTTTACAGAGACTTTACTTTTCTTTAAACCAGAAACACCCAACCGGAGGATTTTGTTACTGTAAATTTACAATAAAAATAGTGTTAGTACTATTAAGTACTACAATAGTTAGTACTGGCTTTGGTTTCTTGTCTGGACCACTCCTGAAAGGCTGATATCAGTCTTGCAAGTTTCCCTTTACTTTCTAGACAACTAGGAAGAGTTTCCTCTGGGATGCTTTCCCTGCCCCCGTTCATTCTTGCGGGCTGAGATATTTTTTTTCTGACCATTATCTAGGCTGCAGCTCTTCCAGTTTGTGTGTGTCAAGGTGATTCTCATAGCCTATTACAGGGGTGTCCAAACTTGGGAACTTTAAGACTTGTGGACTTCAACTCCCAGAATTCCCCAGCCAGCTGGCTGGGGAATTCTGGGAGTTGAAGTCCACAAGTCTTAAAGTTCCCAAGTTTGGACACCCCTGGCCTATTACAATATATCTGGGTAGTTGGTATGGTAAAAATACGGTAAGTTACCAACTTCGCTTATTTGCAAAGTAGATGGGAAATATTTGTGACATTCCAAAAGTAAGCTGTTTCTCCTATCTTTGCTGCCTGTAACTTTTATTATTATTATTATTATTCATATTTATAGACCGCCCCCTCTCCCGAAAGGGACTCGGGGCGGTGTACAGTCACTAAAATACGTTATAAAATACATACAAAACAGTTAAATAATTAAATACGTAGGTGGAGGAGGTTGCAAGACTGTACATAGAATAATAAATATTAAATATAGTATATAGTGTATTAAAAACTTTTTAAAACCCCAAACCCAATTAAAATGAATAAATCCCCGGGAGGTAGAACTAAGAAAGTGCCAGGCCAGCTGATTGAAATAGGTGAGTCTTTAACTTTTGCCGGAAGGAACGGAGGTCGGTGGTAGTTCGAATGTCAGGGGGGAGGTCATTCCAGAGGGTTGGGCCCATCACAGAGAAGGATCTACTCCTAGGTGTCGCCCGCTGGCATTGACTAGCAGACGGCACCAGGAGGAGCCCCTCTCTGTGTGAGCGGATAGGTCGCAGGGACGTGTGTGGTAGGATGCGATCCTGCAGGTAACTAGGTCCACTGCCATGGAGCGCTTTAAAGATGGTGATCAATACCTTGAAACGCACCCGAAAGGCCACAGGTAGCCAGTGCAGCTCGCGCAGGAGAGGTGTTACGTGGGAGTAACGTGTACTTCCCATAATAACCCGCGCGGCTGCGTTCTGAACTAGCTGCAGTCTCCGGACGCGTCCCAAGGGAAGCCCCATGTAGAGAGCATTGCAGTAGTCCAGGCGAGACGTCACCAGCGCATGAGTGACCGTGCGCAGGGCACTCCGGTCCAGTAGGGGGCGCAATTGGCGCACCAGGCGAACCTGGTGGAACGCCCCCCTTGCCACGGCTGCCACATGGTCCTCCATTGACAGCCGGGCATCAAGGAGGACGCCCAAATTGCGCGCCCGCTCCACAGGGGACAATTGTTCGCCCCCTATGGCCAGCGATGGAGTCAGCTGGCTGAACCGAGGCGCCGGTAACCACAGCCACTCGGTCTTGGAGGGGTTGAGTTTAAGTCTGTTGTCCCCCATCCAGACCCCGACGGCTTCCAAACACCGGGACATCACTTCGACAGCCTCGTTGGGGTGGTTTGGGGTTGAAATATACAGCTGAGTATCATCAGCGTAAAGATGGTACTCAACCCCAAAACCACGGATGATCTCACCCAGCGGCTTCACATATGCGTTGAACAGGAGAGGCGAGAGGACCGACCCCTGTGGCACCCCACAAGTGAGTGGCCTCAGGGACGATCTCTGCCCCCCTGTCAACACACATTGCTTCCAGTCGGAGAGGTAGGAGCCGAACCACCGCAAAACGGTGCCTCCGACTCCCATCCCCTCCAACCGGCGCAATAGGATACCATGGTCGATGGTATCAAAAGCCGCCGAGAGGTCTAATAGGACCAGGATAGAGGAGCAACCCCTATCTCTGGCCCTCCAGAGATCATCGACCAACGCGACCAAGGCTGTCTCAGTGCTGTGCCCGGGTCGGAAGCCGGACTGGCGTGGGTCTAGATAGTCGGATTTGTCTAGGTGTCGCGGGAGCTGCTGCGCCACCACATTCTCGACAACCTTCGCCAGAAAGGGGAGGTTGGAGACTGGACGATAGTTAGCTAGCTCCATTGGGTCGAGCGCAGGCCTCTTGAGCAAGGGTCTCACCACCGCCTCTTTCAAGGCGGTTGGTAAGTATCCCTCACTCAGTGAGGCGCTCACCAGGCCCAGGAGCCAGCCTCGTGTCACCTCCCAGGCTGCCAGTACCAGCCAGGAGGGGCACGGGTCCGTTAAACAAGTGGTGGGTCGCAGCCGTCCACGCAGCCTGTCCAAATCCTCGGGGGCAACAGAGTCAAACTCCTCCCAGAATGGTCCCTCAAGACTCGCTGTTGGCGGCTCGTCTGGTCCACTGACGGAGGTCCACCCGCTCCGGATCTGATCGATTTTGTCCTGAAGATATTCCCCAAACTCCTCTGCTCTACCCTGTAAGGGTGTCTCCCGCGCCCCCTGCGATAAGAGGGAGCGAGTCACCCTAAACAGGGCGGCAGGGCGGTTATCCGCGGACGCAATAAGAGCAGCACAATGTCTACGTTTGGCCGCTCTTATTGCCACAAGGTAAGTCCGCAAATAGGCTCTTACCTGTGTTCGGTCAGATTCGGAGCGCGAGGATCTCCACCTGCTCTCTAGACGTCTCCTGTGGCGCTTCATCACCCTGAGCTCCTCAGTGAACCAGGGAGCCCGGGTGGGTCGATGCCGCAGGAGAGGTCGCAACGGCGCAACCCGGTCCAAGGCCCCAGTCGTCGCCCTATTCCAGGCAGTCACTAGGTCCTCGGAACGGGAGCGGGACAAGGCTACAGGTATTGGCCCAAGCTCCGTCAGGAATCTATCAGATTCCATCAGGTGCCTGGGGCGGTACCAGTTTATAGAGTCTGGTTCCGCCTCCTCGCGGTGGGGGATAGCGCCAGGGAAGTCCAGCCGGAGGGATGAGTGGTCTGACCATGACAGGGGCGTGATAACTAAATCCCCTATTCCCAGATCACTCGTCCACTGTTCAGATACAAAAATGAGGTCCAGTGTGTGGCCCCCTTCGTGAGTGGGGCCCTGCACTAATTGGGTCAGGTCCATGGCCGTCATGGAAGCCATGAACTCCCGAGCCACCTCGGAAGCCGCTCCCGTTGACGGCAAGTTGAAGTCCCCCATGACCAGAAGTCTGGGAGTCTCAACTGCCGTCGCTGAGATTAGCTCGAGGAGCTCGGGCAGGGCTGCTGATGCATAGCGAGGAGCCAAGTATACAATCAGCAAGCCCCACTGCCTCCCTGGGCCCCAACTCACACCAAGGGACTCACACCCGGGTATCTGAGGAACAGTGAACTCCCTCGGCTCTAAACATTCCCGCATAACCACCGCCACCCCACCACCCTTACCCAGGGCCCGAGGCTGATGGAATGCTCGAAAACCCGGTGGGCACATTTCCACGAGGGGTAAACCACCTTCGTGGCCCAACCAGGTCTCCGTTATCCCTGCAAGGTCTAGCTCCCCCTCTGAGATCAACTCATTAATGAGGGGGGCCTTGTTGATGACAGACCTTGCGTTGCAAAGCATCAGCCGCAGGCCCTGGCTCTGTAGCACCTGTCCACCTAGGCTGCAGGGGTTGGTACAAGCGACCGGGCGTAACCAGCAGCCACGGTCTCCCAACCGACCTTGGGATCTTATCCTGTCCTCGCATCCCCTCCTCCCCGCGACCGTTGTAATAGGACAACTCAAGAGCTCTTGAAATTGAAATGTAACAGACAGCCTATTAAACCATTGGAAGTATTCCTTTTGGACTATATAGTCCTATTAACAGTATGCTTAAATATAGAGTAAAAACAGGAAATACATGAAATACAGAAGATCATGAAATAAATAATAAAAAACTAATAAAAGCAATAATATAAGAGAGCCAGTTTGGGCTAGTGGTTAAGGCACAAGGCTAGAAACTGGGAGATCATAAGTTCTAGCTCACCTTAGCCATGAAAGCTAACTGGGTGACCTTGGGTCCATCACTCTCTCATAGCCCAAGTCACTCCACAAGAACTTTTTGTGGGAAAAATAGGAGAAGGAAGTTTCATTAAACATGTTCGCCACCTTGAGTTATTTATAAAAATAATGATAAACATGGAATGTAAAATAAAGAAATAATTAACATTTCAAGAATTTGAAATGAGTTACTATGCTGGAGGGGATCAGATTGGAAATGGTTGCCCTCTTGTTATCTAGCATTATTGCCACGGATTTACCATATTTACGAGTTGGAAGGGACCTTGGAGGTGGTCTAGTTCAACCCCCTGCCTAGGCAAGAAACCCTATATACCGTTTCAGACAAATGGCTATCCAACATTTTCTTAAAGACTTCCAGTGTTGGGGCATTCACAACTTCTGGAGGCAAGCTGTTCCACTGATTAATTGTTCTAACTGTCAGGAAGTTTCTCCTCAGTTCTAAGTTGCTTCTCTCCTTGATTAGTTTCCACCCATTGCTTCTTGTTCTACCCTCAGGTGCCTTGGAAAATAGTTTGACTCCCTCTTTGTGGCATTTTTCGGAGTATGAGACGCATCTTTTTCCATCAAAAAAAAGAGGCTGAAAATCTGGGTGCGTCTTATACACTGAATACAGCATTTTTGGCCTGAAACCCCATTCCCCATGCAAAAATGGTCATGCATAGCCTTTATGAGGCTTACATAGTGCTCTTGGGGGCTGAGGAGGACATGGCCATTTTTGCCCCTCCCAGCCCCCAGGGGCACTCTATAAGCCTCCTAAAGGCTATGCATGCCCTTTTTTTGACAAAAAACAGACTGTTTTTGGGAGGTCTGCAGAGTGCAAAAACTTTATTTTTTTAAATTTGCCTCTTCAAAATCTTGGTGCATCTTATACTCTGGTGCGTCGTATACTCCGAAAAATACGGTACCAATTGCATTCAGTATAATTATTCTGTCTTTTTCATATTAGGATTTGATTGCGGTTGTTTTTAATGCTACTTCCTTTTTCTCCCTCTAGGCTCTAATTCTTCATCAGCTTGGCCGGTACAGCTTGGCTGAGAAGATCCTTCGGGATGCTGTCCAGGTGAACTCAACGGCCCATGAGGTTTGGAATGGCCTTGGGGTGGTTCTGCAAGCTCAGGGTAATGATGATGCAGCCACGGAATGTTTCCTGACGGCACTGGAGCTTGAAGCCAGTAGCCCCATTGTCCCTTTCACCATCATCCCTCGAATCCTTTGAAAAGCAGGCTGCTTATCCTGCTTCAGCTGAACTTGAGAATGTGAGCTCATCTTTCCTTCTGACTCCAAGGGGCAGCTCTTCACCCTGAGAGGTAACAAATACAACTGCAGGCAATCTGCTCATTTCTGTCGGGTGTCCAATGCGGGAAAGCAATATAGGATCTAAATCAGTGAAGAAAAATTGGAAAAGAGAAGGAAATAAACACACATGCACACTTTAAGCCACCATGTATGTATTCTCTACATTTTTGCCACATAGTCATTTCGAAACCTGATGCTTATTGTTCAAATGGATATTGTGCCATATTTTGTTAGGTGACATCAGAGTGTTATGTAAAAACTCTAAATAGAATCAGTGATAGATAATAGATTCAGGTTAAAAATTCAGTGGCAGAGCAAAGCCTATTTTTAACCAAGCCTGTCAAAGACCTGTTCTCTTCGTGGCTTTCAACCTCTCTGGAGCTCAGAATCAAAATGTGAAATTTGCTGTGTTCCATCTTCTACGGTAGTCCAGCCCAGCAAATCAGCTGAAAGGTTATGTTTTGAGTTGTTAATAGCTGTGATGTGTAGCTAATTGTTATTTCTTGTATTTAGAAGAAAGGTTGGGTACAAGAATATTTATATTTTACCAGCGTATGCCTGTTGAAATGAAAAAGAAATGAAAATATTAGTTATTTAAGTTTAACTTTTTTATGTGAATCCAGAGTTTATTTATCAATGGAAATATGTAAAAAAGATGCTAAAAATAGAATATTTACCGACATTCCTTATGAAGTATACACTACTTTGGCTCAATGGAAAGATTATGTTAATAATAAAATAATTTTTGAATGCATACAATGCTTGTCATTTTTGTTTGATAGCTGGATGAAAATAATTAGAACTGACTCATGACATGGCCAAATTATGTGCATCCCAGTTGAACTGCTATTGTGCATAAGTCTATTAAACAATAGTACATTATATATTTATTATGTATTAATGCTAATTAATTGATTAAATCATTAAAGCCAAATTCTTTTGATAAAACTCTTAAACCTCGGGACACTGCGACTGTCATAAATATGAGTCACTTGTCAAGCGTTCCAATGTAAATCATGTGACCATGAGGATGCTGCAATGGTTATAAGTGTGAAAAATGGTCATAGGTCACTTTTTTATTGCTGTTGTAACTTCTAATGGTCACTGAGTGAACTGTTTTAAGTAGAGGACTACCTATATACCTGGGTATCATCAGCATATTAATGATACTGCACCTCAAATGTGGAAGCAGGGGGAAAAGGACAGAGCATAATAGCACCCCTACAGTCATAAGTCACTGGGCCAAACTTCATCCTCCTTCAATGTAGACTGAATTTTCCCCCCTTAAGAAGAACAGAGCAACTGTAAAATAGGGTTCCCAATTCCCAACCTCTGCAACTAGCCAAGTAAGATACATGACCAATCATCAAAAGCTGTCAAGAGGTCCAAAAACTCAGGAGTATGCATAGCCTCCCCAGGTCCTGACACAGCCATTAAGATGACTAAAGCTATCTCACCACAATGGCCCTGATTCCCTGATTAAAAGGGATCAAGATAATCCATTTCTAGAATGTTGCGTAGGAGGTTGACCACTGCCAGATCAAAAACGTTCCCCCCCCCAAAAAGAAAGATTGGATGCCAGCTAATAGTTATATAAGACCCCTCATATCCAGACATGAGCCCTTTCAAAAAAAGGGGGGGGTGGACCACAGCTTTCAAAATTTTAGGCAACTCCTATAGCAGTGATGGCGAACCTATGGCACGCCTGCCACAGGTGGCACGTGGAGCCATTTGTCAGGGCACACAAGGCGCTGCCCTGTCAACTGGCCAGCGCGCAAGCGTGTGCTGGCCAGCTGAATTCACCCTTTTTTAAAGCCATTTTTCGCCCTCCACAGGCTCCACAGGCTTTATAGGAGGCTGGGGAGGGTGGAAAGAGCCCCCCCGCCCCTCCCCAGAGGCCCTCCAGAGGCTTCATGAGCTTCCCTGAAGCCTCTGGAGCGCAAAAAACCAGCCCTACGGACAAACCGGAAGTTCGGGAATGGACTTCCGGTTTTCTCAGAGGTTCGTTTTGACTGCTTCGGAGGCTTCAGGGAAGTATCCTGAAGGTCCCTGAAGCCTTCGGAGCGCTCTAAACAACCCTCCGAGCAAACCAGAAGTCACTTCCGGTTTGCTCGGAGGTTCGTTTTGACTGCTCCGGAGGCTTCAGGGAAGCGTCCTGAAGGTCCCTGAAGCCTTCGGAGCGCTCAAAACGACCCTCCAAGCAAACCGGAAGGGACTTCTGGTTTGCTCAGAGGTTCGTTTTGTGACTGCTCCGGAGGCTTCAGGGAAGCATCCGGAAGGTCCCTGAAGCCTCTGGAGGGCTTCCGGGGGCGTGGGGGAGGCTGTTTTCGCCCTCTCCAGACTCCTATAAAGCCTCTGGAGCCTGGGGAGGGCGAAAAAAGCATGCAAAAAATGGGGGGCGCCTGTAGTGTGTGCATGCGCACTGGGGGGTTTGCGCATTGCATTATGGGTGCGGCACACCCGCACACGCCCCCCTGCGCTCCCCCCACTTATGGCATGCGAGGCAAAAAAGGTTCGCCATCACTGTCCTATAACAACGCATTGACAGATTTGAATGGATTCCTTGAGTCAGGTACCGTGCCATTATTAGTAATACAAGCATGTAGATATATATTTTAGTATTGCCTAGCACAATCCTATGCATTCTTTTTTTTTATCTTTTTTTTTTAAAAGCCATTATGTTCAGGGACAAATACTTCCAGAGAGAGAATTGCAACCAAAAAAGCCATTTGAAAGATTGTAGTCTTTCACCTCTGATTTAATACGATTTCTTTCTATGTACTCTTATCCTAAAATACAGGTTAGATATTTGGTTTAGGTAAAAGGCCAGATCAGTGGTGGGTTGCTCCCGGTTCATCCTGGATCAGGTGAACTGGTAGTGGCAGCGGTAGGAGGCTTCGCCCACCTGCCCAGACAGTTCTGCACATGTGCAGAAGCATTGCGTGCGAGCGCACACACATGCACGAGCAAACCAGTAGTAAACAAAATTGAAACCCACCACTGGGCCAGGTCCATCATTAAACGACCACCCAGTTCCTGATTATGCTTTCTTTCTGCTTCCCTGTGCACATATTCATTTGGCTCTTTTCTTTGATTAATGCCAATTCTTTCATTAATTCAACTAATGTAGAGTAAAAAAAAATGCATAGCATTGTAATTTTGCCCTTACAGCAACAGTTCCCAAGAGTACTGCAGGTGTCTCACACAAACAGGATGCCAACAGTTGAACAGAATCCAAGTTGTGTTGAATCACAGGTGTTCTCACTGAAAAACGTTCAGCGTTTTCCTGTTTTTGCTTGAAATCAGCAACAAGTTTTTGGCGATTATTAATGACATTTTAAAAATCATTTTCAAAAGTGTGCAGATCTGCAGAGACCCACTTTGGGAAGGGGATGAACAACATGCCACTGATAGGCACCGTATTGCTAATTAGGGGACTGGAGGCTAAAACATATGATGAACAGTTGCAGGAACTGGGCATGGCTGGTCTAGTGAAGAGAAGGACCAGGGGAGACATGATAGCAGTGTTCCAATATTTGAGGGGCTGCCACAGAGAGGAGGAGGTCAAGCTATTTTTCAAAGCACCCGAAGGCCACATAAGGAATAATGGGTGGAAACTGAACAAGGAGAGATTCAACTTGGAAATAAGGAGGAACTTTCTGACAGAGAGAACAATCAACCAATGGAACAGCTTGCCTTCAGAAGTTGTGGGAGCTTCATCACTGGAGGCTTTCAAGAAGAGATTGGACTGCC
Source organism: Natrix helvetica (assembly GCF_964273705.1). Taxonomy (NCBI): domain Eukaryota; kingdom Metazoa; phylum Chordata; class Lepidosauria; order Squamata; family Natricidae; genus Natrix; species Natrix helvetica. The sequence goes on from NC_138548.1 coordinate 47,589,419, forward strand.
ATTTGTCAGAAATGGTATAGGGTCTCCTGCTTGGGCGGGGGGTTGGACTAGATGACGTACAAGGGCCCTTCCAACTCTGTGAATCTGTTAAATCCAGGTAACATAGTACTTTACAAAAGCTTTTCAAGTTGATATTTAGTGCTCCTTCAAGCAAAAGAATGGCTATTCTGCTTGAAAGGGAGGGAAGCAACTCCTATTAATCTACAGGTAGTCTTCGCTTAGCAACCTCCATTGGGACCGGTAACACTGTTGCTAAGAACGTGATCGCTAAGCAAAACATTAAACATCATGGCATACAATGTCACTTCCCATTTGGTTGCTAAGTGAGTCAGTGTGGCTTGTTAAGCATCCCATGACTGCGATTGCACTGCTGAATTCTCCACTGATTGCGTTTCTGAAGGTGGCAACTGGCAATCACCTGAGCAGGTCTCAGTTACGGCACACATTCTATTACTTCCCCAACTGTTTTGTGATAATTTTTATGTTATAAAGTGTTTTATAAAATTTTCCAAATTTCAATTCCACCTGTGTCATGGGCACCAGATTTTAGACGGACTCTGTAAGTTAGTCCATTTATGATACTTGTTTCAACAACTGTTGCTGTGTGGTGCACCGTTTCGCCCTGTTAAAAGATACTGGAACAAGAGTTTTAATAGTATAGGGGTGTTTTTAAAAACAAAAAAAGAAGGAACTTCCCTCTTTATCCACAGCAAGTATATTCAATATTGACAACTTATCATTGCCTAATAAGAGACAACAAATACATCTTCATTCCATAGGTACTTTAAATTTTATAGACCCATCTAAAGAGTTTTAATTTTAAAAGACCCCTGACAGAGTGCACTATATCTTATTTTAATCATTTGACACTTCCGACTATCAAGGCAGTGTTAGAATGATTTGCTGCTAATCATTACTTTAAAGATTTATTCCTGGTAGAAGAAGCCCTAAAGCAGAACTTTCTCTTAATTCTGCCAAAGTTATTTTGCGTAGAATAAACATCTTTGTTATTCTTTTACTAACAATGGCTTTTATAACTCCTTTTTTTCCCCTCAAGCAATTTTTTTTAAAAAAATATTTTAACCTGCATTGTATTGTGATATGTTTTTTTTCCACAGATTTTCAATATGTTTATTCTTCTAATCTCTCCAAAATGTAAATTTCTCTGAGCAGATTGCAAAAGTGCTTTAAACAAAAGGTTTATTTAAACAAAACTTTTAAAAGAATAAATTTAAAAAGACAATCACTCAATAGCACAGGAAATATTTTGAAGCATGATGCACTTTGATTAACAACTTCTATGCTAACTGAGTAAACAGTATACTGCTATTTATTGTTGTTCCTTTCCTAGTATTACCGCATTGGAGAAATGAGAAGGAGGGCTCTTGCTGCCTTGCCAAATAGAAAGAAGTTTCTTCCCACTCTCACAGTAAAAATCTCAAAAGTCAAGCTAAAGGATCAGCAGGCTACAAGTTTAATAAAACCGAGCTACTTTCACCCATAGGACAAATATTTCTAAGCCTTGAATTGGTATGTAAATCCATTGGGCATAGCTGTCATCGCTCCTTTCCCTGTTTGTCTGCTTCATGTCATTGCTTCATTATGGATAAAGGTGTCATCACCCATAAAGAGTCTCCTGGGCTTTAAGAAAGGCAGAACAATCTATATTCATGAGTCTAGGGAGAAAGAAGAACTGCCTGCCCAGATCCATAAGGGCTAAATAGAGGCTTCCTATAGAAGTCTCTAGAATTGGAGAAAATAAATAAAGTGATACGTAAGAAAAAAGAGAATGAAAAGAGGTATTTGTAAGCCACCAATAAAAGCAGAAATTCAATGGAATTCTAGTCCCTCTCTTTGGAGTGATGAATGATGTCATTATGAACTTTCAGCAGCATTTTGACATTGAAATATGTACAAAAATAGGTGAAGAAACAGATTGGAGATGAGCAGAGACTGAGAGCCACAATGTTTTTTGCAGAATATAATTTTATTTGATAAACTAGCATTTATAATTATGTCCTTTTAAAAGAGTATCAATGTATAAATACACTTCATTATGACAGGTATAGACCAATATACGGTAAACCTCATATTTGAAGCTCAGATAATTTGCATCAAATAATATTTGATCTCCAGTTGTTTGGGAGGCCTTTGCAGAGGCTGGCTGGTTGTCCAATTAAACTCATGCCAACCTGGAGAAGGAAAGCACGGGGGGGGGGGGGGGAAGCAGATGTCTGGTGGCATCTTGGCAAATTTAAAGCAGCTGCTTTTCTCAAGAAATGCCAAAAGGAGCATCACTATCTAAATAGCCTGCTGTGTATATGTGCTTGTAGCTCTTTTCTTATTTCTTCGGTTAGCAGAAATGGCTCAAATTCTCAGCCTGTCTGCAAAAGCACAGTAGTGATTCACCAGTCGTCTTCTCAGGTAGGCCATGCTATTTCCTCTGAGATAGCAATTAGCAGGGCCTATTAGACAGCATGCTTAACAGTGGAAAAATAATCTAATTTCATTTCATAGAGGTATATTTTCCCTCCCGCCTTCCATGATACTCTGTATTAGATTGCCTATGCTAAAAATTCTAATCGGTGGTAATGGGGAATTTGAAAGAAAACCCTGCTACAGTATTGTTTATTGCACCAATTGCCAAATGAGTAGTCACTAACTGAGGGCTAATGATACTGAGTCCCAAACTAATGGATTTCTCTATGGTATGGTGTAAAACTAAGACCCATGCTAGCTGGGGAATTCTGGGAATTGAAATCCACACATTTTAACATTGCTGAGGTTGAGAAATTTTGATCTAGACCCAGCCAGCATTCAGGCCAGGATTCATAGTGGAGACAGTTGATGTTTCTTGTGTTTCTTGATCTCTTAACAGCATTCAATACTGTCAACCACAATATCCTGGACTGGCTCTGCGGGTTGAGAATTGGGGGCACCATATTGTATCTTTCTTTGTGGCTAGTTCCAGTGAATAGGGAAAGTTATGGTGTACCTCAGGGATCAGCAATCTCCTTTCTTTTTCAACATTTTCATGAAACCATTGAGTAAGGTCATCTATGGGTTTGGAGTCCGGTATCATCAATTTGCTGATGATACCCAATTATATTTTTTGATCCTAAGTCAACTAAGTGAAGCTATCATGGTTCTGTCCCAGTGTCTGGAGTTAGTGCAGGCCTGGAATAATGAACTCTGGCTGAATCCTATCAAGACCAAGTAACTGTGGCTATGGTTGTGTCTGTTGAGATGACCCAAATCTGGGGAATCTTTATTCCTGGATTGAGTTGTAATCCCCCAATCAGAAGTGATGCATAATTTGAGGGTATTCCTGAACTCACAATTTCTACAAGAGTCTTTATACAACTCAATCTAATGTACTAATTGCATCTTTTCCTGGATTGTACATCCCACCAGTCATCTACACCCTTTCACCCTTCAGTTTTATTTATTTATTTATTTACTGAGCGCTTATAGACCGCCCCCTCTCCCGCAAGGGACTCGGGGTGGTGTACAGTCCATATCGGAAATACATATATAAATAACTATAAAATTTAACAATTAAAATTATTAAATAAATAGATAGATACGAAGGAAGATAAAAAAGGTTTAAAGAACTGTATTGCTGAGTAAATAATTTAAAACCCCAACAAATATCCCATAAAATTAAATTTAAAAAACAATTCCCCTAAAAAACCAGTTAAGAAATATGTTTGCCAGGAGGTAGCAGTTATGATTATGCCAGGCCAGCCAATCGGAACAGGTGTGTCTTCAATTTTTGTCGGAAGGAGCGGAAGTCGGTGGTGGTTCTAATGTCAGGGGGGAGGTCATTCCAGAGGGTTGGGCCCATCACAGAGAAGGCCCTACTCCTTGGCGCCGCCCGTTGGCATTGCCTAGTGGACGGCACTAGGAGAAGTCCCTCCCTGTGAGAGCGAATTGGCCGCAGGGATGTGTGTGGAGAGATGCGATCCCGCAGGTAGCTAGGTCCTGTGCCATGGAGCGCTTTGAAGATGGTGATCAAAACCTTGAAACACTGGACGATAAATAGCTAGCTCCGTTGGGTCAAGTGAAGGCCTCTTGAGTAAGGGCCTCACCACCGCCTCTTTCAAGGCAGTTGGTAAGGATCCCTCACCCAATGAGGCATTCACCAGGCCCAGAAGCCAGCCTCGTGTCACCTCCCAGGATGCCAGTACCAGCCAGGAGGGACACGGGTCCATTGAACATGTGGTGGGTCGCAGCCGTCCACGCAACCTGTCCAAATCCTCGGGGGCAACAGAGTCAAACTCCTCCCAGAATGGTCTCACAAGACTCACTGTTGACGGCTCGTCCGGTCCACTGGAGGGGGCCCATCCGCTCCGGATCTGAGCGACTTTGTCCTGCAGATATTCCCCAAACTCCTCTGCTCTTCCCTGCAAGAGTGCCCCCCGCGTCCCCTGCGACAAGAGGGAGCGGGTCACCCTAAACAGGGCGGCAGGGCGGTTATCCGCGGACGCAATAAGAGCGGCACAATGTCTACGTTTGGCTGCTCTCAATGCCACAAGGTAGGTCCGTAAATAGGCTCTTACCTGTGTTCGATCAGACTCGGAGCGTGAGGACCTCCACCTGCTCTCTAGACGTCTCCTATGGCGCTTCATCACCCTCAACTCCTCGGTATACCAAGGAGATCGGGTGGGTCGCTGCCGTAGGAGAGGTCGCAAAGGCGCAACCCGGTCCAAGGCCCCAGCCGTCGCCCTATTCCAGGCGGCCACTAGGTCCTCCGACCGAGTGCGGGTCAGGGCTACAGGTAGTGGCCCAAGCTCCGTCTGGAACCTATCCGGTTCCATCAGGTGCTTGGGGCGGTACCAGCTTGGACAGTCTGGCTCCGCCTCCTCGCAGTGGAGGGTAGCGCCAGGGAAGTCGAGCCGGAGACATGAGTGATCTGACCATGACAGGGGAGTAACAACTAAATCCCCTATTCCCAGATCACTCGTCCACTGCTCAGATACAAAAACAAGGTCCAGTGTGTGGCCACCTTCGTGTGTGGGGCCCTGAATTAATTGGGTCAGGCCCATGGCTGTCATGGAAGCCATGAACTCCCGAGCCACCTCAGATGCTGGTCCCGTCGACGGCAGGTTGAAGTCCCCCATAACCAAAAGCTTGGGGATCTCAACCGCCGTACTGCAGTTTGACTACTGCAAAGTGTTCTACATGAGTCAGTTTTTGAAAATCACATAGAAACTGCAACTGGTCCAGAATATAGTGACATGGGCAGTGAGGGACATTTTTCAATAGATCATCAACTTCATCCAATCACATCTCTCTGGGTCTTCGCTTTCCTCTCAGTCCATCTACTCTTTCCCCATGTAACAATATTTTTGCTGTTTGATCCTCATTCATTCTTTCTTTGTGACCAAATCATCTCAATAAACTTCTTGCAGGTGCAGCATTATTTGTTTCATATGACATTCTTCACAAAAGTCTAATTGTGATGCAAGCTACTACATTTTTACCAGCAATTGGGTGTCTTAAAATCTCCCCATCAATTTTTCTATCTTTGAAAAAATTATCAAGTTTAGGGATTATTCTGTTTGCTCTAGTTTTTTTTAATGATTTATGAATAATTTGTAACTTTACATTTGCTCTTGTCTCACTCAATAGTTTTCTACTTTGAATTCATTCTTAGACCTATGAATAACTCATTAAATTTTAGGTATTCTTTCATCTTGGCCCCAGCCATCCATTCTTGATATTAGATGGAATAATTTTAACCAGTATTTGTCACTATGTTGCACATTTTTTAAAAAAGTCATTCCTGTTCTTCTATTATCCAGAGCGTAACATGTAATTTTCACCAACCTTTCTCTTCATACAGAACCCACAGCATTCCCATGATAGTAATTCATACTTTCTGATATGAAAGACCATTTTCTTATAATAAACGTGCCTTTTCTGTTTCCTTTATGTATTCATCATGTCCACAAGATTAGACCACTTTCTTTCCTATCTTTATGTTTCCCCTTTATTTTGCTTTCTCAGATACATTATCTATTTTTCTTTCATTCATTACTTTAATCGGTTCATCACTTTCACTCTTTAGTGTTCTTACCGTCTAAACTGCGAACTTCCACATGCCATGTTCATGGCCAGAAGGGTCCATAGATATTGGCCTCTGCTTCTCATTATGTATTGGGTCATTTAACACTGTTTAGTAATATAAAGTTTAGATTAGCTTACCTCTTTTGTCATACCCATGTTACCTGCAGCATTTAAGAGAGCACTAATCTAGTTAGCATATTTTTGTCCAGTGCACAACCAAAGCATCGTTTCATTCTGAGCACAATCACACAAGGTCTCTATAGAGATAATATACCATTGCTGCATCACACCAACTATAGGACACATGCAGTACAGTAACACACATTTTGGATGCTTGTAAGATTTAAATATTAATTGGATTTAGTTTTTATTTGAGCTGGTAACTTCCATCCAGATCAGGTTATTACAAACTAAAATGAAATCAAAGTAGAATAAGATTCAGTCCTAATTATTATTCATGCTGTATATAGGCAGTCCCAGGTTAAGAATATGATCCTTCCTAAATCTGTCTTTAAGTCAAATTTGTATATAAGTCAGAACAGTCTATTTAGTTTCAGTTGGCCAAATGTTTGTCTTAGTATATAGTATTTATTTTACCTTTCTATCCATATAAAATACTTAAGAAACAGTAATATGACTGTCAGCGTTCCAAATATCATCCAGAAATAAATCAGAGTCCAAGGCAGAACTATCCTTAAACTTCCAATTTAATAAGAGAGACATGTTGGCACATCTGTGGCAATCCCGAATCTGAAATCTTCCTGGTTTACCACCCAATTTAAAGTTAAAAAACTTAGCCCACACCCACAAGTCCATCACTTGGTCCACCACTCTTCCTCTGCCAGGCTGGCATTTCCATCCATCTAGTTCCGGTCAGGTGCAGAGGTGCAGACACAAAAGATGACCTTGGGCTTCTAGAAAGGATTTTTTTATTTTGAAAACAAACACGTTCTACTCTGTACTATTCCCCCCTCCCAATTGCCCACTAATGAAACAGCATAGTAAAGAAAGACAGAGAAAATGTGGCAGGCCAATGATTCTAAAAGGAATATGACTGCAGGCCTGACAGGCGGCCTCTCCTCAGAAGAAAAACGTTTCCTGAAAAGAGAATAACATAAAAGTTAACATAACACAATTAACCACCTCTTTCCCCCCCTCAGGGGGACCCTTTGGCTTATCAGGAAACTTCTCTTGGAATTGTTTTACTAACTTCTCCACTTTTAGGTTCCAGCTTTTCAGCCAAGTAGCTTCAGACAAAGGGTACCCCTTCCAATGCACTAAATACTGTAAGCGACCCCCTATTCAGCCTGGAGTCTGCGATTTTTTCCACCTCAGATTGTGTTTCCCCTTCTATCACTACAGGAGGAGAGAAAGCTTGGGTGGATGCTCTTATGCTGGACCCAATTACTGGCTTCAACAAACTACAATGAAATTCTGGGTCAATTTCCCCCAGACTTCTGGGTAAACTGAGTTGAACCGTAACTGGGTTAACTATCTTCACTATTGGGAATGGATCTAGAAATTTTGGACCAAATTTCTTGCTAGGCATTCTTAATCTTATGTATTTGGTAGACACAAAAACTTTGTCCCCCACACGGAAGGGGGATTGGAGTGAGCAATGTTTATCAGCTTGCTTCTTGTAGGCTTCTGCCACATTTGCTAGAGCTTTCTTCATACTTTCCCATACTTTCTTTAGTGTGTTCATCCATTCATTCAGAGACATGGAGGAGGGAGATTCTCTAGGCAGCTCAGGCATGGGGACAAATTCCATGCCACTGGTAATTTGGAAAGTGCTTTAATTCAGTGCTGCTGTGGACCGCGTCGTTGCACGCCACTTCGGTGAAGGGTAGCAAGTCCGACCAGTTGTCTTGCTGATAGTCCACATAACACCAGATGTATTGTTCCAGCATCGAATTGGCCCTCTCTGCTGCGCAGTTCATGCTGGGATGAACCTCTGAGCTCAGTTCTTGTTTGGACCCAATAGACCTCAGAATCTCTCTCCAGAACTTGGCTGTGAACTGGACTTAGCGGTCTGAAATGATCCTCTTGGGCAACCCTGAGCAAGCGAAGAAGTGCCCCTGCTTGGAAACCAAATCAATAACTGTCCAGATTACTCTGTTCCCATTGCTGTCTGGGAGTTCGACGATGAAGTCCATTGCGACCTCTTCCCATGGTCGGTTAGGGCTGACCACTCGTTGTAGTAGTCCAGGGGACTTCTCCGTCAGTAGTTTCATCGTTGCACAAGTAGTACAGCTTTTTATGTAATTTTCCACCTCCAATTTCATCTTTGGCCCCCAAAATTGATGCCTGGCGAGGTGGAGCATTTTTAGGAATCCAAAGTGGCCGCCTAGTTCTGCCTCATGGCTTTGCTGTTGAACTTCCAGTCTCAACCGTGCAGGGACGTACAGTTTTGACCCCTTCCAGGCTAATCCATCTTCCATTGTTAGGATATCCTGGTTATTGTTAAGCCACTGGTCTTTTGGGAGCGCCAATTTCATAGCTGTCATCAGCTTATCCTGGTTTCGGTTAGTGACTTGGGCTGTCTTTTGGTGGGAGGAAGAAATGATGGGGTGAACAACTTCTCCCTTCTTACTATCATACTGCAGCTTTCATGACTGCAGGCCTGACAGGGACACAACTAAAAATGTGTTTCTCCCTCCTTGATCTGATGAATGGCTGAAGCTACATAATGTTTTTACCGAACCACTGAAAACAGGCTATATATTAAAAATGCACATGTAATTTTGTGGTGCTCATGAAAACAATAATACCATGTGATTTCGGTGGTTCATGAAAGCATTGTGCAGCTTCAACAGTTCATTGTCTTGAAGAAGGAGAATGTCCTCCACCATTTTTGGTAATAAGCAGTCAATTGATAAGTGTGAGTTGCCCATAAGTCAGACATTCTTAACCTAGGGGCCACCTACAGTATGTCATTTCTGCACCATGCCTTGTATATGAAATACTAGAACATCAGCTTTGTGTAGCTTTTTAATCACACAAAGCAATGGAACAACTCTGTCCATGTTGATGCTCCTTAGATAAGAAGTATATTAGAAAGATATGGCTCAAATTCAAATAAGAGATGATTTTGAAGAGTGCAATTTACCTGTTACGGTTAAGCGTAAAAAGCTAAGGGCAAGCACTTTCTTTAATATTTTAGCAGTAACTTTAAAGAAAAGAACAGTATATAGCAGATGGTGCAAGCCCACTCAATATGAAGCTAGACATACATGAATGAATGACTTGGATAATCCAAATATTTGACTAACAATGAATGAAAAAGCAGTGACAATACCAAGAGCTCCACATCTTTCCCACTTTGAAAGATGCTGGAGTAAAACCTTGAAGAGAGATTTTATTCTTAGGCAGCTTATCAGAATCACAATTGTCCCCAGTCACTTCCTCTCTGACCTTGGGTACGTCCATTCAAATATTTTCAAGCACTCAAAGAAATGGGCTTGGAATGATAGCTGCATCAACTTCATAAAAATTGATTTTGAGGTGTATGGTAGTATATTAATCAAAACAGTGACAGAATGAAACTGCCCCACACAGTGGACTTCCAATGAGTTCACCTTTCACAATGAACAAGGGTGTTATTAAGAACATCTTCTCCAATCCATTGTGGCACCAAATAGGATGTTGGCAGTCACAACAGTTCTTCACCCCATCTTGATTCACCACTAATTCCATTATGTTATGTTCTTCACATTCTAAAGTTCAGGATATGGCTGAATGCCATGCGTTGAGAGAGGTAGAAGGGAGGTAGAAGCAGTTCCAATGAGATGGCATTTGACTGGTTTGTTTTTAATATAAGTCACCTTATGACCTTGAAAGGATGAAACAACAATAGATATTTTCATTTAAAGTTTATGAAATCTATGTTCCTTCACATGGTCCATTGTTTTATACCAGGGGGTGTCAAACTCGATTTCATTGAGGGCCGCATCACGGTTGTGTTTGACCTTAGGGGCCAGGGTGGGCATCGCCGGGGTGGCCAGCACAACATCACTCATGTCGGTGCCTATGGCGGCTTAAGCACTTTGTCAGCAAAAAGGGGCACATTTTTGGCTGTGATGGCCTTCTGCAACCCTCTGCCCGTGAAAATGGAGCTCAGGAGGGCAGTGTGTGTTTTCACTGGCGGAGGATTGCAGAAGGCCATCGCAGCCAAAAACGGAGCTCAGGAGCCCATTTTCTCTGGCAGAGGCACTCCGGGAAGGTCCTTCACTGTTTCCAGGATGGCCCTGAAGGCCAGATATAAGCACCCTGCGGGTCAGATCCGGCCTGCGGGCCTTGAGTTCAACACCCCCATTTTATACCAACAACTCCCAAAGAATTTTATTACCTGACCATCTCCTCTTAAAGAACTGGAAGGATTTCAGAGCTCAGGTGTAACCTCAGGCAGTTTGAGTTCATAAGTTGCCCACTTTTCCCCCCAGATTGTCAATCATCTATAAGACAAAATATTACATTTCAGAAAGACCAACATGTTTATCTTCTTTTTGCACAGTCCCCATCTCACTTATTCACTGAGGTGTTTGCCCAAATAAAGGTTCTGCATCTCAGGCTTCTGGCTTAATTGCCCCAGAGAGACCTTTGCAACGCTCCTTTGAAAACTTTATTTTCCCACGGGTTTGCAAGCCAAGCTGTCCTTGGTAACACTCAAGGAACAGTACGAAGGCTCCCTTTTCTTCTTCCTGTCAGGAAGAATAATATTCTTCCAAGCAGCTGGTTACTACTTGTATCCCAGTCGTCTAACACAGAAGCTCATCGGTTATCAATTAATCATGGAAAGGAAATATGTACAGTGTTTGGGGAAGTGAGGCACTGTGTTCTGAAGCTGCTTTGTTTTTTAAATATGAATGTCTTGGAGGAGTTTGCTCATTGTTGAGAGTCAAGTGATGTAATTGTGCTTGAAAGCCAATGGAACATAGTGACGAGAGTTTTGGCTTGAATAAAACATTGCTTAGCTGGATCAGACCAAAGACTCTGCAGCTTGTTTAAAACAGCAGCCACCTGATAGTCCTGAGAAACAAAAAGGTGGTGGAAGGTAGGGGAGGGTGTGTAAGTGAAAACCTATTGTATTGCTCTGTTTCTCAACCTTTACAATACTCACTCTAAGGGGATTCATTTTATTATCCTCATTTTTTAGAAGACTATTTTATAACATCCTTCTTGTTGTTGCCTTTCATAACTAATTCCATTTGCTGATCCCGTTTGTTTTCCTTTTTCTGAAGTTTGAATACTATTGTGCCTTACAGATTTATCATGGCAAGGAAAACAATGTACTCGAAATTTTAGACACGTCTCATTGGGACGTTACTCAAAATATTCTTATGCTTACTTGAGAGCAATTCCAGGAACACGTTAAACAGCATATTGGAATATATATCTGTATTAAGTGTAACAGTTCTAGTTCAATACGGTAGCAGTGCAGCTGCCTTTAAAATCTGGAAAGATGGCAAATTTAAGCACATTCGTTTAATGCAGCTTTTTCTTCCTAATACAAACAGCCTTTTATGTCCATCAGATTTATTTATGACATTTATATCCTACCACAATCCTGCAGAATTTGCGATTCAGTAAGATTCAATGAATGAATGTATGAATGCACATGCTCCCCCCCGCACACATTCGACCCCAGCTTTTGATGCGTGATGGACTCGTTTTTCACCCTCCCCAGGCTCCAGAGGCTTTCTATGAGCCTGAGGAGGGCGAAAACAGCTTCCCCTGCCTCCGGAAGCCCCCCAAAGCCTTCCTGAAGCCTCCAGAGTACGAAAAACAGCCCAATGCGCAAACAGGAACTCCGTTCCTGAACTTCCGGTTTGCACACTGGGTTGTTTTTTGCCCTCCGGAGGCTTCAGGGAACCCTCCGGAGGGTGAAAAATGGCCTTAAAAAAGGTCAAAGCTAGCTGGCCAGCGGGCGCATGCACTCTGGAGCTGACAGGGCAATGCCTCACATGCCCTAACAAATGGCTCCACGTGCCACCTGTGGCACGTGTGCCATAGGTTCACCATCATGGCTCTAGACAGTGTCTAGACCAGTAGTTCCCAACGTGGGGCCACACCACACAGGGGTGCAATTTTTTAATGGGGACAATTTGAACCTTGTTTAAACCAAGTTAATGGCCTTTTAGGCTTCCTCTGTGTGAGTAGAGTTCACCTTTTGAGTAAAGTAAGAATTATATGTCATTGGGGGGGGGGTCAGGATTTTAGACATGCTTAGGTGGGGCATCATCAAAAAAAGGTTGGGAAACACTGATCTAGACCCTTACAACCCCCAGATCTTAGGGCAGGACCTCAATTGCCTCACTAGAATGACCTGGAGAAGAGACCTCCACTATTGGCTTCATATAGATTTTAAATAGAAAGGAGAAAAGATATAATTTTTGCAGCACCCAATAAGGAAGCTGCCACAGGGACAACTTCTCTATTCCTACCACTATGACTGGAAGCTGCTACCAAGGAACAAGTAGACTTACCGCAAAACAGCACACCAAATCTCCCAACCCCCAAATCCATCCAGAAGAATACAATATTAAAAGTTGCAAAACTTCAGTTCAGGTTCATTTACAGCATCCAGATCTTGACAGAGATCATCAATCTCATATCCTGCGTGAGCCTTGACGTGAGTCTAGATAATCTTTTTTTTCATAAAAGACACTTTGTGGTTCTTCACCACAACTTGATAACCACTCGCCAAAAAGGGAATATTGGAGATTGAGTTGTAGTTATTTAACACCTCAAGGAGGCATTAGCCACTTCTGGTTCTGGCTGCTGACCACGACGGGCAGGCTCTGCTCACCCCGCGCTCTTCTGGTGGGCCCCCCACCGCTTGGGGGGCACAGGATGCCCCGTAGAGGCTCCTGCCGAAGGGGCGGCGTGGCGGAGGATCTCCTGAGTCGGCGGCAGCCGGGGGGGCCCGCATCGCCCTAGGCACTGGGAGGCATGATGGGGAGGCGCTGCGGCGTCTTCGTGAGGAGGCAGCTGGAAGAACGTGCTATTTGAAGGACGCAGTTGCTGTGTGGTGAGGTGGAAACTTCCCCCCCGTTCCCTTGCTTGTTGGAAAGGAAAGAAAAAAAACTGCCAGCTGCTTTTAAAATCGCTTTCAACTCGGCTAGACAAGCGTGACTGGAGGGAGGGGGATTCCCCCCCCTCGGACAGGCGGCTATAAACTTTTTTGCTCTCGGCCCTAGAGGAGGAGGAAGGGAGAGAGCCAACCAATGATTTCACGCTCATAATGAAGGTGGATTTTGGACTTTAACTTTATAAATGAGGTAATGATCTGAAAACTTTGGAAACTTTGTAAACTTTCTGTTATGCCTCTTAACTCCGAAGCTGGCAGGGCAAGATGGCACACTTCCGTTGTCTTTATAAACAATGAAAATTGACTCCACCTATAGAAGTTCAGGCTTCCTGTCTTTGTCTCCGTGACACTCAGATAAATCTCTTGTTGAACTGGATTCCCTTGGAACAAAGGACTTTATTACTCTACTGCCAGAAGTAATTAGAACAATTTCCTCTCTGCCTGGACTCCTAGCCTCCTGATCTCTCGGCGGTTTCCCTCCTTAACTTCCTCTCTGTATTGATTTTGAACTTTTACTGCTCAACATAATGCCACCTAAAAGACCACCCCTGGGGAAGCCGGGCTTCGCTGTCTCCGCCCCGACATCTACAGTATCCAGTCTGAGCGGACAACAGACTTTAACCTCTTTGATGCAGCCCAAACCTGCTGAGACGGATTTTCAACAGATGTTCCAACAAATCTTAAAGGGACAGGAGGACATAAAAAGTGAACTAAAGGAGATGAGAGAGCAGCTTAAACAGAACCAAGACCAGATGAGTAAAAATACACAGAGACTGGATCTTTTGGAGGGAGGGACGGCTGAGATGAGGGGGGAGGTGAAAGGGGTGCAGAAGGGGAACCAAGAGATTGAGATCCACCAAATGAAAACAGAATTTGAAAGAATGTCCTTTTTTCTTAGGTTCCAAAATGTAGTTGAGGCAGATGATGAAGATTTAAGGGACATCATGACAAGCATCCTGGCTGAATACATTCAAAAAGAAAAACAACAGATGGGATGGGAACTGGATCTGGTTTATAGAGTAAATTCAGCATATGCTAGAACACATAATGTACCTAGGGAGGTACATATTAAATTTCTCAGAAAGACCACAAGAGATGAGATTCTGAGTGCACAAAGGGGGCAAGTGTTGAAATATCAAGATAGATAAATAACCATTCTGAAACAGATCCCCAAGAAAGTGAGAGAGAAAAGAAAAAAGTATTCGCAATTAGCGAAGAAGTTATACCAGAAGGGGGTGTGGTTCAGATGCCTGATGCCTGAAGGTATGTTAATATTCTGGGAGGACACAAGAGTTAGAATTAACACAACCATAGAGGCCCAGGCCTTTATGGAAAAAAATAAAGCACTCCTAGATAAACCTGATGATCCTACACCAGACATACAAGACACGGGAGGGGCCGGAGCCCTGCTGCCGGGGGGAGAAGGGGCAATACCAAGAAAATTCAGATCACAAAAATGAATAAGGAAATCGGTTTGATATAAATTGATTGAAATTATTATCTGAATTTATATGCTGACAAATTATTATTTAGTATTGAATTATTTGTTTAAATGAATATTATGAGTACGGGGGGCGGGGACACCTTCTACATATTGTAACTGCCAAAATTTGTAACCCATTCCAATACCCCTTTCCTTTTTATTTTTTAAAAACCAATAAAATTTTGTTTAAAAAAAAAAGGAGGCATTAGCAGGTCATCTGATAAGACCTGTCCAATATGGTTGAACTTCTAACATAGCTCTCATCGCAAATGAAGGCAAATATATATGTCCCAGGATAATGTTGCAGGATCCAATCTGGGTCACTGGGACCAGAGGTTTTGTCTTCCGAGTTTTAAGGCTCGTGCTGAAGCCTATCCTCAGCAAACTTCTTTCTAGCTGAGTGTGTGTCTCTTATCCTCCATGGAGAGTGCAAGTCCCACAACCGCATCAATATTGTGCCTCACTGGGGTTTTTTAAATTATTATTTTATTTATTTATATACTCTTTATTGTTTAGAGTAATGATAGCTTTCTGATATTTTTACTAAAGCACTCATCCCGCACACCAACCTACAGTATATATGGAATCAACATTTTCGCAAACCACTATCCACACCACATTCAAAACAACTGCATTTCCAACTTCCCCCAACACATTCTAATCCCTCTGGAAATTAGTATTCTATATGGAGCTACTTCCATCAGTTCCAGGTATAATGTTTCCATCCACCTGAATCACATTCATATTATAGGGCAGACCATTCTCCCCTCCCTCCAGCTCTTGTCTAAAGGGCCAGGCATAGGACAACAGTCCATCCCACTAAGCAGATGGATGCCACAGAGCAACAGCTAGTGCATCGAGAAGTAGCCATGACATAAGAATCTCTGGGGCACACCTGTATCTCTGCTTTTCCTTTGTGTCATCCCTAATTGCCCTCTGTTGGTTTGGTTCTCATCAGATTGTATACTCAGAGCCACCCAGAGTCAATTTGGAGACAGGAGGAGTTCAGGTTTCCGCAAGAAGCAGTGAGTGGAAACCAATCAAGGAGAGAAGCAACCCAGAACTAAGGAGAAACGTCTTGACAATTAGAACAATTAATCAGTGGAACAACTTGCCTCCAGAAGTTGTGGCTGCTCCAACACTGGAAGTTTTTAAAGAAGAAATTGGATAACCAACCATTTGTCTGAAATTGTACAGGGCAGTGACAGCTAACCTTTTCAACACCGAGTGCCGAAACTGGAGCACCACACGTGATGGAGCACCGGAACCTGGAAGAGAGCATCTGGCCGGTGCACATGCACATGACAGAACTCAGAAGAGCAGCTGGCAACAGCACACGTGCCCACAGAGTGGGCTCTGTGTGCCACCTTTGGCACACATGCCATAGAGTCACCATCACAGCTATAGGGTTTCCTTAGGTTGGACTAGAAGACCTCCAAAGTCCCTTCCAACTATTCTATTCTATTCTACTCTAAAATTGAATTTTTAACTACTACTACTATTATTACTATTACTTATTCTTATTCTTTGACTGAATTGACTGTGAAATACAGTCTCTTGCATATGTGGGCGCTTACATACTTTATCCCAGAGATTCGCTTGCTTCTCAGATAACCTTCCCTCCTGTCTATCCCTAGCTGATCCAATCCTTGTTATAATGATAGAAAGAGATACTGGCATAACGATGCCTTACCCTGTTTCTCTTTGCTGCTGGCTGGTGTTTCGTGTGTAGAAAAAAGCAGGAAACTGTGGCCTGTGGATGAGACAAGGCTAGTGTCATGAGCTCAGGGGGGTAACCCTGAGTTTTCCAGGCCATTCTGGTTGTGCAATAAATAAGTAATAGTGACAGGCTCGGCGGAATACCTTCCAGCGACTAGGGAAAAGAAACGAAAACCTACAATTTTGAAATATTAATAGCTGAGACAGCCAGGATGGCAGCTGCAATTTATGATCAAACCCTGCCCCCTTTTTAGGTGTATGGTACATATGACACATTGGTAAAATGGATAGATTGCATGCTAGGATTTTTTTTTTAACCCGAAAAACTGCAAAATGTGAAGAAATGCAATTGATACTTAGGAGGACACACGTTTAAGGCAAAAGAATTAGTGAAATCATAAAGAGAGCAATGACACAAAAACCCCAGTATCCTGCAAAGTGGCAAATGGTGAAGATAAAAAGAACTGGGCTAGAAAAACCGATATCAGGGCCTGCTGCAGGGTGATCATATGCCTTATTTTATTGAGCCCTATAATAGAAAGCCGTAAGAAAAAGTTGTTTGAAGATCTGCGTAAAAAAAGAACTCTAACAAGACTGCTAATTAGAATAGAACAGAATAACAGAGTTGGAAGGGACCTTGGAGGTCTTATAGTCCAACCCCCTGCTTAGCCTGGAAACCCTACACCACTTCAGACAAATGGTTATCCAACATCTTCTTACAATACTTCCAGTATTGGAGCATTCACAACTTCTGGAGGCAATTTGTTCCACTGATTAATTGTTCTGTCAGGAAATTTCTCCTCAGTTCTAAGTTGCTTCTCTCCTTGATTAGTTTCCACCCATTGCTTCTTTCCTACCCTCAGGTACTTAGGTACTGAAGAATAGTTTGACTCCCTCTTCTTTGTGGCAACTCCTGAGATATTGGAACACTGCTATCATGTCACCCCTGGTCCTTCTTTCTCTTAAGCTAAACATACCCAGTTCCTGCAACCGTTCTTCATATGTTTTAGCCTCCAGCAGTGACGTGCGGTGAGGTTTATGACTGGTGAGGCACTGACACAGTGCTGGGTTTCAAATATTTTTAGACTTGTGGACTTCAACTCCCAGAATTCCACAGCCAGGCATGCTCAGTTCCAATTTAAAGCGACAGCATTTGTTTTTCTCCTTTGCTCCTTCTTTCTTTTTCTTTTTCTTCTCCTTCCCCTCCTTCCTCCCTCTCTCCCTTCCTCCCCCTCTCTCAAACACACACACACACACACACACAGAAGTTGGATTGGACTATCTCTCCTACCCCTTCCCTCTCTCACTCACTCTCAAACAAACCCCCCCACACACAAAAGTTGGATTGGATATCTTTTCCAGTGGCTTGAAAGCAGCTCCTCTGCCATCCCCCCCCCATTCCCCTGCTGCCTTTCCCAAACACCTCCACCATTGCAAATGCAGCCTGCTGTCTGGGTGGGAAATGCCTGGAACACAATAAAGCCCACCCACCACCTCCTGCTGGCAGGCTGGGGTGAGAGGAGAGGCAGAGAAGCCGGAGGGGAGCCGAGCCGAGCCTTCCAAAAGAAAGAGGCTGGGGGGAAGTGTGTGTACTACAGCATGGCTCTTTGCCTGGCTTCCTGCCTCCTCCTGTGGTCTCCTCAGTGCTCGCTTGTGCTCTCCCTCCCCAGGTATAGTTTGATTGCAGGTGGAGCCACGTTGCCTTTTCAAACTTGTAATCAGTGAAGCTGGGCTAGATTTTTATATAGTTTTATCCAGCTGTGTGTGTGTGAGAGAGAAATGAATGGGGGCCTGGGGAGGAAGTCCTACACTTGGGGAGGGAGAGCACTAGTGAGGTTAAGCAGAGTTGATTGCAGGTGGAGCCACGTTGCCTTTTCAAACTTGTAATCAGTGAAGCTGGGCTAGATTTTTATATAGTTTTATCCAGCTGTGTGTGTGTGAGAGAGAAATGAATGGGGGCCTGGGGAGGAAGTCACTACACTTGGGGAGGGAGAACACCAGTGAGGTTAAGCAGAGTTGATTGCAGGTGGAGCCACGTTGCCTTTTCAAACTTGTAATCAGTGAAGCTGGGCTAGATTTTTATATAGTTTTATCCAGCTGTGTGTGTGTGAGAGAGAAATGAATGGGAGCCTGGGGAGGAAGTCACTACACTTGGGGAGGGAGAGCACCAGTGAGGTTAAGCAGAGTCATCCATGGTGAGGCAGCAACTAGCTCAGCTTTTTCCTTTTACTTTTTTTTTCATGATGAGAGTGGTGAGGCTGTGCCTCACCTGCCTCACCTGACTGCACGTCACTGGCCTCCAGTCCCCTAATCATCTTTGTTGCTCTTCTCTGCACTCTTTCTAGAGTCTCCACATCTTTTTTATATCATGGTGACCAAAAGTGAATGTAGTAATTAACTTTGATATGAGAGTGAAAAGGCACAAATATTATTTAGTTGTAGTCTATGACAATATTGTTTCATTGTATTATACTTGCATTGCATTGTAAATACTAAACTTATATATATACTTGTAAGTATGGACCATCAGATTTGTTGCGATCTGTCACCTCTGTCCCTTTCAGTATGGCATAAGCAACAATCCTACTATTCTGTCATGCTGAAACTAAACAGAAGCATCTCCCTGAGCATCTGCATCAGAAGTAGAAATTGGGATGTTGTAAAGGCATTTGGGGATTTTGAGAACAAATTCCAGACAAAAGGATATTGAAGAGTATGATAGAAGCTTAATGAAAACGTAGTCCTTTCTGGGGATTGTTCTTTGGTTTGGTTCAGGATAGGATCATAGCTGTAAGAAGATAAATGAAAGAGGCAGACAACCGGCGAATATTTTAGCTGCCTTCCTACTTGCCTAAATAACATTTCTGAATGCTCTTTTGCTTGGAAACTATTGAATTTCTCAAATAGGTTATAGACAACCTCAGAAACTCTTAGAGAACAAAATCAACAACACTTGTTTGGCTGTGCTATGACTCTGCCGAGTCTGTTCTGTGGCACCTTTTCATAGCATTTGACCTGGGTTTCAAAAATGTCTTTCAACCGTTGCTTGCTTACCATGTCAAGGATATTTCAACAACCCTCTAAGGCACCCAGTTTATTGCAAGGGCACCAACCTCATTCACTGGAGCACAACAACGGCATTCTCCATTGTCAGCTTTTTGTGACTCAGCACAAACAAGTTTCCACCACTCTTTTTCTGCAAGCAAAACAGGGATACATGTGGAGAATTTTAATTGCCTTTTTTGCTTTCAGGTCTCCCAAGCACAGGGAAGTATTTGTTTATGTGATTAAAAAGTAGAACACAGGCAATGAGCCATTAGTAAATTAGTTCTGGGTTACAGCGGACAGTGCTATTGATTTATTATGTCAGCCTTGGAACTGTGCAGTTTATATTCCTGGGTTAAAGATATGTCCCCTCCAAACATGTACAGCAACCCATTTAGTATTGGAGACACTAGTACAAATGTTGGTAGAAATGCAGGGCACTGGCCAGAGATGATCTCTGTTCATTTGAGCCTCACTTTTAAGTTGACGTATTTTTCGGAGTATAAGACGCACCTTTTTCGTCAAAAAGAGGGTGAAAATCTGGGTGCATCTTATACACTGAATACAGCATTTTTGGCCTCCCAAAACCCCGCCCCCTTCACAAAAATGGCCATGCATAGCCTTTAGGAGGCTTCCAGAGTGCTCCTGGGGGTTGGGGGAGGGCAGAAATGAGTGGAAAACAGGCCATCTTTTGCTTGTTTTGCCCAGCCCAGCCCCTAGGAACACTCTATAAGCCTCCTAAAGGCTATGCATGCCTCTTCAAAATCTTGGTGCATCTTATACTCTGGTGCGTCTTATACTCTGAAAAATACGGTAGTTAAAACAGCCCTTTTACAAGGGTGTGTGCACTTTGCATACAAAATCTGCAAATTCAGTTCTTTCCTTTCCTTCTTAGGACTGGAGAAACTCTATCAAACACTACTATCCAATGATCTTAGCAAAAAATTAGCAAAAAATTCTTAGAAGACCCATTGATCTCTTAGTAACAAAAGATGAGTTCTGAATTTCTTCCATAATTCAGTCCTGGTTTGGGTATGAGTATATTATGTCAATCAACTTACATAAGACGAATTTAAATTAGCCTAACTCTCTTAAGGCAGGACATAAAGCGAGATTTGGACATAACATGAAACGGGGTCAGACTAGAGGATCTATTTCTTGATCTCGCAGTCCGAGTCTCCTGATTTTCTGCAACACTCTAGTGAATAAACATGGCAAAGTAACTATGCAGTTTTCCTGTCTCCTTCAATTGTCCTTTCAAGATGGCCTTCTATGAAGATCACTCTGCCTGTAACCTTCACGCACTTCATTCAGAAATCAAACAGCATCAGTGCCCTGGTGTAAAGATTTCAGTACAAAATCTACAGACTCTTCCTATTAAGACTACAATTTAATAACTTGTGAGGAATTTGCATTGAAATCAGTTGGTCTCATTTTAAATGAGCATGTTTGAATTATGGGTAAGAGTAAGTATGAAGGACATTCTTGATATACTCCGAAGGGGAGGCCCATATCATTTTTTTGATCATCTACTCCAGTGTTTCTCAAACTTGGCGACTTTAAGTCCTGTGGACTTCAACTCCCAGAATTCCCCAGCCAGCTATGCTGGCTGGGGGATTCTGGGAGTTGAAGTCCACAGGACTTAAAGTCGCCAAGTTTGAGAAACACTGATCTACTCTAATTATATTTCACTGGAAGGTGGGGATAATTTTACACATTAAAATAAGATATGTGATCAATTTATATGTTTTTAATATTGTAGGAACTGGTATAGCTTCTAGAGTTCTACAACTCAGATTGATCTTCTAGTCTATTTTGAAGGAATTAGAATGCAAGTCCTACAAGTTACCTTGTATCAGCAAAGAAAAAAAGGGTGGGTTTTTTTTTTTGCCAATACAGCTTCCTTTTCCCTTTCCTCTTTTTTCTATGCCATTGTTTTATTTATTTATACACACACACACACACACACACACTGGTGTTGTTTTGGAGATTAATTGAACACTTCAACAAGAGAATAATTATGGAAGCTATCGAAATAGAGAAACACCCCCACAACATGAATAAACGTGATGATACCTCCCGCCTACCAGACATCTGGAAACCAGCCCTAGTCAACAAATGAGCCCCACCCACCACCCAGGCCGTTACAACACAAAACAATGGACACACAGCCAGCACCAATCAGCACCAATCTACCAATCATGATATAACCACACGACCAATCATTCCACTTACTGAAACAAAGCCAGCACTCCACACACACACCAAGATTTATAGAAAGACGGCAGCTCCGACCAGGCTTTAAGCCCAAAACCCAGCCTGAAGATGGCGAGTGAGACCTCGCCGAAACGTTGCCAAGACAATCTCAATCTTACATGGGAAAAGACCCGAATACAACAAGACCAGCATACCTACACCCGTGAAAATCTGTGTGTGTGTGTGTGTGTGTGTGTGTTACAACCCCTGGTATGCCCAAATATGGGAGGGAGCTCACTACTCCCCCTTTCTGTCCTTCGGCTCATTACAGAAGACCATCCAGGCAGAAAACCATATTTTTATTTTTAATGTTGCCTTTGCTATGTTTTTGTGTTGTATTTGTGCTGATAAATAAATAAAGGGATATATTGTTATATATGCTTTCCATAGCAATAGCAATAGCAATAACAGTTAGACTTATATACCACACCTCAGTGTTTTGAAGCACTAAGTGCTGTCTGGAAGACAGATTTCTCTCTTTTCCTCTCTAACCTGCATATGAACAGTACACACATTTATACACTATATTAGAAGAGTGCCACTTAGAAAAATGCATATCAGTGTCCTCCTTCAATCATCTTTCCATGCTTATGATCTTGGTTTTCCCCCACCTCCATACATTAAGAAAATAATCAACAGTAACAGCGTACATTTTTACTAATAGATTGCAGATACATTTTATGAAAAACATTAATCCATGTTATCTTGAGGACTCCTGTCCTTCTTTCCTTCCTTCCTTCCTTCCTTCCTTCCTTCCTTCCTTCCTTCCTTCCTTCCTTCCTTCCTTCCTTCCACCTGGGAGTGATAAGGACAAACAATACTGTACCCATCATAATAATCCATCACAATTTAGATTGTGAGATGGTGACCATGGTTTCCCCAGAGAACTCTTTCCAACTTAATGCATATCTGGTGTCCTGATCAGGCACTAGGAATGCTTTAGGTTTCCAGATTGCACTGCCTTCAAGAAAGAAATCTCGAGAAGGCAGAGAAGGATACCTTCATTTGGCATTCACTGATCTCAAGCCATGAGGCTTGCTTTAATTTCTAGACCCCAGTAGAATACTGCTGAAATCTGATTAGCAAGAGATGCCAACTACCAACAGAAAGAAATTCTCTGATCAGCAAGAGACTCTTGCCAGATCGAAGCCCAGAGCAGCCAAAGCAGAAAGAAAGGCTGGAAACAAGGACAACAGAGTAGGTGCTATTGCCAGACAGGCCTTTGGTTTATTTCAAAACAGTGTCAGTATTTGAAGAGCCCAGTGTTCCTCTTCATACGCAGTATATTCACCACAGTAGCTCTCCGATATTGATATGTATCTGTGCCAGTCTCCCAAAGCTTTTAATGACAGAATAGCAATAGCACTGAGCCTTACATACTGCTCCATAGTGCTTTACAGCCCTCTCTAAGCAGTTTACAGAGTTAGCATGTTGCCCCCAACAATCTGGGCCCTCATTTTACTGACCTTGGAAGGATGGAAGGCTGAGTCAACCTTGATCTATTCGGCCTCGAACTCCTGGGCAGAGTCAGCCTGCAATACTGCATTCTAATCACTGAAGCACCACGACCCATGAATCCTCTAACAATCACCATTCCGTGAACTGACCCTGGTCTATCTCTTGGCTTTCTTTGTGTAATTTCTTTCCTTGAGAAGTTTAAAATAGTGAATGAAGAAACTAAATATAAATAGTGCTTTTCAGGACTGAAGGGAGGACTAACAATACAGCTGGTTTGAATAAAAAGCAATGCCTCTGCTTCTGTAGCTTTAGTTTAAATTGGGATATTTAAATAAAACAGGAATATAATTCTTGAAATTAATTATTACCTGTATCTACTTATCCACATAATCACCACCGTTTGCTACATGTATGTGTTGATGATGTACAAGCTTTATAAAACAATCATCCAAGAACTTCACACTTTGTCTCTTCAACCAGGACCTGATGCTTCATTTCACCTCTTCATTGGAATCAAAGGCATTCCTTCACAAGGCATTCCTTCAATTTTAGGAAAGATGGAATCCTTATGGTGCCAGTCTAGACTGTATGGTGAATTTAAATTTAAACAATTGCCTCTTGGATAGCTTATGAACTGTGAGGTCTATCAATGTCAAGTTATAGCAAAATTTCCTTCCTGGGCTTCCAAACTTTGCTTAATCATTCTTTCAAATTTTGGGGCCCAAATGTACTTGAAGATTTTTTTTGTCATCTTAATGTCCTCTGGCATGCCCTTCTCAATTAAATTTCATCAAATGCTTGCATTTTTTCCAATGTTGATTTTTAAATGTTCTGCCCAGCTCAAGAAAATACCTTCAAGAATTGGATAAATGCATCTGAAGAAAATAATAAAGGGAAATATAAATCACCAGCTGGGATTTCTAATTAGCATAATTAATTGCCATGTTGGAGACACAACTTCAGAATAGAGGCATCATGGGAGATGGGTGTATCAAAAAAAATCAAGATGGCGACCACGACTGTGCAATTGAAACCCCACCCTTTTTAAACAGGTAAATGACATGTATAAACATAGATATCTTTATGAATGAAATAGATGACTCCAAACAGGGTTACTCCAATGCATTTCCCTTTCAAAAGAATGGTGCGCCCCCCCCCCCCCGCGCGACTGTAAATAGTATAATTTGTCTATAAAATTGTTATAAGTACACCTCTGTATAACATAGCACACCGGTCTTTCCTCGACTCCCACCGTAGTCACATGCTTTCTTTCCTCTTTCCCTCTTACTTGTCTATCCTTCCTTCCACCCTCCCTTCCTCCTTCCCTTCCTTCCTGCCTCCCTTCCAGTTCCCTCCTTCCTCTTTCCCCCTGCCTGCCTGCCTTCTTTCCTCTTTCCCTATCCTCCTATCCTTCCTTTCTCCCTCCCTCCTTCCCTGCCTCCCTTCCAGTTCCATTCTTCCCTCCTTCCTTCTGCCTCCTTCCTGCCTGCTTGCCTTCTTTCCTCTTTCCCTCTTGCTTGTCTATCCTTCCTTCCACCCTCCCTTCCTCCTTCCCTTCCTTCCTGCCTCCCTTCCAGTTCCCTCCTTCCTCTTTCCCCCTGCCTGCCTGCCTTCTTTCCTCTTTCCCTATCCTCCTATCCTTCCTTTCTCCCTCCCTCCTTCCCTGCCTCCCTTCCAGTTCCATTCTTCCCTCCTTCCTTCTGCCTCCTTCCTGCCTGCTTGCCTTCTTTCCTCTTTCCCTCTTGCTTGTCTATCCTTACTCCCTCCTCCCTTTCTTCCCTCCCTCCCTGCCAGCAGCTCCTCCAGCATCCCAGCTGGAAGCAGCAGCACAACAGTCACCGTTACCAGGGGCGAAGGGGTGGCGGTGGCAAGATCAGGCGACCGCCGCCCCTTTGTCCCTTCCCCAACAGCGGCTGTTGCGCTTCCGCTTCCAGACGGAATGCTGGCGGTGGAGCTGCTGGCGGGGAGGCGAGCTACCTGCATAAAGACGCCGCCGAGGGCATGGCAGAATATATCCCGGCTTGAAGTGGCAGCGCTGGGGACTGCTCAGAGACTCATCAGAGCTGCGGGCTGGAGCTGTGCAAAAAGTCTGCTTGGGCTGGGGGGGGGGAGGGAGGGAAGCCTGGGACAGCCATGCTTCCCTCCCTCCCACCCCCGCCCGAGCAGGCTTCTTGCACAGCTCCAGCCCGCGGCTCTGATGAGTCTCTGAGCAGTCCCCAGCGCTGCCACTTCAAGCCGGGATATATTATGCCTCGCCCACGCCGCCGCCGTTGCACCCAGATGGAAAGGGAGCCTTCGCGCCCCCCTTTACGGAGACTCGCGCCCCCCCAGGGGGGCGCGCCCCACTATTTGAGAACCGCTGAGCTAGGGAATGAAAAATGGCCTGAATAATAAGGTCTGAGAGAAAAATAGAGCGTTCAGTATAGAAGTCCAGCCATTAGGAAAATTGAAGGTCCCAAATTGGAGCCGCGTTCCTTCATGAAGGAAATGTTTTTTAGATGTCAAGGAATAATACAATACAATAGTAGAGTTGGAAGGGACCTTGGAGGTCTTCTAGTCCAACCCCCTGCCTAGGCAGGAAACCCTATACCGTTTCAGACAGATGGCTATTCAACATCTTCTTAAAGACTTCCAGTGTTGGGGCATTCACAACTTCTGGAGGCAAGCTGTTCCACTGATTAATTGTTCTAACTGTCAGGAAATTTCTCCTCAGTTCTAAGTTGCTTCTCTCCTTGATTAGTTTCCACCCATTGCTTCTTGTTCTACCCTCAGGTGCCTTGGAGAATAGTTTGACTCCCTCTTCTTTGTGGCAACCCCTGAGATATTGGAACCCTGCTATCATGTCTCCCCTAGTCCTTCTTTCTCTTAAGCTAAACATACCCAGTTCCTGCAACCGTTCTTCATATGTTTTAGTCTCCAGTCCCCTAATCATCTTTGTTGCTCTTCTCTGCACTCTTTCTAGAGTCTCCACATCTTTTCTACATCGTGGCAACCAGAACTGAATTCAGTATTCCAAGTGTGGCCTTACCAAGGCATTATAAAGTGGTATTAACACTTCACGTGATCTTGATTCTATCCCTCTGTTGATGCAGCCTAGGACTGTGTTGGCTTTTTTGGCAGCTGCTGCACACTGCTGGCTCATATTTAAATGGTTGTCCACTAGGACTCCAAGATCCCTTTCACAGTTACTACTACTGAGCAAGGTATCATCTATACCTTGTAGGCAACATCTTACAAATAACGAGATTAGCATGAGGACGTGCAAAAGGATTGGGCTGGAACAGATGAAAAAGCAACTGGAGTTATTTCTTGATGAGGACAAGCAACTCTATTTCTTTAAAGGAATAAGAGAAATGCAAAGGAGATGTGTGAAATACTGCTGGCCCTCTGTAAGGAAAAAACCCCTTCTTGCTCAAATTATCTTTTTATGAGGTTCTGAGAAAAGAAAGCGAAGGATTTCACTATGCATAGTAATGAGATGCTAGAGATTTCATACCAACTAGAACTGAATTACTTTACCTAAAGAAATTTTGATGTGGGTGGATGATAAACAGTCTCCCAAAAATGTTTCCAACCACAAGTAATCAGAATTTTTTTTACACAAGGGAAGATATAAATTGGCACTTTATGGTAAATTGCTTAAAATATTCTAATCTATGCAAAGATGCTGAAAAGAAATCAGAAAAGGATGAAAAAGTGCATTTAAAGCCAGGCACAGGCATGCAAGATTTGAGCAGATGCAGATAAGGTGTCCCCGGGGAAAAGGAATCTTACCTCAATCCAAAGGGGCAGCTCATCAAGGGACAATAGAAACAGAATTGGTCCCCAGAAACTGTATGGAATTGATAAAGAAAAGGTTTAGGAACTGATTATGGAAAGCCTTATGAAGGGGGACGGCACTGTTTTGATGCAATCAGTAATTGGATTAACGAAAGGGAGAGATTCACTGAATTGGACATGGGTTGCCAGACTCCATTTATCTAACAGATGGAAAACAAGTCATTGCTAAAGGCAAAGGAGCTGCAGCACAGCTGAAATTGGGAAGTCGTGGAAGATGCATAATATATTCCAATGTTAAATGCTTGTTTGATGTCAGAGTGGTCTGTCACTGAAGGATTAAGTTTAGAAGACAGCACCGTTCTGTTGCTGTTATGAAAAGGACAGACAAGGCAGGTAACCTATTTAAAAAGAATTGTGTGAATGAAAAGGCCAAAAGTGCAAAACCGTGCCCAGATAAAGGGATTAACGCTTGTGTTAGAAAAGATGAAATCAGTATTTCAGCTTGAGAAGAGTGGTTAGCAAAATATTTGAAGTTTAAAATCTAAATTAATATTTTTAGAAGGGAATTAGACCTGGTTTGTGTGTGTGTTTGTGTTAGGGAGGGAGGGAGGGAGGGAGGGAGGGAGGGAGGGAGGGAGAGAGAGAGAGAGAGAGAGAGAGAGAGAGAGAGAGAGAGAGAGAGAGAGAGACTGACTCCCTTACGATTAATTACAATATTTGTGGATCATTATTAGGATTAGTAGATCTGTAGAGTCCTTGATGATTGTTTTCTTTAGTTTGCAGACAAGAAAAAAAATCAAGATCAGAAGGCACCAAGAACTCTACAGTCCAATCTTGAGCTACAAATATCTACTAAGGGGGTGTCAAACTCAAGGCCCACAGGCTGGATCTAGCCCACGCAGTGCTTAGACCTGGCCTGTGGAGCCACCATGGAAACAGTGAAGGACTGGCCTGCAATGCCTCTGCCAGAGAAAACAGAGGTCAGGAGAGCCGTGCGTAGCCTCCTGAGCTCCATTTTTGATTGCAACGCCTCCTGCAACCTTCTGCCAGCAAAAATGGACCTCAGGAGGGTCGTGTGCGGCCATCCTGAACTATGTTTTCACTGACAGAGCACTCAGTCTCAGGCCATCACAGGCGCCCTGACATGAGTGACATCAGGTTGGCCATGCCTATCCTGGCCATGCCCACCAGGCCCTCTGAGGTCAAACACAACCCTGATGCGGCCCTCAATGAAATCAAGCTTGACACCCCTGCTCTACTAGTACTGATAGATCTGGATTGCAAAATTCAAAAAACCACTAGATGGCAGCAGAGATATAGAAAATAACTCTTTGCTGCCTTCTGGTGGCTGTTATCAAGTGAACAAATCAGAAGCTCTAATCCAAGATTACTGAAGTGCCTGCTGACTCTTACTGAGGACTTCTCCAGGAATACATTTACTTACTTGATTAGTGAGAAAAATTAAATGCTGGTGAAGTTTAAAGACTGCATGCAAGAATAAGCCTGCATTTGGGGGGAAATCTCAGATTCTGCATTGAGAAACAGAAGGTAAGTATACAGAAAACAATATGGCAGAATACGTCCATCAAGAGACACTGAGTATCAGCTTCTGGTGCTGTATATTCTTCAGCTGAACAAACTGGCACTGAGGAAGAAGTATTCCTTGATAGAAATGAGACAATGTAAACTTCTGATACTGGACCATCAAGCAAGTTTTGAGGAGAAATACTTATGATTGGTTTATATTTGCAGAACAGATTACCTATCAAAGCGCAATAATAAACACCCTATATACAATGACAAAGTATCACGCCTGCTTATAATAAATGGAAGAGATTTAGTGTCTCTTAAGGAAGAGAATATGCAAACGATTGTGTCATCTTAGGCTATAGGGAAAGATCTGATAGGACCATTCTCCCAAACAGGAGACATGATGAATTGTTGTGCATCTCCTCTGGCCCAAGAGAGACAAATAAACTGAGGCTGTTTGAGTGATAAGGATAATGTAGTAAGCACCTTAAGCTAAAAGCTGGCAACAACTGGGAGTGAGATCCTGCTTTGCAAATGTATGCCTAATCTTAAATGTGGGTCTGATGGTCCATACTTAAAAGTATATATAAATTTAGTATTTACAATGCAATGCAAGTATAATACAATAAAACAATATTGTCATAGACTATGAGCAAATAATATTTGTGCCTTTTCACTCTCATATCAAAGTTAATTACTACATTCAGTTTTGGTCACCATGATATAAAAAAGATGTGGAGACTCTAGAAAGAGTGCAGAGAAGAGCAACAAAGATGATTAGGGGACTGGAGGCTAAAACATATGAAGAACGGTTGCAGGAACTGGGTATGTCTAGTTTAATGAAAAGAAGGACTAGGGGAGACATGATAGTAGTGTTCCAATATCTCAGGGGCTGCCACAAAGAAGAGGGAGTCAAGCTATTCTTCAGTACCTAAGTACCTATGGGTAGGACAAGAAGCAATGGATTGAAACTAATCAAGGAGAGAAGCAACTTAGAACTGAGGAGAATTTTCCTGACAGTTAAAACAATCAGTGGAACAACTTGCCTCCAAAAGTTATGAATGCTCCAACACTGGAAGTCTTTAAGAAGATGTTGGATAGCCATTTGTCTGAAATGGTGTAGGGTTTGCAGCCTAAGCAGGGGGTTGGACTATAAGACCTCCAAGGTCCCTTCCAACTCTGTTATTCTATTCTATACTATATCTTCCGAGATGAGACAATATCTCTACTGGTGACATATATTTCCATAGAGAAGGTCTTAGAGTTCTTAGTATTCCCTAGAGGTTTTAGTCTTTCTCTTGCAACAAAAAGGCAGGTAAGCAATTTCAATGCAAAGGTAAACATCTTACATGGGAAATAATTTTCATGGAGCTACCACCAAGCTTTGAAGAACCCCCCCCCCCCAAAGAAGGACTTATCTGCATGCTCAAAACAGCACTTAGGAAACAGTCTGAAACAAGAAGCAGAAGTTTGAACAAGGAACCAAACTAAATGCTACATAAAAAGGAGCAGACACATGGAAAATATGATCCTCAAGTCCTCAAATCTCAGGAATGACAGATGGATATTCATTCTAACATATGTAGATGATCTGTTTTACACACACACACATACACCAAAAAGAAAACATCAGTGGTGAACTAAGAGGCAAACCTATTAGAAAGTATCGCCTACTAATTTGACTTTCAAATAGACAAAAAAAGGATTGGGGGTTATTTTTCAGACAAAAAGAAAACATGGTTTCTTGAAAGTTGAGAATTAACAGATTTCAAATAATTGTAGTATCTCAATTCAGTAGAGGAGACACACTATCTGAAGCAAGATAAAATGATAAGCTTCAATAAGATAATAATCAGCATAGAAAAGAAAAGGGAAGTTATTTGGCACAGTGTCAAGGTGTATTGCAACACCTACAAAGATTTTAAGCAGATGAATAAGTGAACTATAATCAAAAGAGTGGGAAATTATTCAGACTCCCCAGAAATAGCAATACCAGTGTGAGAAGAGATATGAGTAGAGGTTGGGCTAAAGATAGGGCAGACCATTGACCTATGGTAGATACTGTTCTTCTACAAAAGCTCTGGTTCAGAGGCCAAAAGGAGCATTCAACTTTTATCATTAGAAGGGCATACCAGTGTCTAGACACGCCAGGAATCTCCTTGGCTGTATAATGGCTAGAACTTTTAGAATTAATGAGCCAAGGCCCACCAAGAATTGAGGGGTCCTTGGCAGCGGTAGGTTTCAATTATTTTTACCTTCGCTTTGCATGCGCACCTTCCATGCACACACCAGCCTTCTGCGGATGCACTTTGCTCTCACAATGCATATCTTCCGTGCATTCGCCCAGCCTAAAAAACGTGGCTAAATAGGACAGCATAGAGCCGGGGCGGGTGAGGGAGCCCACGCATGATCTCCGCTACTGGTTCATCTGAACCAGTTCGAACCGGCTGAATACCATCTCTGGTCCTTGGTGCTCTCTGAGCTTACTTGTTTTCTTACAGATGTTTCATTATTAAAGCTAGGTAACATCATCCTAGTAAGGGTTACTAGTAAGCCAGTGTTACTAGCACAGATGATGTTACCTAGTTAGCGTAATGAAACGTCTGCAAGAAAACAAGCAAGCTCAGAGAGCACCAAAGGCCCCTCATTTCAATCCTGAGCTACAAATATTCTCCTTTATTAGTACCACCAAGAATTTGAAGACAACCAAGGATACAGTGAACTCCCCCTAATAGAGAAGATAGATATGAAAAAGGGAGGTTGTCAAAGAAAATACTTCCCTATTCAAGGGAAAAAAATGACCTATGGCTTTACCCAGAAGCTAACTACCCACGTCTTCAAGAAATTATGAGAGTTGTATTTCAGTTAGTTAGTGTTTGGAGAGCTTATGAGAGAAGATATGGGAGATAGAATTCCAGAAGCAATATCTTCTACATTTTTTATTAAGCCACATGGACATGTGGAATAAATTATAGCAAACAAGGGACTTTCTTTTATCCTTCTCATTTTTTCCCACTTCTCTGATACTTTTAGCCTCTCCCCTTGTTTCCAACAAAAAGAATAGACTTTGTTCTTTGCTCCTCCGCACTCCCTACAACCCAGAGGATAAAAAGGTGAGGATTACAAACATTTTATTGAAGCAAGTCATCTTCTTTTCCTTTGAACCTTAACTATCTGATTCTAAGAATCATTAAATTTTTTAGCTTTATTCACACATATATGTTCTGCTGAATATCAGTCCTGGTAAAGTAACTAAAGGATTCAAGCCACTAACCCTGCATCTGTCTCAGAGCTATTACAAAACTGCCTCTCCTTCCTAGGGTTGGCAGAAGGACTCTCGGTGTTTCTCTTTGAAATTACGATATCTGAGGGATATAGTTACAACCCATATCTCAGATGCACGAGGAAATTTGCCAGGAGGAGGGCTAGAATTTTTTTGAGGTGGACTGTTTTTCCTCCCATCCTTCTTTGACAGGAAATACTGCCCTTGTGTGTTTGGAAATAGCTATGTAGGAGGCCACTAAAAAGTATGTGTGGGTGGAACTTAGGGAGTGATGTGAAAACAGGATGCACTGCAAGCTCTTGGAGAATGAATAGTAGAGATAAACATGTCAGACTGTGACAGGAACTGGAAGAATCATAAACAGGAGGGAAATAAATTTCCTCAAAGCTTCTCTGCTGTTGCAGCATCTGAAGATAGGAGACATTCAAGAGGAAAACTCTGTGGTACCAGCTGGCCCAAAGGAGCCACTATGAGATGTTTAGGATAAGACAAATGTTACTCAAAGGAGAATAAAGAAGAGATATGGAAGATTATGTTTAGCTGGTGAAAAAACCCAGCACTTTGCAGTTTCCTAAGAAACTCACAATCAGTTCAGAGTTTTCTATGGTCACTCAGGGTGCATACAAATGAAAGTATCTCACTGTGGGGTAGCTGCCTGCCCAAAATTAATGAATGCATCAATTGTTTGCAAAATCTCCACTGTCTCTGCACTTCACTAGCTGCCCTCCCCATTCATTTCTAGGAGCCAACAAACCGTGTAGTTTGCCAGCCAAAAGAGTTGCAACAGGGGAACTGCAATCAGTCCTGGCCTCACAACTATGATGCAGATTACTCCGAATGCTTGTCTGTTGCATTCACAGACACACATATATTTAGGTTTGCATTTATGTGAGGAGAAAGAGAAGTGGTGACAAAGACCTTTTTACTTAGTTGATTTATTTCTTGGCTTTCTCCTCTGAAAAGCATTCAATATGGCATAATGGACTAGGCAATAAATTTAATAAATTGAAAGTTCAACCTTACATGGCTGAGCTATTATTGGCAAATGGTGGTATTCCCACGTAGAATTCTAATAGTTGTTTGGGGATTGTACTTTTCCAGATAGAAACAGATTCATAGCTTGGGTGTGCTATTAGATTTACCTTTATTACTTTAAATTCAGGTACACTCAATAATATAGAGCAGTGTTTCTCAGCCTTAAGCTATATTTTATACTTTATGCGATAGTTCTCAATCATGGCAATTTCAGTACTGACTGGGAAATTCTGGAAGTTGAATTCTACATGGCTTAAAGGTGCCAAGGTTGAGAAACACTGGCGCAAAGAATAATGATTTTAAAAATAATTTCTAATGATACTGTTAGTATGCATAATCATAATAAAAGAAAAATATCTCTGCATACATCCAGAGGTGGGTTGCTCCTGGTTTGGCTCAGATCAGCCAAACCAGTAATAGTGGTGGTGGGAGGCTCCGGCCACCTTCCCGGATGCTTCTGCACATGTGCAGAAGTGTCGCATGCCCAAACTGGTAGTTAAAAAATTGGCAATCCACCACTGAACACATCCATATATGAATGCATTCGTTTATTGGTGCCAAATTAAATTGTTTCTATTGGAGGAGTTTCCAGGTTTTAAGATGGAGGAATTGAAATGTTGAGATTATGTTTCAACTAGCTGACCTGGCATAATACTACAATCTCTCCAGCCCAGGGCATTTTTAATTGGTAATTTTAGTTTTTAAGGGTTAATTTCACTGGGGTTTTAACTTTTTTAGGTATTGTAACTTATTTATTTATTCTTACCTCCTCTGTACGCTATATAATACTTTTGTACGTCGCCCCGAGTCCCTGTGGGGAGAGGGGGCGACTAATAAGTTCAAGTAATAAATAAATAAATAAATAAATAAATAAATGTTGTGAGTGCACTCATAAAATGGTTGCCTAGGGACTGAGCACTAATTAAATGGCTGCCATAATCAAGTATAAGATATTAACTCACTAGAATGCCAACTTTTCCCTTTAATTCCATCCCCAGATGTCCTCTCTGTATCTGGGCTTGCTCTGTTCCAACATATGTTAACAGTCTTCTGGAATAAATACTGTGTAGTATGTCTAAAAATAAGTTTAACTCATGAACTACTTTGTTTGTTAGTGAAAAATCAAAATCTGCACATTTCTGTTGCCAATGTGGAGTTGATAAATGCGTTGATGATATTTTTTTTCTGTTTTCAAAAAGCAAAACCAGCATCATACAAGCATTAACAGTAAACTTGCTTATTCTCACAGTACAGCGCACAAAAACTTCCATATCCTTTTCATGGATGGGTTCATATTTCTCCCTCTCTGTCATCCAACTCCTCAAGATTCACACTGATAATGGGGAAAAGAAGAAAGAAGCTGGTCAAAAATTTCATGTCTATTTCCAGCAAACAATGATAAATAGTTCCAATGATCCTTGGGGTTGATATTGTCCACTTTGGTAAATCCCACCTTAGGGTTCGGATAGAAGAACACAAAAAACACAGTACCTTTCATAGAGAGCCACAATTGTGGCTAAGGAAAATTAATTTGCATCTATTGCTCTATCACTAACTCTCTTTCAGAATTTTTTAGACTACCTCTGTCAAAATGTATTAGATCAGTGCTGTTAGTAACAAGAACTGTTACTAACCATAAACCATAAACATCTAATTATAAATTGGGTATATAGTATACATCAGGGGTGTATACTACTACTGCCAGTTCATTCATGTGTGCTTCGCACACGCCGCTTGATGCACGCTGCACGCACATGCACAGTGCAATTAAAATTGTTCTGTGCATGCACAGAACCCAAAAATAAGATGGTGGCGCTTATGGCGCCACCCAGAGAACCAGTTCAGGCATGTGGCAGGCCTGGGTCACTGCCGGTTCTAGCGAACCAGGCCACCAAACCACTACCAGTTCGGCCGAACCAGTCCGAACTGGTAGGAACCCACTATTGGTATACACAATGTGTCATAGCAAGTGGCAGCACCTTGTTGAAAGTTGGCTGACCTTGTAAAATCTATGGGGTCCAACTTAATTAGCACTTTGAATGGAAGAACAACAAACAAGGAAGCCAAGCCTGGGAAATTGGATTCCCCCCCCCCCCAGACTGATAAATCACTTCTGCATTCACACCCAGAAAACAACATGGTAGAGTCTATGGGGTCTTCAATAGTTGAGTTCAAGAAAAGGAGTCTTTGCATGCATGCTACATGAAACATCTTATCTCAGACAAGCACAGTGCTTTGAATTATGTCTCCCTGATATCAGGACTTGTACATCAAGTGGCACATGGACTGTGTGTAACCAACTTCAACTTTTTAAACCTGACAGCCTGCTGAACTGAGCTACAGAAATTTGCTAACTGGACATTGACATTCCTTGATCCTAAAGAGTTTCTTAATCATCCACAGTAGCCCATAAGGGCATGCAGCAATGGACCAAACTAGGCATAAATTTCCTAAAAAGCAATTAAGCAGTTGGCTATAGAGTAGGATGACCCAGTTCATGTCTCCAGTTGTCAATGGAGCTCATTGTATGACTGTGAATGAGGCATTCCTTTTCCGGCCAATATACCCCATTGGTTTGTTGTCGTGATGATAAAATATGGGGAGGCCTTACATATGCCATTTTAAGCCTTCAGGGAAAAACCTGAGGTGCCCCCCCACACATTTAAACTTTCATTACTAGTCAGGTGATCAACTGGGGACTTGCAGGCTGGGGAAGGGATGTGCTATTATATGTGTGAATCAGGATTTAAAAGTTCTTCAGGGAATATTAATGTTTCTAGTGAACACCATACAGTATATGGCTAATCTTATTTAGGTTAATATAATGAAACTGAGCTGAGTATCCTATAATTTACATATATTAATACACCAAATATGAATAAATGATTGTCTTCTTCCTGCTGAACATCTGCTTCTGATTTCTTTGTATTCATTTTCTCTTTATCGTTCTCTACCGCCTTCTCCCCATTGGAAGATCTAAAAATATGTTTAAAGCACATTAGAACATAGCAAAAGACAAAAGACATTTACAGCATGACATTACAGAATGAAAATAACTAAGTAGCCTTCAGCATAACCATATTTTAAGATTATCTGAGTAATTAATTTCTAAACAGGTCCACAACATCATAGGATATATTTTGTTGTGGTCCTGAATAATTTTACATCAGTCTACAATTATAACTCACCATCTACCTGAGATGGTAGATGCATCTGAGAAATCAAAAATAAGGCTTCTTAGAAACAAGAAGGAGGTAACAACATATTTCAGGGAAGGTAAAACCCAGAAAACAGGGTGGGGGCGAGAGGGGGGGAGGAAGGGAGGGGGAGAGAGGTGGGAGATATTTGGGTGTGTGTGTATTCATACAATATCTCAAGCAATGTATGCTCCGTATTCATGCAATGTACAATGATAATTAATGGAAAGACATTGGGTGCCCTACTTGAAGCTATTTGATATCGTTATTCTCCTGGCCCCAATCCTGTTGGCTTTCTGAAAGGCCCTCAAAGCTGAATGTGCCATTGGATGTGCCAAAATCTGGATGTGCCATTGAGCCTGGCAAACCCAAGGAAGCAATGCAACCTGATAAATGACTGGTATAAGTGTAGACCAGGGGTGGGTTCCGGCAGTCACTACTACCAATTTGCTTGTGGGCATGCTGCGCATGTGCTCTTGATGCATGCTGCGTGCACATACGCAGTGTAATAAAAATAGTTCTGTGCACGCGCAGAAACAAAAAACAAGATGGCTCCACCTATGGTGCCACTTGGAGAACCAGTTTGGGGGCGTGGCAGGCCTGGGTCACTGCTGGTTCCAGCGACCCAGGCCGCCAAACCACTATCTGTTCCCCCAAACCAGTAGGAACCCACCGCTGATGTAGACTATACTATTTCTGTCCTTTTGTTATTATAATTTTAACTGGTTTTCATTGGTTTTATTGATCGTTTCTGTTTGAATTGTGCATGCTGCCCATAGTCACATGCAAGTATATAAATTCAATAAATAAATAAAGAGTGAAAGAAGAAAGCATTGAGGCTTTGGTCCAGTCTCTCTGTCAGCTCAACCCACCTCACAGAGTTGTTGTTGTTGAGGGGAAGTAGGAGAAAAATGTCTTGGATATGTTCACATCTTTGAGTTATTTGAAAAAATAATAAAGATGGGATATTAATAAATAAATAAAATAAATAAATATATAGTTCGCACATACTGAATAAAGTCAGGCACTCTCTGGTCTTCAGATTCCCTCCAAATCAACTGCAAATGGACCCAATTGAGAAAATTTTGTATCAGCTGGCATGCAGATTTTGACTTCATGATGATGTTTTGTGGCAGTAGACTAATGACTACTTTCTAGGTGAACTTATTTGAACAGACCACAACATCTCAGAGACACATCACAGATGGATTAGAGCTAATTCTAGAACCAAAAGTTCTTTAAAAAGCATGCTTGCTCATAGCTAAGCCCTGATACCTAAACAATATTTATAACTAGATATCAAAGCAAATAGAGGGGGAAATTATATTCATGTCAGAGACTGTCAGGCAGAATGGACCAGGCTGTCCATCAGCAAGAGTCTCAGTCATCCACAAAGCCCAGAAGTTGCTGGTGGTGCTGACATGTACTAGAATTGGAATTCATGAGAAGAATGAATATCTTAGTTGGCAAAGGAGTCTCTAGCTTAACCTTGTCCTTTTGTTTCTGTGTCATTTTCTCCTTGATCATAGCAGTTCCAACTCTACAAATCTGTGGAACGTATTTATTGACTGAAATGGTTTATTGGATTTATAAATTGATTTTTTGGTCAACAGGTGATGCTGCACTGGCCATGCTGTACCAACAATGGTGATCCTTGCTCACCTCTGACGGGTCAGCTCTTTGAGCAAGCAATTCAATCTACTCTCCAGAGTTCTGCTCAAAAATCATTTGACTCTGGCTTTGTCTAATTTGCAGAACAGGATTTTGAGAGGTAAGAAAAAATAAGACAAGTAGTTCAATTAATTCCCTTGTATACAGTTCAAACCATTCTTGGGAGCAAGACTGCCATTTGGATTAAAAGGAGATATGACCCTGTATGATGCTAGCTTTTTAAAAAATGCTATTATCATATTTTTCCTGATAATCTGTTGTTTCCCACAGTAAATATAGACTTCTTGGTTACTTGGGGTTAATTTTTGTTGTTTCTCACAGAAAATATATATTTCTTGCTTACTTGGGGTTAATTTGCCCCAAGACTGTTCATTTAACTTTGGAAAACTTTTGTTAGCCCAGGGTCAGATGACTACAGTGGAATCTCGGGTCACAACCATAATCCGTTCCAGGACTTCGGTTGGCACCTGATTTGGTCGTGACTGGAAGCAAGACTGACTGTGCATGCACACACACACAGACACACACACAAGCATGGGAGGGGAAATCACTGCGGCAGGGAAAATCACTGCGGCTGTGATTGATCGCCACCCTAGGACGTGTTCGTGAACAGAGTGAAACGTTTAGCGGATTTTTTGGTTGACACCTGATTTGGTCGTAGTCAGAAGCGTTCATGACCTGAGATTCCACTGTACTGTGATTGTTGTTTTAAGTACAGAAAACCTCCCTAAGTACACAGTACAGGTATTTTTATTAATATTTTTTAATTATTATGCTTTGTTGCACAGTCAGACAGATTTTCCGACTGGATTTGGCATTTTTATCCATCTACTGAGTCCTTCCCCAGGACCAGGGATAGGCAGATGTGGATATTTGATAGTGTTAAAGCAGTGGTGAAATTCAATTTTTTTTACTACCGGTTCTGTGGGCATGGCTTGGTGGCCATGGCAGGGGAAGGATACTGCAAAATCTCCATTCCACCCCACTCCAGGGGAAGGATACTGCAAAATCCCTATTCCTTCCCCACTCCTGGGGGAAGAATATTGCAAAATCTCCATTCCCACCCCATTCTGGGGCCAGTCAGAGGTGGTATATGCAGGTTCTCTGAACTATTCAAAATAGTTCTCCAGAACCTGTCAGAACCTGCTGAATTTCACCCCTGTGTTAAAGGTATTGTGACAGAATGTAAACTGTTCAGAATGTAAACTGTTCTGAGTAAGCTGCCTTTTGCAATAGACTGGTGAGTTTTCAATGCTGATGATGTTCAAGTGGTTGTCCAGTTGTTTTGGGATTACAACAAGGTAATTGCTGCACTACTACTATTGGTACTACCTTTGCTTTCTTTTCTCAGATCTATTTTTATATGCAGGTCTTTGGACTTTATAATCTTCTCAGTTTTTTCTCTTCTAGTCTGCTGTCTCCAGATATTACCAAATCCCCTATCCAGTCTCTTTTTGTCTTATTGACAATTGTTAAGACTCGGGTTGTTAAATACTTGTTCTAACTACAGTGGTTTACATGAAAGTCTTCTGTTCCGATGGGAACAGAGGTTTTTTCCTATTGGTCGAAGGGTCTGACAGCTCCCTATAAAAGGGCTGCTGTCAGACTCAACCTTCGCTGGATTGTTCTCACTTGTTGTACTTAATAAAGAGCTGTTGTTACGGTTAAGCCTGTCTGTGCCTATCCATTACCCAATCTAACACGGGTGTTATGTGCCAGATATTTGTCTGTTTTAATTGAAAAGTCCCAGAGCACTTTAGCTTCTTCATTTTGTATTACTTTATTTTATGGGCCCAACAATTGTTGCTTGCAGGCAAATGGTATTTTCTGCAGATCTTCCAATGTACCATTGTTATTACTGTGTCATGCCAGTGTTTATAGTCAGTCTGTGCAATCTTCTTGCAGCAGCCTACCAGATTGTTGTTGTTGTTACATTTATATACCTCCCATGTCATTATTTGGGGTGACTCTGGTCAAGTTTATTACATGCTTGCAGGGTTCATGATGGTCTATTTACCCACTCTGTAGTCCCAGAGATAATTCAGCTCCTGCAAATCAATATGGACATCAAAGCTCCTAAATTTTAATTTAGTGTACAAAGAGGCTCAATTGCTATCCTTGCTTCATCTACATTTGAATTCAATCCCTGGTATATCAAAATAGATAGTTTTCCCAGAAGTTGCAAGTGTTGCTTCAGACATATGCAAGGCTGTTGAAACACATCACAGTGTTTCATTCATTCATAACCTAAAAGATCATAGATGTTCATTTATGATATTGCTGGCCAGCCTTATGTCAAGCATATATTTTTTCCTTGAGAATTAATTGAAAGTATAGATTACATCTTATTTGAGAATCTGGCACGCAAAATGATGTACCCTTCTTTCATTACTATTCTGCACCATTTTCCTTCCAAAGACGTAATGGGTTTAATGATCTGTCACACTCTTTTATTGCTTTAATAAAAGGCCACATTGCAAGCTGGTGTCCTGTTTCATGGAGCAAGAGCAGGTGACCTCACCATATCCTTGTTAATCTCTGTTGGATTTACCACTTTGTTAATTGGTTTCATCTACTGAAGGATCTATTATCGTTGCCCTTTACATCAAGCAAGGGATGAAACTGCCATATCACTCAGCCACAGTCTTGCTAAATTACTCTCGTTTCTAAATACAAATGGAATTTGCTCACCCTTTAACTCCCCATCTGTTTATTTTTATTTTTATTTCAATCAGACTGTAGTTCCAAAACTATTTTGGTTATGGTACGTAGAGTGTAGAGTGAAATCCCAAATAAACTTCCCATTTGTAAATTGGATCATGACAACTAGCTTTCTATTTCTATCATGCTGAATGGAATATTCTAGGGAACAGGCCAAAATATTGTATGAATATATTCTTGCTTTGTTCTCCTCATTGTTCAATGTATTAAGAGTCCTTGTTTAGTGATAGTAACCCAGGGATGACTGGAGCTATCATGTACTGTATGTAATAGCCACACTAAAATTACATTGTCAACTGTGTATGCTTGATATTCCTTCTCCTGGAGCATCTATTTATCATTTTCCATTTTACCCTTGGCTTAAAGATGACTAATTCTGCTAATTTCTAGTTGTGTTCATTAATGATTCCACTTCTTTTCTTTTCACATTCAAGTTGCCTTTAAATGAAAGAGCTGACAATCCCAGAAATGTCCTTAGATACAGGAAATGTCCATGTCAGCATTCTAATTTAATATGCTAATAGTCCACATCAGCAATAGGTAAGGCAGTACTTTCTTCTGTATTAGCCCAACTTTATCTCAAGAGGAACCATATGAAGCCCCAGCTTAGTATAGAAAGTTAAAAAACGCCCCTTTTTTAGAAAAATGAAATATCCTGGGAAATATTGAAAAGGCAGAATACTATATGTCCCTGGATCAGAAATGGAGAAACGTGCTTTAGGCAGGAAACAGACTCACTCTTAATAGCCCCCACCTTTATCAATGGGCCATTAAAATGCCTGAGCCACTCTATTCTACATAACAAAGATCCCCTTCATCTCCAGGGTGATGGGATTAAAGCATGATAGTATTAGCCCTTCACCCATCTCACCACAGGGCACCTGGGAAGAAGCAATGCTCAACCAAACCTGGACTCAAAACACAGCCTAGAGAGTTGCCCCTGCATGGCTCCATGGGAGTCTGACAACCAATCAGAATACAATATCAAGATCAAAGGCCAAAGAGGGCATAAAACCAGGGTCTTTCAGCATCTTTTTTTCTCTTTTCTTCTTCACTCAACATCTGGAAGCATGTGATTCCCCTTTTCTGTTCAGGAGCTCAAGCCATGTGACCCTGTTCACCATTAAACCATCTTTCCAAGCAGCATCAGGACTTGCTTGACTAGTAAAGGTAAAGGTTCCCCTTGCATATATGTGCTAGTCATTCCCAACTCTAGGGGGGGTGCTCATCTCCATTTCAAAGCCGAAGAGCCAGCACTGTCCGAAGACGTCTCTGTGGTCATGTGGCCAGCATGACTAGACGCCAAAGGTGCATGGAAATATGCACGGAATATGCACGGAAATATGTATGTATGTATGTATGTATGTATGTATGTATGTATGTATGTATAAAGTTACGCTTGTAACTTTAGAGTTGAAATATTCAACCATACATAATGTTCCGTGATGTGATGGTATGCAAGAATAACATTGAGCGATAGGGGGAAGAGATGCTGCCTAGGAAGCGATCATATAAGAGTGGAGGGAGCTCCCAGTGGCTTAAATCAGAGGAATAAATTTAGGAAGGCCCCACCCTAATTAGTCCGGTGATTAAAAGTGGCAATGGGAGATGTGTACCTTTAAAGACTTGCAAGGTTCTGTTAATTTACCCTTACATTAAAGTAGGCTTAGTCATGTTTCCTGTCTGGTTGATCTGGGAGGTCTGCCAAATGATAACCATAGATTTTAGGTGTGTGAAGAGCACTCTAGCCCAAGAGCAGCTGCTTGGTGTTAAGGATTATGATACAAATAATAGGGCTATTTTACTTTTATATAGTCAGAACTGATCTAATGAATATGCCATTTTATTATTTCTAGGCTGGGACTTCATGGTGCTTATTTAAAGGGGGTGTTCCTTGTACATTTCATCAGGAGTGGATTCCAGCAAAGACTACTACTGCTTTGCTCAGGGGCATGGTGTGCGCGTGCACTTGGTACGCACAGTGCACTCATGCGCAATACAACTAATATTGCTCCACGCATGCGCAGAATCCGGAGTGGATGGGCCCCCTTCAGTGGACCAGGGGAGACGTCAGAAGCGAGTCTTGAGGGACCACGCTGGGAGGAGTTTGACTCTGTTGCCCCCGAGGATTTAGACAGGTTACGTGGGCAGCTGCGAGCCACTACATGTTTATTGGACCCGTGTCCCTCCTGGCTTGTACTGGCATCCTGGGAGGTTACACGAGGCTGGCTCCTGGGTCTAGTGAACGCTTCATTGGGTGAGGGGTCCTTACCGGCCGCCTTGAAAGAGGCGGTGGTGAGGCCCTTACTCAAGAAGCCTTCCCTGGACCCGACGGAGCTAGCTAATTATCGTCCCGTCTCCAACCTTCCCTTCTTAGCAAAGGTTGTAGAGAGTGTGGTGGCACAACAGTTCCCACGGCACCTGGAGGAAACCGATTATCTAGACCCGCACCAGTCCGGTTTCCGACCCGGTCACAGCACGGAGACGGCCTTGGTTGCGTTGGTTGATGATCTCTGGAGGGCCAGAGATAGGGGTTGTTCCTCTATCCTGGTCCTATTAGACCTATCAGCGGCTTTTGATACCATCGACCATGGTATCCTATTGCGCCGGCTGGAGGGGATGGGAGTAGGGGGCACCGTTTTACGGTGGTTCCGCTCCTACCTCTCCGACCGGACGCAATGTGTGTTGGCAGGGGAGCAGAGGTCGACCCTGAGGTCGCTCACTTGTGGGGTGCCGCAGGGGTCGGTCCTCTCGCCCCTCCTGTTCAACACATATGTGAAGCCGCTGGGTGAGATCATCCGTGGTTTTGGGGTCGGATACCACCTGTACGCTGATGATACACAGCTGTACATTTCCACCCCAAACCACCCTAACGAGGCCGTCGAAATGATGTCCCGGTGCTTGGAAGCCGTTCGGGTCTGGATGGGAGACAACAGACTCAGGCTCAATCCCTCCAAGATGGAGTGGCTGTGGCTACCGGCGCCCCGGTTCAACCAGTGGACTCCATCGCTGGCCATAGGGGGTGAGCAACTGCCCCCCGTGGAGCGGGCACGCAATCTGGGCATCCTCCTAGATGCCCGGCTGTCGATGGATGACCATGTGGCAGCCGTGGCGAGGGGGGCGTTCCACCAGGTTCGCCTGGTGCGCCAGTTGCGCCCCCTATTGGACCGGGATGCCCTACGCACAGTCACTCATGCGCTGGTGATGTCTCGTCTGGACTACTGCAACGCTCTCTACATGGGGCTCCCCTTGAGATGCACCCGAAGACTACAGCTAGTTCAGAATGCGGCCGCGCGGGCTATCATGGGGAGTACCAGGTACTCCCACATAACACCTCTCCTGTGCGAGCTGCACTGGCTACCTGTGGTTTTTCGGGTGCGTTTCAAGGTGTTGATTACCATCTTTAAAGCGCTCCATGGGACAGGACCTAGTTACCTGCGGGATCGCATCCTACCTTATACATCCCTGCAACCAATTCGCTCCCACAGGGAGGGACTCCTCCAGGTGCCGTCCACTAAGCAATGCCAACGGGCGGCGCCCAGTAGTAGAGCCTTCTCTGTGATGGGCCCAATCCTCTGGAATGACCTCCCCCCCAATATCAGAACCACTACCGACCTCCGCTCCTTCCGACAAAAACTCAAGACCCACCTGTTCCAATTAGCTGGCCTGGCCCATTTATAGTCCCATTTTTAAACTTCCTGGCAAACATTTTATTCTGGGGTAGTTTTTAGGGGTAGTTTTTAATGCATTTCCAATTTTAATTTTAACTACTATTGTACAGTTTATATGCTACCTCCTCCATCTATATTTATATTTATGTATATTTAACTATATCTGTATGTATTTATATTGTGTTTTTAATATGACTGTACACTGCCCCGAGTCCCTTCTGGGAGAGGGCGCGGTTTATAAATTAAATAAAAGTTAAAAGTTAAAGTTAAGGAAGCAAAAGACAAGATGCCACCAGGAGAACCAATTTGGGGACGTGGCAGGACTGCCAAGCTACTACCGATTCGACCGAACCAGTCCAAACTGGTAGGAGCCCACCACTGCATGACATGTGCACAAGTGAATTACAATAAATACTTGCCTATGAAATTATTCTGACCCATTGCATTGTTTCTGCATCCCCCCCCCTCTCACAATAGTGAAATAAGTCGTCATGAATTAGAAGTTCCCCAGTTAATTGGGCATTTCATCCTAAAATGTTATGATACTAGCAAGAGATTGCCAAACTACACACAAATTCTGCCAGCATTAATATGAATCCATATTGGAAGTGACAGTAGCTGAATAACAAAGGGC
Organism: Natrix helvetica; assembly: GCF_964273705.1. Taxonomy (NCBI): domain Eukaryota; kingdom Metazoa; phylum Chordata; class Lepidosauria; order Squamata; family Natricidae; genus Natrix; species Natrix helvetica. The sequence continues at coordinate 47,634,064 of NC_138548.1, forward strand.
AGAAGAGGAAGAAGAAAAAAAAGACAACCAGAGACAGGAGTCAGAAAATGAAAATGACAGTCTCATAGAAGCAGAAAGTGCAGGGGCTGGGAATAGGCAGCGCTAAGCAAGGGGGATGACGTGACTTTGCAGAGAAAGGGAGAAATAATTTTTAGAGATGGCATGAAACCCAACCTTTCTGTTTTGCTCCCGCGCCTGCCTGAGTGTCTCATCAACAGACTCTTGCTTTCAAGTAGGAAGGTATTATTTATAGAAACTGTCATTCTTTTTATCCTGATGATAATGCTTATGCTGTATTTTTTTTTCCCTTGCAGAAGAGTATTCCCCACGCAGATGGCTCCCTGACGTCTTGGAACTATACTGACTAACATTCCCACTCAACATGGCATTGGGAATTCGGGGAATACTACCACTAACTTCTTCCAATCAAATAGAGGAAACCCGTCTCTTGAAAACTAAACTCATGCTTCTTCCTCTCCTCTTCACTTGAGGTTGGAGGAGGAGGAGGAGGACCTAGGTCAGGGGTGTCCAAACTTGGGAGCTTTAAGACTTGTGGGCTTCAACTCCCAGAATTCCCCAGCCAGCCATGCTGGCTGGGGAATTCTAGGAGTTGAAGTCCACAAGTCTTAAAGTTCCCAAGTTTGGACACCCCTGATCTAGGGGAATCCATGAACAAGCTGCCTCAGTCTACACCCAAAATCCAGCTGATGACAGGGTCATGGATTACATGTTTTAATATTTGGTCTTTTCTCCTTTTCCCTCTATGCAAACCAATATTAATAGGAAGGCATTAATTATAACACTTTTATGATCCCCCTAATTAAAGACCTTTTCGGGAACAACTATGAAGCATGTAGGAATTGCAGATCTCCAGTCCACCAGTGAGGTAGGATTTGTCTCTGTTGTTCTAACTTTTCGGCCTTTAATTGGTTTTAGAAGTTAGTTGTATAAAATTTGCAAGTAACATTTGTAACTAATGCACCAGGGGAACAAAAAGAGAACAGCTGGCTCAATTTGACCTACTCAGTAATTTAGCAGATAAAGGACAGTTGCAGTTTCTTGTCTTCTTTTGGTGTGACACATCCCATGCCTTCCATCTTCAAAGGCTACACAGTTTTCTCCCACGTGTTTGGCTGTAAGTTACGGGACAGCCCCATTTGTTAAAGCTCCCATTTCATATGTTCTTCCTTAGTACTTGCTGTGGCTGTAGCAGTAAAAAGACTCTCAGAGAGGCCCTCTATTACAGGGGTATCTAACTCAATTTCATTGAGGGCCGCATCACTAGGCTGGGATGGGCATGGCTAGGGTGGGCGTGGCCAGCTCGATGTCACTCGGGCCAGGGGTGCCTGTGGTGGCCCAAGTGCTCTGCCAGTGAAAACAGGCTCCCGTGTTTTTGGCTGCAACGGCCTCTTGCAACACTCTGCCAGCAGGGCCGTGTGCTGCTTCCATGGGCCAGATCTAAGCACCCGGTGGGCCAGATCTGGCTCCCGGGCCTTGAGTTTGACAACCCTGCTCTAGTAGATTGTTGTTATTATATGTAATCTTAAATTGTCAACCATACTAGAAGTTCTTTTGACGCTACAGTTCTAATTTGAATGACGTTTGCCTAAGGGTTTTTTTTAAGTAAATGGATAAAAGCTTGTGTTCTGAATATTTCATTTCTAAGTTGCAAATGAAAGAGGATTTCCCTACCCATAAATACCTCATGGCCTCCAGAAAAAACTTAATAGCTCCAACTAGGTCTCTATTGCTAAGGCTGAGGATTCAGAAGGGAAGGAAGTGGGTGAAAAAAAACTTCCTGTTCCTCATCACTTCAAGCCTCTTGTAAACCAATTGTCAGCACATATTTTTTCTTATCTGATCTACTTGAGAGACAATTTGCAAACTGGATGCACTCTGCCTCTGGTTCCGTAATGGAAGGAGTGCAAGATATGAATAAATACTACTCATCTGGTGTCCTTAATGCACATTAGCTCTTAATCTGACATGACTTACATGTGTAAATCAACCATCAGAGTGAATCATGTCTGGGTTTCATGCAAATAATTTTCCATATCAGCCTGTGCCAAATTAAACAGAGTGTCAGAGGAAACAGTCATCAGGGTTACTTGAGAAATATCAAGTGATGAATTTGCAGGTGTAAATTGCCCCAATGCATTTATTACAATATGTACTATCAGATGTGTGCCACTCCCTTGCTGACTGGCTCATATCATTGGATCGGATGACAGACTCAAACTGCATGAAGTATTCTGGCACAACTTTCTTTAAAAATATTTATGCTGAAGGGACAAATACGCCTTCACTTTAGTGATCATTTAAGCCTAAGAGTGTTCCAGGATATTTTGTTAGTGATATGACAAATATGCAAATAATATTCCTATTTATTTGGCATATGTATATTAAATTACCAAGTAATGATAACTGGGAATTTTGAGTGAAATGTAGGAAATCAGCTCTATTTTCCTCTAGTAATGATATCAAGAAGCTAAATTGGTTTGATGGCCAATCACTTCCATCTGAAACCTAACAAGGTAAAAGCCCTGTAGGATAGTAGTTTCCAAGTACAGTATGTGAAAAGGGATAGGGTTGCTTCCACCCCCACCCCCCAAAGGAGCCCATGAAAGCTTGAAGGTCTTCATTGGACCCTGGGTTGTCATTAAAGATTAAAGTGGCTTCAGCAGATTGGAGCAGGTTTGCAACATTTTTCTGAACAGGAATATCCCACTTACCTCCACTTTGGATTTTGCTAATATATAAAGCCAAAGGAAAGGTAGTCATGCTTTTCCAGATTATTTATTTGTACACTGCATTATGGCTGCTTTATTAGTATAATATTGAGGAAAAACTATTTTCCAGGTTCAGCTTAATCCAAGGCATGTTGACTTAAAAATGGGACACAGAGACTGAAAGCAAACCGTGGTACGTCAAACGTGGGGAAAGAAATAAAGGATCCATTTATCTAACTCTTTCTCAAATACCCAAAGATAAGACAGTGGGTTTAAAATGATGCATGCCTTTGGTTGGAACAAACCCAGTATTTAGAAAGTAAAACTGAGAAATAAGTAGGCATAGAAGAAAGAAGGTTGGCTTTATGCTTTCAAAAGAGAACTGAATGTTATTGATCCTTTTCATTTATAATGATGTTTATATTGAAAGCGTGAGGCTGGATAGCACTAAGAGAGGAAAGAAAATTGCGTAGCTTTGAAAGCTCCACTGATGTAATTTAAGTACTTATGAATGACAAGTTACACGAAGAAAGTGTGTGGCACCTACTAGCAAAGACGAAAGTCTGACTCAAAATTTCTGATGGCAAGAGAGCCATATGAGGGTTACTGGACTTTAAATATTAAGAAGTAGAAGCTGTGATGTACAGTAGATCTGTCTCCCATGCCCAGTTGAAGTGGATGCTTTAATTGTAACCATCTTTTTGTTTCCTGCAGAAACTCTCAGGCCACATGACCTTGTCAGTATTCTAACCATTTACATTACTCCAGAATTCTAACCATTTACATTATGCAGTCCCTCAAAGGAGATTCTCTCAATTTTCCAGGTAAAATGGAGAAAATCTCATTTGAGGGACAGTATAATGTAAATAGAGGGATGCAGTGGCTCCCTCTAAGATGCTGAGCTTGTCAATCAGAAGATCAGCAGTTCAACTGCTTGAATCCCTAGCACCGTGTAATGGAGTGAGCTCCCTTTACTTGTCCCAGCTTCTGCCAACCTAGCAGTTCGAAAGTATGTAAATATGCAACTAGAAAAATAGAGACCACCTTTGGTGGGAAGGTAACAGCGTTCCATGCACCTTCGGGGTTTAGTCATGCCGGCCACATGACTACGGAGACGTCTTTGGACAGCACTGGCTCTTCGGCTTTGAAATGGAGATGAGCACTGCCCCCTAGAGTCAGGAACGGCTAGCACATATGTGCAAGGGGAACCTTTACCTTATAATGTAACTGGTTAGAGTACTGGACTAGGATAAAGAAGTTTCAATTGCCAAGTCTCAATTGTCCACTGAATTGATGAATTCTACCACGTTTAATCTCAGTTTAACTTTTTATTGCGTTCTGGACTGGCAACAGAGGCTGTAGATTTTGAGTGCTCTTTATAGTGATTCTACTTTTTCTCAGCACCTGGTTTCAATTAATGGTTGTTGGAGAGGAGAAATCTACTGGGTTGCTGCTTCCTTCAAAGATCAGTCCTCTCCTTTCTTCTGTTTCATATCTACTCTAAATTGCTGAGTGAGGTCAAGAATTGGTTTGGAGTGTGGAACTGTCAATATGCTGTTAACATCCAACTTTATATCGCCATTCTGACTAATATTGATGAGGTTGTTAAGATCCTCTTTCTGTATCTAGAGACTGTGAGGATTTGGAAGGGGAGAAGAAGCTTAAACTGAATCATAGCAAGATAAATAGAACATAATATCCAGCAAGAGTGAACTAAGAGCCAATTAACCCCAAGCAATTTGGGAAGCATCACGTCCCATGATGAAAGAATGTACTGAATACCAGAACTTAGAATAATGAATGCAAAAAAGATCAATGATTCTGAGTTGGATTCCAGATGGAGGAGCAGAACAAGCAAATCAATAGTCTGAATCTGGGGAATAAAGAGGAATGAAAATTAAGTTTCCTAGTTAAGCATTGAAAAAAAACCTGTTTCAATGGAGGAAAAGTTTAGGCTGAGGATGTGCCAAGTTTTGCCCATTTTCCACAGCTGTAGGTTGACTCTTCTCAACCTGTTACCCCCTAAATATATCAGAATGATTGATCCCATAATTCTGTGCAGTTTCAGTTATATTCATGGGCATTTCGCAATGATGGCAACTGCTAGTCAGAGAGGTATTTACATTTAACTGCTAGCTTCTGTGTGTATATAGCCATCTTACAACAAGCTAACATAGTTTTCTTGGCCCAAAGTAAGGACAGCCTACCAACCATTTCTAGAGGACATGTCAACATGCCATCAGCTGCATCTCATTTACCAGATCTGAGTAGGGATAGTTTTACAGTAGGTATTCTTTTTAAAAATATATATCCTTGAAACAATGACTTAATTCCATTATCTATCGATTACTAGATGGCAGCATAGAGTAAGAGTTTGTGCCTCCTGACTGCCATCTAATGATCCTCCACGTTTGTGCAGCCTCTAGATAAATACTGTTCAAAAGGTAGACTGATGTGAGAACTGTAAACTACTCTGTGTCAGGAAAGGAAAGGAAGAACTAGGGCTTCTAGGAACAATAGCCACTGGGGAAAGAATTTCCATTTGGGTTACAGACACACAAGAGACATTTCAGTTACACATCCAGTGACATGAATTAAACCAGGGACAGCCATTTTCACAATTTCCCATTCTGTAAAGATTACTAGTTTGATTTGATCAATATACTTAAAATTGTGTTTGCAGAACCCGGGGTTGTGGACTCTCCACAATTAAAAGAACACCTTGTGTTAAAACTATCCTGCCTCAGATCTGGTAAATGAGATCCTGCACAAACCTGGACAACCATTAGATGGCAGGCAGGAGGTACAAACTCTTACTCTTCGCTGCCATCTAGTGATCAATAGATAAGTGAATTACCAGTAAATCATTGTTTCAAACTTTTTTTTTTAATCCAGTTGATCAACAGACCAATGGGTGGGAGGGAAGCAGTGCCATGGAGTAATCAATCATGCACGCCAGTTGAAGAAGTTTTTCACATATCAGATAATGTTGGGGAGGTCTGGAATTTCATCTAAGGGAACTATGAATCACAACTGTCAGAAAAGTCCCATTTTAGATACACAATAAGACCGTGCTCTTCTCCAGAATGGAAGAGAAGCACAGTCTATTTTATCAATTGAAACTCTTGCAGCATCCTAAAGAAGTCGGTTTATGATGACACTGGGATTTTAGAATACAATCCACTTTATCTGGTGTGCAGATTGGTATTGAAAGATACCAAAGCTCTTTACTTCTATTTCAGAATAATGCTTTATGCATTTGACAATTCACAAATGTTTACGACATATAAATAAGTACAGCTTTCAATTTTCGCCAAGAACAGCAGGCAGGAACTCTTCTGATTAAGTTTTAGTACAGGATGCATATGGATCAATTAGATGTTAATTCATTTCCTAACAGCCATGATTGACGTTTTCATTCCTTAGAAGCCTTCCTAAGGTGGTGCCAACAAAAAAATTCAACACAAATAACACCTATCATTAAACCATATGTTTTTGTAATCTTTCCTAAACTAGAAATAAGTAGGTTCCAATTAAGTGTACTGGAACTCAATCCAAATTAATCCTGATATGTGAGCTTCCATCCTTAAGATGTTACTCAAGATAAAGTCTCTTTGAATCAAACACAACTCCTGATAGACACAGCCTTAAGCTTTCTTGCTCCCATCCAAATAGTAATTAAGCCCAACTCTGCTTGACTTCTGACTCCAGATAAAATCAGCTTAATACCTATTTAAAACACGTATCCATTCACCCTAGGAACGGAGGGGGTAGCTTTATATCCTGGGATATGAGATTAAACAGTGTTTTGTTACAGCAACAAAAACGAATGAGTTTGTGCCATGGTTAGAGGCAAGTGAGAAAGGGCATAGGCCCGTTATGGAGAAACCTTTGGCACATGTGCCAGAAGTGGCACGCAGAGCCCTCTCTGTGGGTATGTGTGCCATTGCCAGCTACTCTTCTGGTTTCTGGAGTGCACATGCACGTTGGCCAAGTGGTCTTTGCGCATGCTGGAGTGCCAGAAACCTGAAGACCAGTTGGCCAGTGCACATGCTGGCCACCTGGTCTTTAGGTTTCCAGCACTCCAGCGCACATGCACGAGCACATGTGTTTGGGCACTCAGTCCCGAAAAGGTTCGCCATCACTGGCATAGGCTCTCCTAAATAGTGCTACAGTCCTATCTCTTGATTTTCTGCAACACTACATAGCAAAATAACTAAGTCTAATTAAATACTATATGCAGAATCAGAATTGTCAGAAAAGCTCAGTGGTGCAATTCAGCTGGTTCTATCTGGTTCAGGGTGAACCAGTAGTGGTGGTGGCGGGAGGCTCCATCCATCTGGTCAGATGTCATCACATCCTGTTCTTGATGCTCTGTGCATGCGCAGAAGGTTGTGCGCATGCAGGGAGGTAGCGCGTGTGAGCATGCACACGCGCTCACATTTGTGAACCAGTAGTGAAGGTAAGTTGATTTCACTCCTGAAAAGCTTCTCTAAAGATGAAATCTAAAAAGCAGAGAAGAAAACTTGGAAATACTGTGCCATTAGAATGATGTGATGGCTTGTATTGGAGCTTCAAGTGTCTTGAGATCATACGAAAGTGAGTTTATCTTTCAATGTTAGCTTTTGCACACTTGCCCAATATAGCAATGAGCAGCACACCCAACTAATAAGGCATAAGTTTCATTGGCCATGACTAGATTATACTATGCTGTAATTGTGTGGTCCAACAAGAATTTGAGTCTAAGACAATATAAAACAGAATGAGTTGGAGGACCTCCAAATTTAAATGAATGGACTTAGCACATTTTGAAATCAATGAGATAATGTTTGGGTCCCAATATGCAATGTTTTGGTAGTTGGGCTTTGAAGTGCTTAGCAATCTATTATCTCTATCTTATCTGTATGATATCTAATCTAGTAACCTTGTCAAGCTCCTCTGGACTCAGAATTTAAGAATAAGGACCTGATATATTGAAAGAAGGTCAGTATAAACCTATTCTGCACTATTCACAAGAAAATTGTGTGGTTATATCCATAGAGTCTCCAGAAAATAAACTTGACTCGGGATAATCTTTTTCTTTTCTTTTCATCTATAGGAAACTACCAAGAAATGTTGGCTCAATTAGGCCAGTACAAAGACTTGCTTCCCAACCAGATATGAATGAAGGAATGATATTAAGTATTCACATTTTGAGAGAGTTATGGAATGAATATGGGTGAATAAGGTGAGAATTCAATATATGGTCAGAAAAATGCTTCTCTCCAGCACTTTTAAAGAATCAGATCAGAATTGGAGACTGAAGATCAAATTTCTCCTCAGCCACAAAGTTCACTGAATTGTCATTGAGCTAAACATTGCCTTTCGGTGAAGATAAAATAGGATGGAACAATCTCATCCTCTACTTTAACTTTTTCTGAATATAAAAACATTGAAAAATGTAGCTACTTAAATGAATATTGCATTTGATCTTATTTTGAAGTGGTATCATGCAAGATTGGCAAACAGATAGTTTTATAGACCCTATGTTGCATATATAAATCACCTTGTGGGTGAGATATACACACACACATAGAAAGGATTTAGTAGCTTATCCAAAACTTAGCAAGCTTTGTACAGCTAGTCCTTGCTTAATGACTGGTCACTTACCAGCTGTTTAAAGCTATGGTGGATCCCTCAAAAGCTACTAATGACCTGGTCATGAAGTTACAGCCACTGCAGAACTCCCATAGTTGTTTGCCTTTAAGACATAAGGACATTGCAGCCCCCCATCTTCTCCCCATCCCCCCACCTGATCCCTGCAGGCCTTGGGCCTACTTAACACCCGACTAGGCCCCATCCCCTCTTCCTCACATTTTGAAGAACTCTGATGCTCTGAGTTATGGAAACATAGCAAGCTACCTTGTTACTGGATCATGTGACGGGGAGGTGCTCCCTGTATCTCTTTGGATAAAATTATTTCCGAATTTATTTAAGAAGTCCAATGGCACATAAAGAGTTTTTGGAATCCTGAATATTGTTGCTTAAATGTAAGATAGAATATTGCAGGGACTTGTCCAGGCAATCACCAAGCGTCAACACTGACTAAAAGGTGTGAATGCACACATACATGCAGCTAGTTCTCATGCGAAAGTAAAATTTGCTATGTTCTTCTAAAGAAACATTGCTTTGCATTGCAAAGAATCACACCAAAGTCAATATTTCAAATCAGATTAGCGCTGAAACCTATGGAAACTGAATTACTATTGCAATTCAATTTCTACACCTGCCCAATTTAATCAAGTTACTCTTATGAAACCATTATAAAGCTGCTTATTTGTAAGTAAGATGTTTCTGACTAATTATCACAAGCATATGAAACAGGGGAAAGAAACCAGATAAAAAGCAGACTATTTACAGAAGGATCATCCTAAATGTCTTCCATAATTCTCAAATAATTCCAAACGAGAGTTGTAGGAACATGCCTTCTTCGTACAGCTGGGAAATATCTCTAGCAGTAGAAATCATGCAGGCTTTGTAGTTCAATGGAGAAATTGTGTAGATTAAGCATGGTTGACATCTTCAGCTAGTATAGAGATGGGATGCCTCATCTTCATACCACTTCCAGCTTTTGTCTTTTAACTTCCTATCTCTAGCTGTTGGAACTACCAAGTAGATAACTCTAGAGAAGTCTATGCTGTGACTTGAAAGCAGTTGGATAAAGTGATGGTCTTTTTAGTCTTATGCTGTCTGGTAGCCCCAGTGAATTGTAAGGCAGGAAGAATCTGGAATGATCATAATCATGCCTATTTCTAATCACTCAGTAATAAATATAATGAAAGAAAGGTTTTGTAGAATAATAGTGAGAAACAGAAAGGAAGGGAAATAATGCACCCTCAGGAAAACAGCAACATTTTACTCTTGAAATACAAGTGACTGTTTTTGTTTAAAAAATATTGTCTTCTTCTAGTAAACATAATTAAATTCAGAGGAAATGCTTTCAGTTGGATGGTCAGACAGAAGCTCAAGCTCACCAATAAGATCGTCATTAATTTAGCAGGTACCTCATCAGTATGATGGAAGATATCTGTCTACATTTCTTATTTTACTCCTCTGAATCTTCATTAGGAATCTGCTATCTATTTCTATGCTCCAGACCAGAGAGAAAGACCTGGGCTTTTCAAGTAATAGAGGGAAGATGAGCTCTGTTTCATGGCTCTGGATTTGGGATGGCACATCATGTGAACTATTTGTTCAGATCAGCAAGTCAGAACTACTTTTTATCCGCTAATAAGGAATCCTGCTGGCAGAATGAATTTCAGAACACAGCATAATGTCAGGTTAGTTTCCTTCTTTGCTCGTGTTTCCGTTAACTTCTGAATATTTGAGCCAATTATAGAGAAGAAAAGAATAAAGAGAATGAGGTTAAAGTTTAGAAATCAAATGGAAACAGGAAAGCTCTAATCAGTGGGGTGGGATATTTGTTTTGCAGCTTCTGCTAGATCTCTTTTGTTTGAGCCAGGAAGGGTTGAATAACCAGTCCTTCTTTATTTTTCAAGGCAGATATGATCAGTCATCATATGTGCACAATGGTATCACTGTCCAGATTTCTGGTTCTATTTATTCAGTGAGTCATGTCACATATAATAAATGGGTCTTGAATTATTGCGAAGTGTAAAAAAAATCACTACAAAAACCTACATTAACTAAAGCAGTGTTCCCCAACCCTTCTGGCTTGGTAGACTGGCAGGGGGAATGGGAGAGGGGATGGTTTTGTGTGAGCAGCAGGCTCGCACGCCTGCTGCTTGCACAAATGGAGCTTCACACACACCTTGCATAAACAACTGTGCAGGCACACATGTGCACTAACCCCCTCACTTCCATGGCCTGGTTTTGAACAAGTCGTAGCCCGATACTGGTCTGCGGCCTGGGGGTTGGGAGACCCCTGACCTAAAGCCTGTTGTGGGCACATTGTGGAACATATGGAAGATCACAGATAGGAATATGAGTTGAGTAAAAAGTAAAGGACTTGACTTAAACAACGCAATGTATTTTTTTAATGTTATAGTTTTTGTGTCTGTGAAAGTCAAAGAAGGGGGCAGGATTAATTAATCCAAATAAAGGCAGCCTCATCTTGGTGGAGTGAAGCTTATTAATATATGCAGAAAGGGAAGATGTAGGGTTAAATGAAGTGGATAAATTGTATGTCAGAAAGAATTAGTACTATTTGGGTGGTTATCAAAGTTAGAATTCATAGGTTGGTCATAGTTGTATGTTTGACTCCACTGATGATTATAATGGATGAATTAGAGATACGTTTGATTTAAAAAATGGACATTTTGAAAGATTGAAATCTGTGGTGTGGGGTGGTGGTGGTATACATGGGGTTGGAATTATTCAGCTAGGAGTTATAAATGGAGAAGTAGGAATGAGAAGACAGAATTCAGAAAAAAGCATAATGATGGCTAGGAGGGCCTTTGCACAGTGTTATGCATGTATTGTGCCTGTTCCTGGACTAGCAAGTTCTGCTCACAGTCACTCATGCTTTGGTCACTTCCCATTCGAATTACTGCATAGCACTCTCCATGGTGCTGCTTTTGAAGAGTATTTGGAAATTTTAGCTGATTCAAAATGCAACAACACACTGTTATGCATGATTGTTGTTCATCATACTGTATGCAATACCTCTATCCTTAAAACTTCATTGTTGCCAGTAAGCTTCCTGGTTAATTCAAAATGCTGCTTTGACCTATAAAGTCCTCCATGGCATAGGGACGGTTTTCTTGCAGAACAGTCTCTCCCTCTACCCATCCTCTTAGATCCAACAAGAGAGGCATGCTCTGGGTTCTACTTGCTAGGTGCACATCTGGGGGCACCCAGGGAGAATGTATTTACTGTCATGGTACTTTGCCTTCTGGTGCTTTCTTACCCCAGAGAGCAAACTGGCCCTGGTTCTTTCATAATGCTTTGCAGACTTGTGGTTTTATTGTTGAGTCTGGGGCCCTGGATATGTGGTTGGGCCTGTATCATGACTACCTTAATTGCAGTTGATTAGAATTTTTTTGGGGGGTTGAAGCATACATTATTTATACTTTTGATATATTGTTTTTATATTGTTTTTAAGCATTATTAGCCATCCAGCACCATGTGTTTAACATGGGCAGCCATATAAAATAAATGAATGAATGAATGAATGAATGAATGAATGAATGAATGAAGGAAGGAAGGAAGGAAGGAAGGAAGGAAGGAAGGAAGGAAGGAAGGAAGGAATTGCTCATGGGTTAACTATGGCAATTTAGCATGTGAGAGTCTGAGTATTGTGCCTAATCATCGGAAAAATACTGTTAATTCTCCCTTTGAGGACCTGTATACTGTACGAATCAAAAAGAGGACCGTGAAAATATTTACAGACCCCTCGCATCCTGGACATAAATTGTTTCAACTCCTGATGCTATAGAGCCCTGCACACCAAGACAACTAAACACAAGAACAGTTTTTTCCTAAACGCCATCACTCTGCTAAACAAATAATTCCCTCAACACTGTCAAACTATTCACTAAGGCTGCATTACTATTACTATTAGTCTTCTCATCGTACCTATCACCCATCTCCTCCCACTTATCATTGCAGGACTGTAACTTGGTGCTTGTATCCTTACGATTTATATTGAAACTGATTGTTCCTGATTGCTTATTTGTACCCAATGACTATCATTAAGTGTTGTACCTTATGATTCACATGCACCAAAGACAAATTCCTTGTGTGTCCAATCACACTTGCCCAACAAAGAATTCTATTCTATTCTTCTGCAAAAAGAATATAAATACTAGAAGGGATTAGTTAAAGTATTCCTGGAAAATGTTTGGCAGAATTTTGATTGATGGCTACAGGAGGTGACAGTGAGCAAATCTCGGAAATAATCTTCAGCAAGTCATTGAGGGATGTGTGAATATGAGGGAAAATATGTATTGTATTTTTTTTAAAGAAAACATATAATAGATTGAATAGAACAGAGTTGTGGATTTTTTCATGAATGTAGAAGTGGAGCTCGACTACTGTACAATACCAAGAATAATATATGATAGAAGCAGGTGTAAGAATAAATGGGAACACTTAGCAAATGTTTCAAATAATGTATTTTTGGAAAATGCATAAAGGAGTGTTTGTGATAATGTTAAAATGTATTGGTTTGTGATGTCAGTATATGTGTACTTTTGTATGCAGATTGTGCTGTGTTATTGGCTAAGGACCAGAATGATTTGCTGTGAAGTTTAGACAGTTTGTATGGGGATGAATCTGAAAACTAGTGTACCAAAGACCAAGGTAGCTGTGTATGACAGGGAAAATGAGTGAAATATTGCAATTTCTGTGCAATTGGTGAAAAGCTCAATATTGTGAAATAGATAAAGAAATGTAAGGTAGAAATGTGGTGGATGGTGTGTGATCTATTGTATGAGTAGGCCTGGATTAGTCTATGCTAGTCAAAATTCAGAAAGAGTCTGGTAGCATCTTTTGAGACTAATAATCCGTTTCATGTGGCCTCTTTTGAAGAATGAATGTCAAGTGAAAGCAATACAGTTTTATGTAAGAATGTGCTTCTGTCCCCTTTGTTATGTGCAAGTGACCATTGGGTATATCAAGAGAAACCTAAAAATAAGTTGAATGCAATAGGAACGGGGTACATAGGAGGTATTCGGGATAAATCAAGAAATGATAATAAATAATTCCTAAATCAATGTATACTGTTGAATGCAAAAATGAAGGGTGATTTATACAAAAGTATATTTGGGTGATTTGGTCATAGGGAGAGAATAAAGGAAGATCAAACCACCAAAAAGATATGGGAAAGAAGAATGGACAGTCAGGAGGCACAGGAAGGCTAAGAAAGTAATAGTTGGATGAAATTGAAAAGATCCACAAAAAGAGAGGTGAGAAGTTTAGATCAGTGAAGTTGGTTTGTGCATAGTGCTTGCCATGGGCCTACATGTAGTGTAGAGAGCCATAGAGATGTCCTTGGATAAACTATTTTAACAATATGTATATGCAGGCTTGGGAATTCTGGGAATTGAGGTCCACCCATCTTAAAACTGTTGATGTACAGTAAATCCTGCTCTAGCCTATTTCAGTGAAGTTTAGCTCCATTCAAAATTGTGGAGTTGTTTTCCTGATCTGGTCTACCTTTTAACAGATTGACAGATCAACAGAGTTGGAAGATACCTTGTAGGTCATCTAGTCTAACCCCCTGCCCAAGCAGGAAACCCTAACCCAGTGATGGCGAACCTATGGCACGTGTGCCACAGGTAGCACGCGGAGCCATTTGTCAGTGCAGGCGAGTTCACCCTTTTTTTAAAGCCGTTTTTTGCCCTCCCCAGGCTCCAGAGGCTTTATAGGAGCCTGGGGAGGACAAAAATAGCCCCCCTGCCCCCCCCGAGGACCTCCGGAGGCTTCATCAGCTTCCCTGATGCCTTCGGAGCGCTCAAAACGACCCTCCGAGCAAACCGGAAGTCACTTCCTGTTTGCTCGGAGGATCGTTTTGAGCGCTCTGAAGGCTTCAGGGACCATCCAGAGGCTTCCCTAACCATTTCTGACAAATGGCAGTCCAGTGATGAACCTTGAAGGACTGACAGATGGATATAAGGGAAGCAAGATATTGAAGGATAGACAGATTAGAAATATTTGAAGATAATAAAATAAACCTGTTGTAGCTTTGCTTTGCTTTCTTTATTTTACCTCATTGCTTTAATTTCTTTGGATTACTATTTCTTACTCCTTTTTGCATGCTATTGTTTACACACACACCCAAATTAATTTAATTGAAATGGAACTTATGCTTGCACATTAATGCACAGATATTGGATGGGCTGGCCCCCTCAAGTAGAGGTCCCTGCGTCCTTTCCCTACAATCCCTATCACCACTATAACTCATAGTTAATCTTCCAGATAAGAATGTACATACAGACCTGCACACCATACAAGCAGAACAAACAAGGACTAATGATATAAAGAAACAGCTCAGTTCAATGCATATCTTGTGGGCACTGGGTTGACTTTTTCCATGGGAAGAGGATTGACACTTTCATCCTGGATTTTTATGATTAAATTGCTTGTGACTTTGGCCTTAAGCTTCTGAAGATCCATTTTGGGGGAAAATTGCTCATCCATGACTTAATGGTAAAAGAGCAGATGGTCCTGGTGCATATAATTGAAAGCTAGTTGTATGAGAATAAGACTGTTGCCCTATCAGAGATCTTTACTCCTTGGTTTTGAGTCCTTTATCAGCCTACAGTACATACCAAGGCTGCGGAGGTAGTTTACACAAGTATGGAGCTAGCATTGTGCTCCATAGCAGCCAAATGAAAATACCACCTTAGTCTGAAAATACAAGTGGGGTGCAGAAGAAACTGAAAATACTCCCACCTTGACTCTCTTTATTGCAAAAGGAAGGAAGAGAATGAGATACTATCAGGCTTTCAAGATTCTGTTATTATATTCTATATCCAGAAGTGGCACGCAGCTGCTCTTCTGGTTTCTGGCATGGCCAACTGGTCTTCACGGGCGCTGGAGTGCCAGAAAACGGCCTGAAAACAGCCAAAACCCAGGCCATTTTAAGCCATTTCCAGGCCTTTTGGGGGCCGTTTTTCAGGCCTTTTACAGACCATTTTTCAGGCTGTTTTAGGCCATTTTTCAGGCCCTTTTTGGCCGGAAAAGAACAGCCAAAAAAATGGCCAAAAAACAAGGCATGTGTGCATTGGCCAGCTGGTCTTTGGGTTTGCAGTGCTCCAGTGCATGCACATGCATGCACTTGCACGCACGTTCTGGTTTGGGCACTCGGTTCCGAAAAGGTTCCCCATGACTGTCCTATATGGTTATATTCAAATTATTATACCCCTATAAACATAAAGTAGTTATTCTGGTGTCTGTTTTCTGATCTGGCTTATCTCAAAGTGTTGAGTAGTGTGGTAATGTTGATTATCAAGGCACCTTGTTTGTGACCAAGGGACTCTCAGTATAGTGGGATGTGAATATTTCTCTCTTCATAGGGAGAAGTTAGGGATTGACTGGTGTACCAGTCAATTCCTGACTTCCTCGTGAAGCCTTCCTAGATTCAGTCCTATTTGACAACTATCTTCCTTTCCTGAATTTATAAGGTCACAAAAGAGAGACATGCTCACTCATACTGTACTTCCCCCATATAGTACTACATGGCCTCAAGAGAAGAGAGTGAGTAGTAGGACAGAAACAATAGAAGCCCACTAAGTGCATCTTAAACAAATTCATCCCATATTTTTGAGTGGAAACCTATTCATTCATTTTTTCAAGTGCTACAGTAACTGTGTTAAAAGATATCACGTAGGGAATTCTAACATACCATCTGTTAGAACATACATCGGCTGTGTTTACAGCTCAGTTGAATATGGTAGAATTATTTTCCCCCTTTTTCAGAGCATGCAGAAAACCCAGCTTCAAATGAACATATCAAATATCCAGAAGTAGGTCAGCTTGGTTAATATACAGGGATGCTTTATCAGAATGATTTTATTCGCTCCCTTCTACATTTTGCTCTCAAGCTGTAGACCCTGCTCACATGCTTATATCTAAGCGCACACTGTTGTGTGTACAGTGGCTTTACTCCACTGACTTCAAATGAATTTCTATTCTCTTACCCTGTTGTATCTAGGATTATTGTAAGTTCTAAGTGTCATAAAAAAACTGAACAGTACTGAAGGCCTTTTGCTGTACTGTCTCCATCACAGTGGCTTGATCCTTGCTGTATGTTGTAACAATTCTTTCTTTGAGAGAGTAGCTGTTCCAGGGTTGCATATGAAATTTAGAGAGGGATTTGGGCACAGCTGGAAGGTTGTATGCTGAGTTTGATCTGAACAGAGGGAGAGGCTAAGGAGAATCTCCTCCAGACCAGGGAAATGAATAATTTAAAAACAGCAGTTCCAAGACTTTTTAACTTCTTAAATGCAGCCACATACAATCCAAATGAGCTGGTTTCTACTTTTATCTACCCAGGCAAGTTAGAATTGGACGAGAAGAACTAGGGAAAAGGGAAATGGGAGGAGGAATATGTAATCAAAGTGAAAAGATGTTATCTTTTATTTTTAATGTGCTTTAGAAAGATGCTGAATCTTGGTAAGAAAATAAAGTGATGTTCACTTAACATACTAATGATAGTATGCGCCATGGCTCCTTACGTCCAACTCCAAAGCTGAATCAGTACTCTGAAATATTGTCTAATAGTAAGCCAGATGAGGCAGAACAAACAGATATTAAATCCAGGCAAGATGAAGCCACTGTTGAGAAACAAGAAATCTAGCTTGGGCATTGAAGGTCAGCCAGCCTATAGATTAGATTTCATTTCCTGAAAAAAAATAATTTTGCAGTGTGTGATTACTCCTTGATCCCTAGTAGTCACTAGGTTCACAGATTGTGACTCTGCTGTTTTTGAACAATTATGTAAGATGCAACCTTCCTGAACTAATGGTTTTTGGTGAAAGTGATTCATTTCTTGGTATAACATTCCCTTTGACCTCTGAAATGCACGTGTTAGGCTTTTCTTGAAATGTGTCCAAAAATTGCAGTTAGTGCAAAATGCAGCCACTGTTGCTAATCGGTACATAACAGAATCATATTTTAGTGCTATGAATCAGTACTTAGAGTTATTTTTGGTGCCTGCACCATCTCCCTCTCCCTCTCCCTCTCCCTCTCCCTCTCTCTCTCTCTCTCTCTCTCTCTCTCCATCTATCTATCATCTATCTATGCTCTCTAATCTCTTATCTCTATCTATCTATCTATCTATCTATCTATCTATCTATCTATCTATCTATCTATCTATCTATCTATCTATCTATCTATCTATCTATCTAATCTATCATCCATGCAACTATGCATCCATTCATCGATGCATGCATCCATTCACCAAACCACCCACCCACCTACCTACCTGTCATTTCAATAGCAGTCTATTTCAACTACAATAGCTTAATAAATACAATTGCTAATATTAACCTTTGAAGCACTAAATGGAGAAGTGATTGATTACCTAAAGGACCATTTTCTCATTCCAAACCAATCTGGCTATTAAGAATTGCCTGAATCTGAGCAGTGTGTGCATATATGTGTGCGTATAAAGCAGTAATCAATCACATTATCAAAAATTATCATTATATATAAAAGAATAAATGCAATCCGTAATTTATAAAATAAACATATGGTTGCCCCAGAATGCATTCGTTTCCAATGTTGCATTCAGAAAATGTAAAAATATGTACTGTATCTCTTTCACCAACCCTCTTATTCTCATCTTAATAGATATAAATTTTAATTTTAATTAATGTTTTTAACTTTTTATGTTCTTTGTTTTTAAATCTGTGTTAGCTGCCTACTGAGGCAGATTGTAATTCGAATAAAATAATAGCTTGGTTTTTTAGAATTATAATATAAACCCTCATTAAATTTTGATAACAGGAAAAATGCAAGTCAAGTAAAATGTAGCAATTTGAAAGGCATCGGCATTTATCTTTATATCTTAAAATGAGGCTAGCTAGCACTATGACCAAGCATGAAATACATAAATTGTGATACATGAATTAGCCAGCTGGATAGATTCTTATAGGCAAAGAATTAGTGTTAATGGAGAACAACTGCAAGTTGGAGAGCAGTAACTAATTAGGTTCCATAGTAATTTGTCTTGGGGGAGGTGTTGCTGATCCTCTTTGTTAATGAAATGGATGATGAGATTGATTGACTATTTCATCAAATCTGCAGGTAACATAATATTGGGAGATCTGGCTAACACCTAAACAACAGAATGGGACTACAGTCTAGTTTGGATTTGGCAAAAAACAACAGTCAGTCAATCCAAGTTTCTTCTTTTTCCAGAAGATTCACAACCATGAATCTCTGCTGTGTCCACTGTGACTCACAGGTGACCATGGGATAAAAAAATGTGATAGGTCACAGATCTATTCCCTATTGTATGATGTTGACCATATCGTCTTGGTAGATCTGTCTTCAGGGGTGGTTTCTCATCCCCAGGTTAAGACAGTGATCTAGAGAATCAACAACACAAATTGTTGTTGAGCACATTTTTACTTCTTTTGCCAGGTTGTTTGTTGGGACCTCAGAGAAGTCCAGAGCTATTATAAAATGTCCAAGGAGCATGCTGACATATGGACCTGATTTTAACAGCAGCTCTCTTGTTTTAAAGTAGCTTCCATTAACAATCAATTATAAGCGGCTAATGGGATAAACATTCTACTAGGGGTAATCCTCAACTTACGACCACAATTGACCCAAAATTTATGTTTAAACAAGACATTTGTTAAGTGACTTTTGCCCTGTTTTAAAACCTTTCTTGACACAGTTAAGTGAATCACTGCCGTTGTTAAATTAGTAACTCCGTTCTTAAGTGCATCAGTCTTCCCTGTTGACTTTGCTTGTCAGAAAATCTCAGAAGGGGATCACATGGTTGTAAATGTAAAAATGGTCATAAGCAGAGGTGATATTCAGTCAGTTCTCTCCGGTTTGGGTGAACCGGTAGTGGCGGCTAAGAGAGGCTCCGCCCCCCTGCCCCGCCACGACTAATGTGTGAGGTGCACACATGCTTACATTTGCAAACCATTAGGGACGGTAAGTGAATCCCCCCCTTCTGGTCATAAGTCACTGTTTTCAGTGAGGTAACTGGTCACTAAATGAACTGTTGTAAGTCAAGGGCTACCTGTCATTGGAAAGTTTGATTTGCTCACTCCGAAATCTATTCCTGCTAGTATCCAGGCACTTCATTTCCTGCAAAGGAGAAATGTGAGAGTAGCAGTACAGGTCAGAGAAATATCTTTTTCCTTTTATACTTCTTCACTCCTAATGGAACAACAGGATGTGGAAATATATATAAGTTTTCTCAACTCCAGGGTTGCTGTTTTTCATCTCACAGACTAGTTCATGAATTATTTAAACTTTTATCTTATCAAATTATTGTTTTTGTTTACTTTCATACATCCTGATTTTAGACCAGTTTTATTATGGTTTATGGTTAGCTTTCTGAAGGTTTTATTACATCTATTATATTGATATTGTTTTAATATCCTCATGTCATTTGACTATCTTATTGATTTAAAACTTTTGTTAACTGCTCAGAGGGTCCCACTCATAGTAGTATAAAATCTCATAAATAAATACATATCAATAGCTTGACTTAATAATTAATGTAGCAACATAATTCATATTACCGCAAGATATTGCATACAGCTACCCTACTTCTCCATCCTGTCCCACAGAGTTATATTTGTAGGACGATGGGCATATAAATAAATCAATTAATTAATTAATTAAATATTATATTCTGTGGAGGAAAGAAGTTAGACCAAGATTTGAAAAAGTTGTAATCTGTTTATCTCCTTCTGTATATTTTCCATGGACATGAATCTGCCATAGAGAGAAGTGGGCTTTTTTCTTCTGAATAATTTACTAATCTCCATCCTCACACTATTAGTTATAAAGCACTATGAAGTGGTATACAAGTCTAAGTGCTATTGCTATTGCTAGCGAGATCAGCTCAGCTTCTCAAACAATGTGGATGTGCAGACTTTGCAGACTCTAAGGCTATTCTTGACATTTGACTGGTATGCTAGGACTACATTCCAGAAATAGATAGGGTGAAGTAAACAATAACATTGATTTAATTAACATCACATTAAATTAATTAAATGCATTTAGCATAGCTTCTGAATTGTACTTAACCATTTTTTATTCTGCCACATTAAAAAAAAATTACCATTCTATTGTAACTTTTGGATGATCTTTTTGGAAGTTGCAACTAAAGTTTTGTATGAGGATTTTCACGTAACATTGGGCCATAGATTAATTCATTATTGTAAGAGTTTGCAAATCTGTGCAAAAGTCCTACCCTTGATGTTTTGCCAAGCAAGTTCCCAGCAGGATCCTGCTTTTCAGTCTCCTTTCTTTTCTGGATTACATATAAAATGATTGCCAATGATATCTCATTTCCATTTGACAGAATAGGAGAATCATGGCAGGTAGGCAGTGGGGTGTGGAGAAGAGGACAGAGTTATTGCCTCTTTCACAAATCAACTTTTGTTTGAAAACCTCCCGTGCTGAATGTAATCACTCTGAAGGCACTTTTTATCACCTTTGGTGGACATATAAAAAGGCTAAGAGTTATTGGGATCTAATTCTTAAAATTAAAACTGCAGGGTTTTTTTTGTTAAGGTTTATGAATAAGCAGTTGGACACAAACATGGACTTTAAAAAAAAATGTGTGTCAACATCCAGCTTGAGTATCCAAATAAAAGTTCAGGATCATTGTCAATATGATAACAACAGCAAGACTTTTATGTGTACAGAAATGGAAAGACTTACAGATTCTCAGAATGAATGGTGAAGTTAATGGAATTGACTGATATGGTGAAATTAATTACCTTGATTGGAGAAAAGTCTTTTCTAGCTTTGTTTCTACATCAAAATCACATTGGACTTTTTGCTGGAAACCAAAAGAAATGCTCCAATAATTTTGGGCTTTGACTATCAGGATTGTTTATGATGATAAAATGCTGTCTAATATTGAAATTTACATCAATAAGTTAATATATTTTATATTTGGAACTGTATCACAGAAAGTTGGAAGTTACTCTTTTTCTTTTTTCCTTATTCCTTCTCAAATTCCCCTTCCTATTTTTTCCTTTTTAGCTCTTTTTCACATTCTTTTTTATATTTTGCAGAAATTTAATGAAATATTTTTTTAAAAAAAAGAAAGAAAGAAAAAAACTCCAGTGATGAAGCATTTATGGCAGGCAGACTGATCTGTTCCTTAATATCTTCATGGTTAGGGAATTACTCCTTATTTCAAATTTAGGGCTTTCCTGTATGGCTGCCATTCATTGGCTCTTGCCTGATCCTCAAACCCTACAGAGAAGAAAACTAAGCCCTCTTCCCTGTGATAGTTCTTCTAGTGTAGGAAGACTGCCACTATGCCTTCCTTTAACCTTCTCTTCATTAATTGAATATAACCTTTGACCCATATTAAGAGTTGTTCTTCTGGCTTTTTACTTCTTCAAGAAGAACCATCTTAATATTGAAATTGATATTGAAAAGGTTATATTCAATTAATGAAGAGAAAGTTAAGGGAAGATATGATGGCAGTCTTCCAGGACTAGAAGAGCTGGCACAAGGAAGAAGAGGGTTAGGTTTACTCTCCCTTAAGACTGCGAACAATCTGTGAAATTAAAGTTGGGGGGTTGGACTTGCGGAGAAGGCTGAGAAATAGAAGGCTTGGGGAAGGAGAGAGGCCTTAGTTACAGACCAGATGATGGCACAGAAAGTGTGGGTGACTGGGAACCACAGAAGTGTGGATTACTAGTTCAGAATCAGTAATCAACGGCTCCCACAGAAGAGCCTATTTTTCACAGCCTCAAAACGCATGATTATCAGAGTTGCCAAATTTTACAACTGAAATCAGCCCACACATATGTGTGACAGCCCCTCCACTCTTGTTTAAATGCTCTTGGCTCATTATAACTGTAGGAAATTAGCACCCACCCCTCTCCTAGGAAAATGAAATATTTTCCCCTAAAAGGAGGCAGAAACTCACCCCCCCACACACACACACATACACACACACCTTTGTCAAGGACCCACTAAGGCCTGGCACAGTCTATTCTACCTAACAAAGATCTATCTCTTTCAGGCAGAGCCATAGTAGGAATTGCCCCAAACCGTTTCATTACATCATCACACAGCAAGAGTCAACCAAGCCTGGGGCTCAAAAGACAACCTACAAAGTCACCCCTGCATGGCCCCATGGAAGTCTGACAACCAATCAGAACACAAACTGAAATTCAAAGCCCAACAGAGAGCATAAAACCCAGGCGCTCTCAGCATCTCTTCCTTTTTTGCCCAGGATCTCAAGCCATGTGATCCTGTTCATCAATAAGTCTCCTTTCCAAGCAATTTCCATGAATCCCGTGTCTTTTCCCCCATTTGGAACTGAACCCAGATGGATATTTCCTCCAACATAACTTTGGAGTGCTTTGGACAGGGAGGATTTTAGTCCGCAGAGCTTCCTGCAAAAGAAAAAAACCCCAAATTCTCTGTTCTTTGGCCTCGGTGTTTGCTTTATGGGAATGGAGAAAAGAAAAGAACAGATTAATTGTGTTAAATCCAGGAGTAAAAGTAGCTTCAATCCATTTTGATATTAATTGTAGGTTTACCAATAAGATGTATAAGGTGGTGATGCTTTCAGGAGGCCTTCAGGGCAAGATGAACAAGGCAAGTTTGATTATTCACATTTTGAGGAATAGACATGCCATTGAAAGGGAACTATTAATAAGACAATTACATAAAGGATACAAAATTACCTAAATTCATTACAGTACTAGCTGCATATAACACCTTTTAAGACCAGCCTGAATAAAGAAAGCTACATTTTATAATGGATTCAGGTGACAGATATTTCCTGACATTTTCACCTCTTATCTGGGGCTGAAAATTGCTATCGATATAATTGCTTGTTCTTCCTTGAACTGGGAATTTTTGTTTAGAAATTTAGAAACTGCCTATCTCTCTCACAGAGTTAAGAACCCTGCACAGAGCTATGAACTGTCAGCATTTGAAGAGAGAAGGTTCAAATATGTAGGAGTGCTTTCTAAAGAGGATCTGTCTTAATCTGTTGTGTTGAAAAACAACGTGTGGCTTCTTAAAGACTAACAAATATATTATGACATAAGTTTTTATTTATTATCACCGACTTCATTTTCCAGATTTCCAAACAAGAGCTCTGTACCGTATTAGGAATGCAGCAGAGATATGGCTCAGAAGCCATGAGAAGCATGAACTGTAAGCATCTGCATTCCTGGGCACACTGGAGGGCAGGAAAAGCATATCTGAGATGCTCATTGGAAGCCCAATAAACAGATTACATTTTGTCAGGGAAATTTTCCCCTTTCAGTGCCTGCTGTAGTTAAGAAGGGCAAAAATTGGTGCTGAGAATTGTTACATAAATGCAGGCTGGTACGGGCTCATTTTTAGCACTTGAGGGGGTGTGAGGAATTGCTTTGAGCTGAGACAATTCTTATGAACTGAGAGAAAAGGACAGTGTTCTGTGGTAAACCAGCACAAGACTGAACGAAAGGTCAACACAAGATTGAAGGGAGAGACAAGTTGAATCTGCCACAAGAAAACAAGTCCCTCTCTGTTGCTTCTGGCATTGTTAGAGAGATACAACTGTTTAGCTGAAGAGCTTGGAATGGAAGAGAATGTTTCTGTTCAAGGCCAGTGGAAATTCATTGTGCCTCCTCCACTTTCCATTTTTTCTACATTTTAGTCAGCTCCATTGGCATCTGTAAAGAAACTAATGAAAGATTTGGAAGTTTTTGAAAGCTGAGCCAAATTTAAACAGGATGGTTTCATTTGACTGGGATTTACTCTTAAGAGAGGAAGATAGTTCTCTCCAGTGGTAGGTTCCGGACCCTCGTGCAGCCGGTACGCTGCGCACGGGGCTGGGTGTCCTAGAAGGGCATGCACACTGCACGCGCATGCGCACGCCACCTCCCTGTGACACCCAGCTGCTCGGCGAAGGTTACACAGGTGTTGCACGCTATGCATGCGTGTGCAATGGGCTGGTAGTGTTATAAACAGCCATGGAATGGTTGCAGGCAGGTGGGCCAAGGAAGCCACCATACTGGTACGGTGGCTGCTGCTCCTGGCTACTACTGGTATGGCCGTACCGGGCCGTACCACGCAGAACCCACCACTGGTTCTCTCAATGAAAGGTTTCTCAATCCGAGGCTATTGGTATTACAGTTTTCCAATTTATGACCTGAGGTTTTCAATCCACAACTCACACTTGGAGAACAGACAAAGTCATGCTCTTCTCTACAATTGCTATTTAAATGGTAGTAATCCTTTCTAAATTTGATTCTTTGTATAAAAACAGAAGCATGAAAATGTGGTGAAAACCCATACTCCTTGTTCTTTCTTCTATTTCTGCAGTGTGTTTCCTAGAATTAAAGATTGTATGAAAGACAAACTGTCCACCTGTCTGAACCTTGTCTCAAAGACCTTCCTTTCTATATAACTGCAAGGCCTTCATCTTGCTCTAGGAGCTACTTAAAATAATTAGCAGCTGTGGATAAGGGAGATGAAATGATGGTCCATTGAACAGCAGAAGAAACTACTACTTATATTAAAGTTGAACAAAGGGAGGCCCAAGTGCCACATGTGGCTCACAAAAATCAGAAGTTCTCGAAAGGTTTTTCCCAAATTCAAATTTTTGATATAAAGAGAAAAGCATTAAATGAAAGATGTCCAATTAAATGTACTTAATTTTAATATAATTTAATTAAGTGCTATTATATCCTATTTAGAGTAGAGGATTCAGATTTTGATGAATATAGGCAGTTTAATAGACTGCTAAGGGGGCTTCAACTGAAAGGAATGAAAAAGGACAAAATGAAATTTCCCGTGTTTGTGGGGTCCACAGAGCTCCTCCAGGTCACAGGCTTGTGCTCTCACCTTGCACACCACACTTTGTCTTCATTTCAAAGCAAAAACAAATTTCCTCCAAATCAGGACTAGCCCCATTCTTTGCAGCATTGCCTTGTCCTCATCAATAATGTTAAATGCTACTCTCTATTCACCAACGCTTCCCCAACTCCTATTATAATTTAGTATTTTGGTATAAAATACAGAAAGTTATTTTTTTTTAAAAAAACTCTTGGTAATATAAAATACTACCTGAATACACATGCTCCACTATGTGATTGGGCTTGATAAATCAACACTTACAGCTTGAAAATTAATGAGTAGTTAGATTGGCCTCTCCTCTCCCCTTCTCTCCTCAGGCTTGCCCCATAGAACCCTCTCCTCTCCTATCCCCCTTCTCTCCCTCAGGCTGGTCCCATTGATCCTCTCCTATCCCCTTCTCTCCCTCAGGCTCCTCTCCAAACTCGCAGCCCACAGGCGAGATGAGTCATGCGCTGGCCACGCCCAAGTGGCAGTTGGAACAGATTTCTTTTCAGGTTGGGAGAGGGAATAGAACATCTACCTCTTTAGCAGAGTGTGGTAATAATAATAATATAAGAAATACTAATGATCTTATGGTCATTTTGAAAAATCCTTTCTTAGCAAGCACCTAGAAGCCAAGAGGAACATACGTGCCAAATTTCAAGTTTGTAGGCTTTACGGCTCTGGAGATTTCATGATTCCGCATGAGTGGCATTTCACTTTTATATATAGAAATGGGCTTCAAATAAACTAAATAATAAATAATGGCTCCATCTTTTAGAACCAAAGAGCACAACCAGAAATTGAAGATGAAATATTCTATGGCGGACTTCTTCCTTATATGCTACTTTTGATTTTGCAAGAGCTTTATGTACAGGAACATTGTAAACAAAAATGGGTACCTTTAGTATTTTTTTATTCTGAAGTTCTTTAGTAAATTTGTAGCTATATTATTGGTTTTGTGGCTATCAGGAATTGCAACACAAACAGCACTTTGAATTCTTTTACAAACCGTTACCAGCCTTGAAAGCACTTTCTCCAGATACACTGCACATTGAATCAATGTTGTCATTTGCTTTACACCACCCCACAAAGATCTTTTCCTGACTAGTCATTGCTGTCACCACTCTCAGCGGATGTTCAGCATGTATGTGAAATTAGGACATTTTTGCCCCAGTGTTCTACACTTGCTTTCCCTTACATTTGCCACCTTAATGATCATCCTTCCACTGTGGAAAAAGCAGGCCTGCCTGTTTCCATTTGGCATCAAACGCGAACCTGTAATCATATACTTCAAAAAGCATTCCTAATATCAAGTACATTTCAAAATTTCAGAGTTCATGTTCTAGGTACATTTTCATTATTAGCTGCTTTAGTTTTGTGTTCGGTCAATGAAAGATAATTTATATCAGATCATATTTGTGTGTGTGTGTGTGTGTGTGTGCGTGTGTCAGTGTCAGAGATGGGTTCAGTAGTGAACCCGGTAGTGGAAATAGCAACTAGGTCACCAAAGTGGTAGGGACAGCAGGCTGGCAATGCCCCCGAACCGTTTTTCCGGTCGACCAGGCCGTTGCAGGCATGTTTTCATTCCTTTTTTAATGTTCTGTGCATGCGCAGAACAATGTATAGGCAACTGAGCATGCACACACAACACGCACAAAGCACACGCACAGCAAACCAGCAGTAATGCTGGTAGCAATCCACCCCTGGTGTGTGTGTATATGTTTATCTGTATGTGTGTATATGTGTGCATGTATGTATGTGTGTATGTGTGTGTATAGATACATAGATACACACACGTGTGTGTGCGTGTGTAGAAAGAGAGAGAAAGTAAATGTCTTAATATCATAGGAAAATAGAACAGATGAATGACTTCTAAATGTTCTTATAAATTTTGTACAGCCTGAAAGAATGGTAAATTCCAAGATTTATACATCACCCATCACCTTTCCTGCTGCTCATCACCAACTAAAACAACTTATTTTAAAAATGATGTTTCAACATATTTTTCATTAGGAGGCCAATGTCAAAGAAAGTAAATGAATTCGAGGGGCTTCTTCATAAAGCTGCAACTATTTCTGGTCCATCTGTGCTTTGCTTTAAGATGTATGGAGGATCACTCTTGATAGACAGGATCCACTGACCCAATTACTGTGGCTGCTTTTACTGTGTGCTCTTTGAAGGCACCATCTCTATTAAACAATTCTATTGCTGAGAGGCCTAGCCATTAGGTCTCTTTTGTGGAAAATTTAGGGCATTTTTCTCAGATCACCAGCCAGCTAGTATGCAGAAATTATGATTGCTTTTACGTTGCTTTTCTTCTCTTCAGAAGCAACACAGAGTTAAGATTGAGGAAGGGAAGAATACCAAAAGACAGATTCAGATATGTTTACTTTCCCATTGTGAATACTGTAAAGTCTGAAGCTGGTGGTGGAAGGTGAATTCAAGGTTATTGATTCAAGTTTTCACACATTATTTGAAGGGAGTAAAGAAGAACAAGATTGTTAAAAGCTAAAGAGGAATATAAAGTTAGTTTATTTGATCAAGATTAAAATAGATATGTTGTTATCTCTGATAACGCTTAAGTAAATGAGTTTTTAAGAATTTATTTATATTATTTCTTTATAGATAAGCGATAGGATATGGAACAGTGGTGGGTTGCTAGCCGGTTTACTACTGGTTCACTTGTGCTCGCACACACACTCCTGTATGCCCGCAACACTTCTGCGCATGCACAGAAGTGTCTGGGCTGGTGGGCGGAGCCTCCCACTACCACCACTACCGGTTTGGCCAAACCGGGCCAAACCGGAAGCAACCCACTTCTGATATGGAAAGAAAAAATCATTTGTTGTATTTTAGGAAATGGTGATAAGTTATTTAAATTGTTAATACTTGTGATAAAGGAGGGAAGTAATATATTTTTCTATTTTTCTTCTAAGTCTTTTATTTTTTAGTTTGTATTGTTATCATTGTAATCCTCGTTTTTAATAAAATTACTATTAAAGAGAACGCAGTGTTAAAATGACCCAATCATTTATGAAGGTTAATGTCTGCTAGACAGTACAATAACAGATGGTTTGAAATAACAGCTGGATAAAATTTAGTGATTGGCAAATGAGCAGTTGGTCCAAGTGTGAACACTTCACTGTTTTTCTCCAGGATCTATAATTCACAGATAATATTCAGTTAAAATCAGTTAGTGATGCAAAATTTCTGCTGATCCAAATGTCTGCAAAAATGATAAATCAACAGAAATATCCTTTGCTAGTAATTACAAGCTACAGACTCTGCAATTATATAGGGCCTGTGAAGCAGATGCTGAATTGCTGTCAACACTAAGCTATTTCTTCCATGTTCTCTCTCAGCCATCTAGGAAATTAATCCCATCTACTGAACACTGCATATTCTATTCTTTGCTTAGAAAAATAATAATGTGAAATAAGGTGCCTGTAAACTGTATAGATGGTTCTAACCTCTTCTGATCAAAGTGAGAATGAGCAGGGCGAAGCTTCATAAGAAGCAACCTAGAACTAAGAAGAAATTTCCTAATGGTGAGAACAATTAACAAGTAGAATGGCTTACCATCAGTACTTATGGGTGCTTCATCACTGGAGGCTTTTAAAAAGAGACTGGAAAAAAGAAATTGTCTAGAATGGTATAAGGTCTCCTGCTTGAGCAGGGGGTCAGACTAGAAGACCTCCTAGATCCCTTCCAACTTTATATTGTGTTATTTCTTGTTAAATTCTAATTCTCCACAAGTTCTGGTCTCAATCCATTGCTCCTGAGCTACAGAACTTTATAAATAATGGTGCCAAAGTATAAAAAATGTGTACATAAGTATGCTTTTGGAAGAATTATAGGTAACATTAATATTTTCACTTAAGAAATTTAAAATAATGTGCTTGATCTTGATCCTTAATTCACCTTGACCGTGGAATTAATCTCTGATTCTATCTGAGTAATGAAATTTTATTTGTTTATGTAGCCTAGGCTAGACATCAGAGGCATGATCTGTTAAAGTTACAGCAAATGATTATGTAACCTTTTCCTTCTCCACTCTGATGGTGCCCAGCTACATTGGTCTCAAATTACAAAAAAAAAAAACCCAAAAACCATGTAGGTTACAAATTCTAGGATTTATAATCCAACCAGTTCTAGAGGGCACCAAGTTTGAGAATATCTAAGGTGAGTTCTAAGGTGAGTGAGTTGGCACCTATTTGCACTGCCAATTTGCCTTTTGCCTGAATAGATCAGCAGTTTTTAGGATATTTTTGAAGGTCTGCTTCATTTGGACTCCCCAGAACGGGTGATTTGTAGTTGGGAAAAACTTTACAGGAGTGTCAACTTGATTATAGAATAGCCTTTCCCTTTCCAGAACAGCTTTCCCAATGGCATTTTTGCTATTGGTTCAGTGACTTGATTCAGTGATAAATGACTTTTTATTCATCCAGGCCTTTTAAATAACGTACGGGTTTTTTTTAAAGCCTGTTCAAAATGTGTGTTTAATCATGCATTAATTTTAGGTTCAGATTCCCATAAATAGTTGAGAATACTTTGTTCTTAGTTTGAGTCCTCCTAGTAACATCTAGGCAGGAGGTCAAAAATATTTTCTTAACCTCTCTGTTTCTGCCTTCAAGAAATTATGTGTAAATTCTCAAAAGTAATAGTTCCCTTGAAAGAAGTAACTTAGATTAATCTCACTGGTTTCATTTTTACTGATGCTTATCAAATTCTGCCTTTTCTTGTTTTCTGTCACCCCAACTTAGCTTTTATTATTATATTACTATGCTATTAAATATTACTATACTAAGTAATATTAATAGTCATTATATATTATTACATTATTATATAGTACTATATTACTTAAAACAGAAATCCTTCTGACAGACAATGATGGCTAGGTTATCTCAACAGTATTTCTTGGAGTATTTCACAAGGATTTGCCAAGTCCTAGGTCTTGAAAATTAAAAAAAAAAAAGCTCCAGTACCTCCTTTTTATTCTTTCCAATTTAACACGAAGTTTGAAAGAAATTATGCAAATTTACTGAGATCTTTCTTTGTCTGGATTACTCTCCAAAACTAGAATGGAATGATACCAAACTTAGTGCCAGAGAAAGAAACGGGAAAAAAAGAAAGATTGAGTTTGAAAATGGATCAGATCTGACCGGGGCAGCAAAGGAAAAATATTGGAAAAAACAAAATCCCACAATGCATCTTTGGGTAACCTCTCTTCTAGGCCCCTCCCTTTAGGACCTTTGACCTAGAGCAGGCATGGGGAACTACGGCCCTTTTATGACTCATGGACTTCAACTCCCAGAATTCCTGAGCCACCTTTTCTAGGAGTTGGAAGTTCACAAGTCATTAAAGGGCCATAGTTCCACCCCCCACCTAGATCAATACAGTTTATCTTTTGCATCCCACACACACACACATGAAACACATGAATTCATGCAGATGCAACATGAGAGGAAAGCAAAACATAGAAGCAACAAGTTATTTCATTGCACAGAATAGAGATCCCTCTTATGGTGACCACTGATTTTTTTTTTTTAAATGGAAAAAGTTCAAGCAATCATGCTGTCTATATTCTCAATAGCTTGTTATATATAAAACCTTATTATTTCTAGAACCGGGTTATAAAGAAGGTTTAGCGAGGAGTTAAGGTGAGGTTAGATGAAGCTGCTTTAAGGAGTTGAATTATTGAACTTAATGGGACTCTTCAAGCAACTGAAAAAAAGTGATTTCCCAACTTTCTCCAGTGCCTATGCCAGGGAACTGGGAACTGGAAGCTGCAGACTAAGTTGATGAACAGTTTGGGGGATATAGATGAGAACATGTTAAAGTATTTCTACAATCAGTGGGATCAGAGCTGAAGCCAGCATCAAGAGTTAAGGTGCAGGTCCATTGTTACATTGACGTGGTTGGAAAGCTTTTTGTGAAGATTATAACAGCATTGAGTTCAAAGGATTCTCTATTTTGAGTACCAAGAGAAAGTCTATAAATTAAGCAAGAAAGACATTTTATAACAGCAGGTAAATAACCTATGTTGATATCTGCTGAATACAACATTTAGACAGGCTCGGAGGACTAAATAAGGCTTTACAGTAGATTCTCCACAATTAAGTCCCTCTTCTAGTAGAAACCATTCCATTCCACAGACATTTGGAGCACAGGTGGGTTGCTACTGGTTTGAGGGAACCGGTAGTGGTATTTTGGCCTTGGTTGCAGAACTGGCAGCGACCCAGGCTGGCCCTGCCCCTGAACTGGTTCCTTGGTTGTCACTGCCATTGCCAACATGTTTCTTAGTCATTTTTTCATGTTCTATGCATGCGCAGAACAATTTACAGTCAACTGCGCACACATGTGCAATGAACCGGCAGCAACACCGGCTGCAACCCACCCCTGGTTTGGAGCACATTAATTTTTGTGAATCTTTCCAGTCTTATATCAAGCGGGTATATAGATCACAATAGAAGAGAATATACATAGCTCAAAGGTTGAATTGTGGAGTCCTTGGTGCTCTCTAAACTATTTGTTTTCTTGCAACCAACCAAGTAGAAAACCATAGATGCGAATAAGTATGGGGTTTAGTCTTACATACAGTAGCTTGCGCTGCTACTTTTCTACAAGGGGGGAGTCAGAGAGACAAAGGTAGGGGCACTTTAATTCCATTTCATTTGAACTTCCCTGAGGCTGGTGATTGGCTACAAGGGGGGAGTCAGAGAGACAAAGAGGACTAGGTAGTAGCCTGCATGCCAATGGCGCACGAATCATATATCTATAAACCAAAATAGCAATAATTCATTCTGGATTAGTGCGTTTGAGATTGTGATTTTATTTTATTTCAAAATGACCAGCTTAGTTCAATGTAATAGCTGTTTTGCACCTGTCTTTCACAGTATTCTTTTCAAATTTGGACACTGTCTCCTTTGCAAACAAATTACTAGTCTACATAGATAGATTACC
This sequence comes from Natrix helvetica, assembly GCF_964273705.1. Lineage (NCBI taxonomy): Eukaryota > Metazoa > Chordata > Lepidosauria > Squamata > Natricidae > Natrix > Natrix helvetica. The sequence continues at coordinate 47,666,262 of NC_138548.1, forward strand.
CATCTAGAATCTCTAATCTGTGCTCTCCAAGCAGAAATTAGGTGCCCAATTCGGCCATTCCACACTATGGAGATGTCCACGCTATCAGCCCCCTCTACCGCAAAGATAATACAATACAATACAATACAATACAATACAATACAATACAATACAATAGTAGAGTTGGAAGGGACATTGGAGGTCTTCTAGTCCAACCCCCTGCCTAGGCCGGAAACCCTATACCGTTTCAGACAAATGGCTATCCAACATCTTCTTAAAGACTTCCAGTGTTGGGGCATTCACAACTTCTGGAGGCAAGCTGTTCCACTGATTAATTGTTCTAACTGTCAGGAAATTTCTCCTCAGTTCTAAGTTGCTTCTCTCCTTGATTAGTTTCCACCCATTGCTTCTTGTTCTACCCTCAGGTGCCTTGGAGAATAGTTTGACTCCCTCTTCTTTGTGGCAACCCCTGAGATATTGGAACACTGCTATCATGTCTCCCCTAGTCCTTCTTTCTCTTAAGCTAAACATACCCAGTTCCTGCAACCGTTCTTCATATGTTTTAGTCTCCAGTCCCCTAATCATCTTTGTTGCTCTTCTCTGCACTCTTTCTAGAGTCTCCACATCTTTTTTACATCATGGTGACCAGAACTGAATGCAGTATTCCAAGTGTGGCCTTACCAAGGCATTATAAAGTGGTATTAACACTTCACGTGATCTTGATTCTATCCCTCTGTTGATGCAGCCTAGGACTGTGTTGGCTTTTTTGGCAGCTGCTGCAGGAGAAGAGCAGTCTGGACAACCGTGGAATCTGGCAGGGTGAGAGCTGTGAACCATAAACACAAAGCTTTTGCTGTGACCCAGCATAACAGATATAGCACCCTTGCTGGCCTTAATGGGGACACACAACGTAGTTGTGATAATGATGACTCAAATAAGCAGGGGATCATGGTCCAAAATGAAGAACTTTCTTTGGAAAGGCGAAATGGGGACCCAGGTATCACACATCAGTCGTAGAAGAAGAGCAAGGTATACAAAAAGAGAAGTCACCTTCTGGTTGGTGATTCAATCGTAAGGGGTGTAAATTTAGGAAATGATAGGTTTTTTTTAAAAGAGGTCAGGTGTCTGCCAGGTGCTACTGCTAGCAGAGACAAGAGGCGTATTCTTAAGATAGTCAAGAATGCAAGTAAGGACTGTGACGTTGATGCTATTATACATTTTGGCACAAATGATCTGTCCCAAAAAGATGTACTTTCTGTGAAGAATGATTTCCAGAGCTTGGGGTATGAACTTAGTAGTGTAGATTGTAGGCTTATCTTTTCAGAGGTTTTACCAGTATATAAAGAACAAAAAGGGAAGGGCCAGGGTGTAGCAGAGTTTAATGTGTGGCTAAAGGAGTGGTGTAAAAGGGAAGCCTTTGGTTTTATTAATGATGATGCCTGCAGCTGGTCCAATGAAAAACTGTACAAAAGAGATGGTTTGCACCCATCCAAGAAAGGGACTGAGTTACTTGGCATTAAATTCACAGATTTTCTGGATAAACATTTAAACTGAACAGCGGGGACAGAGAATTAATTGATACAGAACATTTCTGTCCCCAGCAATCTAAACCTCGTAGGGTTATCAGTGCATGTAACATAGATGTTTGTGTGGGTAAGATTATCACTCCTGCTGTCAAGCAAAACCAAACATTTAATAGTGAGTGCCATACCATGTGCATGAATCACACAAGTGGCACAGGGAAACTGCCAGAGGACTGGAAAAGAGCTGATGTGGTTCCCATCTTCAAAAAAGGAAAAAAAAATAGATCCAGGAAACTATAGACCTATCAGCCTGATCTCAATACCAGGAAAGATTCTGGAAAAGATAATCAAGCAACGAATTAGTGAACACCTAGAAGTAAACAAAGTAATAGCCAAAAGCCAACATAGGTTTGTCAAAAACAGATCATGCCAGACTAATCTTATCGCATTCTTTGACAAAGTGACAAAATTAGTGGACCAGAGGAATGCCGTCGATATAGTTTACTTGGACTTCATTAAGGCATTTGATAAGGTAGACCATAACCTACTACTAGATAAAGTAGAAGAATGTGGATTAGACAGCATCACCACCAGATGGATTCGTAACTTGCTGACCAACCACACTCAACGTGTAGTCCTCAATGGAACTGCATCTACATGGAAGTATGCAGTGGAGTACCCCTAGGCTCTGTTTTAGGCCCAGTACTCTTCAACATCTTCATCAATGATTTGGATAAGGGAATAAATGGGGAACTCATCAAATTTGCAGATGACACCAAGCTGGCAGGAATAGCCAACATTCCAGAAGACAGGCTTAAGATACAGAAGGATCTTGACAACCTGAACATTGGACACTGTCTAATAAAATGAAATTCAATGGTGAAAAGAGTAAGGTTCTACATTTAGGCAAGGAAACCAAAATGCACAGGTACACTATAGGTGGTACCTTGCTCAATAGTAGTAACTGTGAGAGGGATCTTGGAGTACTAGTGGACAACCATTTAAATATGAGCCATCAGTGTGCAGCACCTGCCAAAAAAGCCAACAAAAAAGCCAAGTCTAGTCTACATAAACAGAGGGATAGAATCAAGATCATGTGAAGTGTTAATACCACTTTATAATGCCTTGGTAAGGCCACACTTGGAATACTGCATTCAATTTTGGTCGCCACAATGTAGAAAAGATGTGGAGACTCTAGAAAGAATGCAGAGAAGAGCAACAAAGATGATTAGGGGACTGGAGACTAAAACATATGAAGAACGGTTGCAGGAACTGGGTATGTCTAGTTTAATGAAAAGAAGGACTAGGGGAGACATGATAGCAGTGTTCCAATATTTCAGGGGTTGCCACAAAGAAGAGGGAGTCAAACTGTTCTCCAAGGCACCTGAGGGTAGAACAAGAAGCAATGGGTGGAAACTAATCAAGGAGAGAAACAACTTAGAACTGAGGAGAAATTTCCTGACAGTTAGAACAATTAATCAGTGGAACAGCTTGCCTCCAGAAGTTGTGAATGCCCCAACACTGGAAGTCTTTAAGAAGATGTTGGATAGCCATCTGTCTGAAACGGTATAGGGTTTCCTGCCTAGGCAGGGGGTTGGACTAGAAGACCTCCAAAGTCCCTTCCAACTCTACTATTGTATTGTATTATGCTATCTCACACTATTCATATTAATAACCTGCAGCATTCAAAATGTACACTGAGCTAAGGAATTTCAAATTGGTTCATACCATATCTGCAAGATATAGTTCTATAATTTGTGATTGGATGCCATTATCCTTCTCATCTTCTCCACTACCTTCTCTTATTGGCATTTTAAGATTATATTACTTTATTTTTTGTATGTACACTGAGAGCGTATGCACCAGAGACAAATTCCTTGAGTGTCCAATCATAGTTGGCTATTCTATTCTATTCTATTCCATTCCATTCGATTCTATTTTATTCTATTCAATGACATTTTAGTGTAGACCATATTCAGTAATGGCCATGAACTTAAATGACGTGAAGTTAGATTAAATAAGTTCATGAAGGACAATTCTATCAAGGGATATTGATCTTGAAATCTCAGTGTTATTTCTGTGCTGGAGGAAGTATGGCTCCAAATGCTGATCTCAAGGACAAAATGGTGGGAGAGAAGTATGTCTCCAAGTTCTGTTTGCAATCACCTCAAAAGCATTTGGTTGGCCAATATAAAAATTAAATGTTCCTTGACATTGCAATGGTATCATTATATTTTATTCAGTAGTATCCTATTGTGAGACCACACCAACCAAAGATTTATAGTAGCTAATTTTATTAAAAACATCTTCAGGCCTGAAGATGGCGAATGGGACCTTGTTGAAACATCGCCAAGATACTCTCAATCTTACACAGGAAAAGACCCAAATACGCCAAGACCTGCATACCTGTAGCCATGAAAATCTAATATATACATACACACAGAGAGAGAGAGAGAGAGAGAGACAGACAGACAGACAGACAGACAGACACACACACACACACACACACACACACACACAGACGTATCTTATTGTTTTTCCTGCAAGTGCAGGGTCCACTTTTGTTCAGATCAAATGAGTGTTGATCCATTGGTTGTGATTGGAGTTGACTGATTGGCTTGTCACCCAAGCCTGAAGTATTTTATTGTGAGAACATTCCAAGCAAAGATTTATGGTACTTAATCTTCTTAAAGATGGAGATGTTTGTTTTAATTTTTAAAAACAGAAAGATAGATCAGGTACACTTTAGAATTTTTTTTTGCAAGGTTTCTGCAAATTTTTGAGCTTTCTTTATTTGGACCATTATTTTTCTGCCACTGGAGGATATTGTTCCATTTGCATTCAATAATAAACTTAGTAATTCTTATTTTCTGGAAGAAATATTTGTAATAAAAGCTATTTTCATTACTTAATTCAGATTGCTTAAAAAAACAGCCTTATTGCTATATGTGCTTCTTGTTCTTAGTACAAATTTATCTTAATTCTTAATTCTATTTTGTTTGGATTCCAGCAGCTTTGATTTACTAAGTTAATCTGGCCAGAATCCCATCTTGAATTGTTGAATAATATATATCTGTATCATATTGTATTTTAATGATACATTTATTCTAGTACATCATCTGACTGATGGTGCTTCCTTGACAGATTAGCATTATATATCATCAAAAAGGCATACTTGTAATATATAACTAAATAATGTCAGTGGGGAAGAAAGGAGAGGCCAATGGGAACTGACAGTTTATTAGTTGATCTGCTTATTTCTTTCTGACATTTTTGGGAAGGCTTCTAAAATACTGAGTTCAATAACAATTTCTTAACTGAAGTTGAAGATACAATATTTAAACCCATCTTTTTCCTGTTGTTGTGTTCTAATGACGGGAAAAGTCATTTGTAATAGAGAAGAGATCATCTGAACACTAAATCAGATGATCAGAGTTTGGCTTGCTGAGGTTTATTAAATTATTGGGTGTCAAAAACCAAAGTCTTTTGTGCAGGAATATGTGTGTGTGTGTCAGTGGTGGGATTCAAATTTTTATACTACCAGTTCTCTGGGTGTGGCTTGGTGGGCGTGGTGAGGATTGGTGGGCGTGGCAGGGAAAGGATATTGTAAAATCTCCATTCCCTCCCCACTCCAGGGGAAGATTACTGCAAAATCCCCATTCTCTCCTGATTAGCTGGGACTCGGGAGGCAGACGATAGATGGAGGCGGGGCCAGTCAGAGGTGGTATTTACCAGTTCTCCAGATTTGGCTAATGATATGTCCATCATCTAAACATGCAAAAATAGTATATTTTTCTTATTTTCTTCTATTATGACTTAGATCGGTCATCTCTGGTTGAGCTCCCTTCAGACTACAGTTACCAGAAAGCTGCATTGCCATCATTCGTAGTGAATCTCTTAAGGCAGAGTGGGTGGTGATCTTATACCAGGACTTCCTACTATAAAATAACTACAATAGGCTGCTATTAATCAGGCTGAACCTGAAACTTCTTCAATTGTCTAGTTCAGTGCTTCTCAATTATTTTCTGTCATGCCCCCCCTAGGAAGAAGAAAACATTTCGCGCCCCCCCCCCCGCGCGCGACTGTAAATAGTATAATTTGTCTATAAAATTGTTATAAGTACACCTCTGCATAACATAGCACACCGGTCTTTCCTCGTCTCCCACCGTAGTCACATGCTTTCTTTCCTCTTTCCCTCTTACTTGTCTATCCTTCCTTCCACCCTCCCTTCCTCCTTCCCTTCCTTCCTGCCTCCCTTCCAGTTCCCTCCTTCCTCTTTCCCCCTGCCTGCCTGCCTTCTTTCCTCTTTCCCTATCCTCCTATCCTTCCTTTCTCCCTCCCTCCTTCCCTGCCTCCCTTCCAGTTCCATTCTTCCCTCCTTCCTTCTGCCTCCTTCCTGCCTGCTTGCCTTCTTTCCTCTTTCCCTCTTGCTTGTCTATCCTTACTCCCTCCTCCCCTTCTTCCCTCCCTCCCTGCCAGCAGCTCCTCCAGCATCCCAGCTGGAAGCAGCAGCACAACAGTCGCCGTTACCAGGGGCGAAGGGGTGGCGGTGGCAAGATCGGGCGACCGCCGCCCCTTTGTCCCTTCCCCAACAGCGGCTGTTGCGCTTCCGCTTCCAGACGGAATGCTGGCGGTGGAGCTGCTGGCGGGGAGGCGAGCTACCTGCATAAAGACGCCGCCGAGGGCATGGCAGAATATATCCCGGCTTGAAGTGGCAGCGCTGGGGACTGCTCAGAGACTCATCAGAGCCGCGGGCTGGAGCTGTGCAAAAAGTCTGCTTGGGCTGGGGGGGGGAAGGGAGGGAAGCCTGGGACAGCCATGCTTCCCTCCCTCCCACCCCCGCCCGAGCAGGCTTCTTGCACAGCTCCAGCCCGCGGCTCCAATGAAAATCCACAGTCCGAAGTGCTGCCACTTCCAGGCGGGATATATTATGCCTCGCCCACGCCGCCGCCGCCGCCGCCGTTGCACCCAGATGGAAAGGGAGCCTTCGCGCCCCCCTTTACGGAGCCTCGTGCCCCCCCAGGGGGGCGCGCCCCACTATTTGAGAACCGCTGGTCTAGTTCAATGTTTCTCAACCTTGGCAGCTTTCAGATATGCAGACTTCAATTCTCAGAATTTCCCTAGCCAGCAATGCTGGTGATGCTGGCTGGAGAATTCTGGGAGATGAAGTCCACACTTTTGAAAGCTGCCAAGGTTGAGAAATACTGGTCTAGGTGGGGAATGCTTTGCCCTTCTACCAAAATAATGTGTCATATCAAAGCTGTATTTCATTTTATTTCCTAATATCTTTTTTAAAGACTGAGGCAGCAATAACTGAGGAGCCGAAGGATCCAATTTAACTTTTATTAACAGTGAACGAACTGACTGAAACGAACACAACTAACTCGTCTGACAGCTATTTATAGACATAGCTGTCAGACGAGGAACCAATGGGTGACTTGTTTTCTCCCGCCATCCGGCAGGTGCACCTGGGCCAATCAGAGGCGTTTCTTCCAACGCCATCTGCTGGCCACGCCTGGTGGAACACAACACTCCTTTCCCCCGGATTGAACATGCATAGTCCCGGAGATATGCCGGCCGTCTGCGCACACGCTGAGATCTTCTTTCCAGAGGCGGAGCCATCGCCGAAGGAGAAGGAGTGCTGTCCCCATTGGACTGGCGAATGGGCAGCGAGGAACGCGCTGAAGGCCCAGCCCCGAGCATGGTGCCAGCTTCCAAAGGTAAGGCAGCCAGTGAGAACGTAATGGGTATCGCGGACTCGGAGCTAGTGTTTTTGTGAGTGTCTGGCCGGCAGGCAGCGTTGGTAGGGCCTGTTTGGTCTGGAGCGGTTGGTCTGTTCGCAGGCCTCTCCATGGGTCACCGACGCAGTTGATCTACATGCTGCCGCCAATGTCTCCCATCGTCGAGGAGGACCCTGTAGGAACAGGGCCCTGTTATCTCTGCAATGTGACCGGGTAACCATTTTGGGTCGCCGGCAAAATTACGAGCGAAAACCCCCTCCCCCACCAGAAAAGCCCTAGGGGGTTGAGAATTGTGAAAAGAGGTCGAGGTGTAGAGAGGGTGAAGACAGTCTAAGGTTGTGCGGAGTCGCCGGCCCATTAGTAATTCCGCAGGGCTCTTTCCTGTAACTGGGCAAGGTGTGGTGTGTTGCGATCTCAGGTAGGTGGAGAGTCGGGTAGACCAGGGAAGAGGAGCCATATGGCTGAGGGCCTCTTTGGCTGAACGGACAGCGCGTTCAGCCAAACCGTTCCCCGCTGGGTGGAAGGGAGCGACTGGGGCATGGCGAATGCCCAAGTCGACCAGGTAGCGCTGGAACTCTGCAGAGGAGAACTGGGGCCCATTGTCAGAGATGAGCACGTCAGGGAGACCGTGTGTAGTGAACAGGGAGTCGAGCACTTGAATGGTGGCCCCCGAGGTAGTGCTTTCCATGTGGAAGAGCTCAACCCATTTAGACCAGGCGTCGACTACAATGAAGAAGGTGAGGCTGGCCATAGGCCCCATGAAGTCAACATGAAGGTGACTCCAAGGGGTCATGGGCCATTCCCAGTCTCTGGAAGGAGCGGAGGGAGGTGCCGGCCTTACGTTTTGGCATGGCATGCAGTGCTGCACCCAGGCAGCGATGTCAGCATCCATGGAGGGCCACCAGACATAACCACGGCCCAGACTTTTCATTTGTACAAGGCCTGGGTGCCCCTCATGGAGCGGGTGAGAACAGAATGGCGAAGGGAGGTAGGAATGATGACACAATTGCCCCACAGAAGGCAGCCCTGGAGGACTGACATCTCAGTGCGGTGGCGGAAGTAGGGAAGAAATTGCGCCTCCCTGGAAGTGGAGGGCCAGCCCCTGCGGACAGCGTTGATGACATAGGACAGGACAGGATCTGTAAGCAAGGAGGGACTATGTCCAATGCGGACATAGGCAGGTGGAGGTCATCAATGAGGCAGAGAGAGTTAGTAGGGGCAGGATCGGAAATGTCTATGGGCAGAGGGAAGCGGCTTAAGGCATCTGCATGGCCTATATGGCCACCCGGTTTATAGATCAGGGAGTAAGTGTAAGAAACGAGGAACTCCGCCCAGCGGGACATCCTGGGGGAGAGGATAGGGGGGGTAGGACAGTCCCCGGCAAGGATGCCCAGAAGTGGCTTGTGATCCATGACCAGAGAGAAGGGGCGGCCATAAAAGTATTGATGGAAACGTTTCACTCCCGCAACAGTGGCCAGCGCCTCCTTATCCAACTGGCTGTAGTTGCGCTCAGGTTTGGATAAGGTGCGGGAGTAAAATGCAATAGGGGCCTCAGAGCCGTCAGGGTAGGAGTGGCTAAGGATGGCCCTGACGCCGAAGGGGGAAGCGTGACAGGCAAGGATGAGAGGAAGACGTTCATCGTATTGAGCCAAGATGGGGGGGGCAGTTAAGGAGCGCTTGACAGCCGCGAGCGCATGCGCCTCGTGGCTTGTCCAGGCCCATAGAGTGGAGCTGTCCAGCAACCAGTGGAGAGGCTCTGCAAGAGAAGCCTTATGGGGAATGAAGGATGAGTAAAAGTTGAGGAGGCCTAAGAAGGCCTGTAATTCAACTTTATTAGTTGGAGTTGGCGCAGAAAGAATAGCATCCACTTTGGAGGGGGAAGGGTGAATGCCGTGCTGATCTATTAGGTAGCCCAGAAAGGTAACGGCATGAACACCCAGTTGACATTTAGATTTTTTTAAGCGCAGGCCTGCTGCGCGGAACCGCAGCAAAACGGTTCTAAGTGTCTTGGCGAGTCCTGATCGGTCGTTGGCAGCGATCAGGACATCGTCAAAATAAGGGGTGACCCCAGGAATGCCATGGAGCAAGCGCTCCATGAGTCCTTGGAAAATTCCTGGGGCCACACTAATGCCGAACTGCAAACGGTGGCATTTAAAAGCCCTGCGGTGCGTGACAATAGTCTGCGCAGTCACTGTGGCATCGTCGACAGGCAGTTGCTGCTACGCCTGCGCGAGGTCTAATTCAGCAAAAACCTTGCCCTGGCCTAAGGAGTGCAATACGTGTTGCACAAGGGGCACAGGGTAAGGGTGGGATTGTAATGCCTTGTTCACAGTGGATTTAAAGTCCGTGCAGATCCTAATAGATCCATCAGACTTTAAAGGAACCACTATAGGGGTTTCCCAAGGGGAGAAATCTACAGGTTCTAATATCCCCTGGGCAATGAGTTTGTCAAGCTCCGAGTTGACCTTTGCTTTTAAAGTGAGAGGCAGCCGCCAGGCTTTAAGGCGGATGGGGGCCACCGTAGGGTCCAGATTGAGGGAAATGGGAGTACCAGTATAGCAGCCTAAAGAAGTGTCAAACACATCGTGAAATTCAGAGAGGAGGGAGGTGAGGACGTCTTCGGAAACAGAGGAGCAGCTTGTGGAGTGTATGCCAGAGATAGAGAGACCCAGGGCCCTGAACCAATCTAGACCTAGCAGGGAAGCCAAAGGAGTTTGGACTACTAGAAGGGGCAAGTGAGCGTGGAATGTGCCATAGCGGATGAGGAAGTAGCCGCAGCCAAGCAAGGGTATGGGGTTCCCCTGATAGTCCATGAGGCAGCAGTTTGCGGGCACTAGTTGGTGCCGTCGTAGGTGGGGCAGAAGTGAAAGTAAAGTGTCCCAGGATATGATGGATCTGGCCGATCCCGTGTCCAGTTCCATAGAGCAGGGATGGCCTTCAAGGAAGATGCGAAGATGCAGCTTACCCCAACCTCCCACAGTAGAAGAGGTGGAGTCGACGATCCATTCGGGGCAGGCGTCCTCGGAATCCCCGACGGAGAGACAGTTTTGACTGCGAGATGCTGGAGTAGCAGCTGGGTGGGAAAAAGATGTAGGCAGCGCCAGAGGTTGTCGGAAGGGTTAGAATGGCAGACAGAGGCGAGGTGGCCCTTCTTGCCACATTTGCGGCACACAGCCGATCGGAAACGGCAGGACGAACGGAGGTGGTGTCCCCCACAGCTGAGGCAATTTCGACCGTCTTTGTGTGAGAGCGATTGCAACCTATCAATGGCCAGGTCCAATTCTGACCTGTAAGCGTCAGAACCTTGCTGATGGTGAACAGTGGAGGCAGGAAGCATCGGAGCGGTGGCCGGAGGGTAACGGCGGAAATCAGGTGTAGACTGGTCCGCCATCTCTGAGGCGCGGGCTTCGTCCACGGCGATTTTTAGGGTTAGCTCAGATTGTGACAGAATGCAACGGTGGAGCTTAATGTCTCTGAGGCCGTAGATAAACTGCTCGAGTAGTGCCTCATCGAGGTCAGAGAATTCACAGTGTATAGCAGCAGCCCTCAGTGCAGCCACATAGTGGCTGATAGATTGACCTTCAGTCTGGACACAGCGGCAGAAATATTGGCGGCGCGCGAATCGGGAAGGTGCGGGTTCGTAGTGGGTCTTGAGCCTGGCAAGGAGTTGATCCCATGGCATAGTGTGGACCGGAGTTGGGGACGACAGTGCTCTCGCAGTAGCAAACATCTCCGGCCCACAGTAGTTTAAGAAAATGCCTCACTTTCTGTTGAGAGAGAGACTGGAGAGGTCATGGGCTAAAAGAAAACATTCAAAGTGTTCAAGGAACATGTCTCATGCTTCAGCCTCAAGGCGAAAAGGTGAAAAAATAGCAGCGGTAGCCATGGGAGCCACTTGGTGTGGGTCCGTTTTGCCCATCCTCGTCGCCAGTTTTAAAGACTGAGGCAGCAATAACTGAGGAGCCGAAGGATCCAACTTAACTTTTATTAACAGTGAACGAACTGACTGAAACGAACACAACTAACTTGTCTGACAGCTATTTATAGACGTAGCTGTCAGACGAGGAACCAATGGGTGACTTGTTTTTCTCCTGCTGTCTGGCAGGCGCGCCTGGACCAATCAGAGGCGTTTCTTCCAACGCCATCTGCTGGCCGCGCCTGGTGGAACACAACAATCTTGTTCTTGTACTTAGCAATTTCTGATGGCTGCCCACCCCACCAGTTTTTCTTTTCCTGGTTTTGTTTTTGTTACTCTTATCTGTACCTATGTATCATTCTCCCTTTCTTTCTCATTTTGGATTGTTCCTCTGGTCTTTTGTTACGCACTATGGCCTACAAGAGAAATTGTGTATTGACAGTATGTGTGGATAAAATAATCTAGTCAGATAACATGATCAAAGCAGTGGTGAAATTCAATTTTTTTTTACTACTGGTTCTGTGGGCATGGCTTGGTGGGTGTGGCAAAGAAAGGATACTACAAAATCTCTATTCCCTCCCCACTCCTGGGGGAAGGATATTGCAAAATCTCCATTCCCACCCCACTCTGGGGCGAGCCAGAGATATTATTTGCTGGTTCTCCGAACTACTCAAAATTTCTGCTACCGGTTCTCCAGAACCTTCAGAACCTGCTGAATTTCACCCCTGGATCAAAGATTAGAAAGGAGAATTTAGAAAATCTTACAAGCCAAGGCTTCCTATGGTTATATGCTGTTCCTTGCCTCGGCCTTGTGTGCTAGAATGTATTATTCATATTTCTCAATTCATTTTCTTGTGTAGTTGTGACTCATACTAGAATCTCTCAAATATAAAGCAGCATAATTTTGAAATAGTGGCATAAATAACAAAATATTGATTTAACAGGGATGACAGCAGTCAATGAGTGACACACATTTTAAAAATTAGCTTGTTGAAAAGTCATTCCTTGTCACTGGGTTGGCTTCGACCCCTGGTGACTGCAGGGATAAATACTTGCTATCCTGATATTGCTTAAAGTCACTCATAGTTCTTCCAGGGAGATTTCAGTAGTCTTTTTCATTCTGCTTATTTACTTTCTCCATTCTGTCTACCTTCTTCTATTTCCTTTGAATTTGCCATGCCTAATATTTTTTCTAGTCTATCATCAGCTTGCTCACAAGCCCAGAGTGTTGGGTTTTGTCTTGCTGATCATCATCTCAAGGGAAAAATATTTGTCCAGGGATAAAATCTTTTTGCAGTTCATTCAACCTCTAATAATATCTCCAAATCCATAATTTTAAGGCAACTATCTATTTTTTCTCACTCTTAATGTCCATCTTTCACATTATCACTGGGGTGGGGGACATACCAGGGGTGGGTTTCTGCTGGTATGGTATGGTTCACGCATACCGGATAGTCAAATTTACCGTATTTTTCAGTACCGGTTGGTCCGGTGGCACCGTACCGGAACGCTCCCTCCCCTGGTCTGCCCACCCCTGCTCACTCCCCCCAACCTGGTCACCGCTCGATCTCTCTCTCCCCCCCGCCTCACCATGCTTGCAAAGTGTGGCATGAGGGGCAGAAGCCCCCAAACCCAGCATTTACACCGCCCCGAGTCCCTTTGGGGAGAGGGGGCGGTATAAAAATCGAAATAAAAGGTAAAAGGTAAAGGCATGGAGCCTAAGCAAAGGAGGAGGTAGAGAGCTGGGCGGAGGAAGGGGGAAACCCTAGCGAGGGCTGCCTGCCGCCAACTCGACTCCATGTAGAGCACGCTGCAGAAAATGCCATAAGGCAGATTGATCAGGGCAGCGTGCTGCTGGAAGAAGTCGCGCTGCTACTGCTGGAGCTGTGTTGCCCCACTGGGTTAGGACCTTGGGGACTTCTGCCCCTCGTGCCGCGCTTTGCAGCCGCTAGAGCCCTACACGGATCTCTTTTGGGTACAGAAAGGGCAGAAGTCCCTGAACTAGGGTTTCCTCAGGTTTTCCTGCCCATCGGCCAGCAACGCATCACTACCGCCTCATCGGGCAGGGGTGTGGGCGCGGCCTAGGAGGGGGCGGCCAATGGAGGGGGGCACTGCCCAGCCGGTTCTCCCTCAGCAGCAGCAGCAGCGAGTTCCACAATGTCACCTTCAAGGTATGTGGCAGCTGCGGGTGCCATTTGGCCAGGGCAGCGGGGTTCGCCCGGTGCCTACACAGCCACCACCTGGTGGGTGGGCAGGCGGAGGGTTGCCCTGGGCCAACCAGTGGCTGGCATGACCAAGGCAGCATGTCTTGGGGAGGGTTGGTGGGCGTGAATGGTGCCTATCTTCCTCGGCCGGGCTGGATCTCGCAGGGATTTTCAAACAGCCGAACTCCCCTCCTGTTCCTTCTTCTGTGGGGCATGCTCCCTTGTCTTTCACAGCCGCCTCATTTCCAATGGGGGGGGGAGAAATCCTCTGCATGGATCACCCCCAATTGGAAACGAGGCAGCTGTGAAAGACAAGGCAGCACACCCCGCCTTGTTCAAACAGCAGAAGAAGGAACAGAGTAGGAGTTCCACGTGGTGCTTTTCAAACAGCCGAACTCTCCTCCTATTCCTTAGGCTGGCCAGATCGAGAGTGCACGCCAAGCTGTTGCTCCTCCTGCCACCACTGCTGTCAGCGCAACTCTTTTGAGGGGAAGAGAAAAAAATAAAGAAGACTCTGCAATGGCGGGACCGACCAGCTATGAAGCGACCCACCCCGCTCCCCTGCCCGACAGAGCTTTTTTTCCCCTCAGCTTGGCTCTTCTTCATTCCTTCCTTCCCTCAGTGCCCATCAAAGCGCTGCCCTCACTTGGTTGCCCTCGCTGCTGCCACACCCCCTCTGCGGGGTGAAGGAAGGAAAAGAAAGAAGGAAGGAAAAGAAAGAAGGAAGGAAAAGAAAGAAAATAAGTGGGGGAGAGAAACACAAGAAAGAAAGAAGGAAGGAGGGAAGGAAGGGAGGGAGGGAGGGAGGGAGGGAGGGAGGGAGGGAGAGAGAGAGAGAGAGAGAGAGAGAGAGAGAGAGAGAGAGAGAGAGAGAGAGAGAGAGAGAGAGAGAGGGAACCAAACATCCCTGTATTCAGATGTTTAGGGAAAGCAGAGCAGAACAGTGGTAGAAGAGACTGATCAGACACAAGAGGAATAGAATCATATCCTTAAAGCCTGGTATTAAAATGAAAGCAGGATCTTTAAAAAAATGAAAGTTGTTGTCCGGACATATTTGAACTGTGGTTAGATGCAGTTTTACTGCTGCTTCTGCAGTTTTAAATTGTTCAGTGGGCAATTCATCTGTACTTGGTACTTGCCTATTTGACAGGTGGTCTATTACCTGTCATACCTCACTTTTTAGAAGAATGGGTTCTTGAATACATTCTCTCTTGACAAATGTTTCTGTCATTCTAAAATCCCACTTGTGCTACAAACTTTATGTCTTCTTTTTGCCTCATTTGCTTCTGGGAGATCTGGTCTATTATTTTTCTTACCTATAAATTTTCTTGTGATTTCTCTGATCCTTCAAAAGATCTCTTTTTTCATTAAATGTATTTAATTGTTGACATGTTTGATTGAGTTACTTTTCCAAATTCTTCTTGGCTTTACCTTGGAAATCTGTGTTTAATCATTGTTCATCCTTTTATCCAAGGATTTTACTCCCCATCTTACTTGGAATTTTTCCTCTTCAATATTTTTGGAATATTTTTCCTGGTTCAGTTTTCAAGACATCTCTGGTCTCTTCCCATAGTCCCTCAGGTTTTCTTTCATGTAATTTATGCATAGAAATTCTAGTATTTGTAGCTTTTATTAGGACCAGGGCTAATTGATGCTTCTTATTAATCAGAGTAAAAAGAAAATGTACTGTAGTCTAAAAATTCTGGTATTTCCCTTTTCTTCCATAGTATCACTCTAATACCTAATTGGATCAGCTGGAAATATTGTATTATGTGCAATTACAACATAGTTAATCCAACTTCTGGTATCAACCAGAGGATGTTAGTTTAGTCCCAAGCTTTTTTGTCCAGACTGATTCAACCCTGTGTTCTCATTGCAACAAATGGGTATATGAACTCTTCTCTCCATTACTCTCTTCTAAAGCTAATTATTCAAGGAACTGATAAAGATAATATTGCATTCCCATACATATTTTAAAAACAGTAACCAAAACATTCTCAAGCCAGCAAATAAAATTGAGAAAACCGCACAAAATCAATTTCTGTACAAATATATCTTTGCTGTGTAAGAAACCATTCCGGAAACAGGGGGTGCAATTCTGCATTGTTCCACATCTTCAAGGTCAAGGTATTCAATAGTGTGCTGAAGTAGGTCATGGCACTTTAGCTGCTTCATAAATCCAGCCAACTATCTCATGTGAATGGGTCTACCCATTCATGGATGACAGCTAGTACAAGACAGTGCAACATTTCTGTAATTCTACTTTAAAGAAAGTGGCATATATAGATGGAAGCTCTTCCCAAATGTTATACTTATTTTTCAGGTACCTAATATTATGTATCATACCCATCTCCTTCTTTTCTACCAACCCATCTGTCTGCTTCTTCCTGGATCATTCTTAATTAAAAATTGTTTTATACCAGCATCACTGAAGTGTGCATCAGCACAATTATGGAAGAGGTACACAAATAATAAAAGTATCAGCCAAGCATAAAACATTTGTGAATCCTAAGGGATGTCGAGTAGACCCAGGGAAAAAGAGAGCCTTAAACAGTTGAGGGTGGTAAACCTTTCAATAAAAATGCAATCTTGAGAGAAGGTTTGAGGACTGCATTTATTGTATACAGAGTATGCAATGTGGAGGAATGGAATCACTGAACCTGCAAACCAGATAAAGCCAAGCTTTTGTCATCTATTTGATTAAAAAAAAATAGAATGGCCCACAGTGCATCTGTAGGCTTTGCAGCCCTACTAATGAAAGTCAAGAATTGTTCTGACTTGCATTCCCTGTTGCCAGGCAGCCTCGTTTAATTCTCCTTTCTTTCTATGTTCTTGTCCAGTAAAGTATTTTTCCTTTTCCTACAGCTGGCTCTTTCGCCTGAGGATCTGCTCTTTTGCATTTTAAACATTTGCTTGGTTTTTAGTTTAAGCCCCTGAGACTAATTGAGAAATGCTGGCTTTCTGCACTGCCAACTGCGGTTATTTATTTCTGTCACTTCATAATTGGTTCCCTCCCTCATTATGGCACAACGAATATCTTTAAAATAAATAAATAACACTTCTTGGAGTGTTTTTTTTTCTTTTTGGTTAAGCATAAGGTATATTAAAGTGTTGGGTTTGGGTCTTCTGAATAATTGATAGTAGTAGCCATAGCAACTGCAAAAGTTTTCTTCACTGTCTTCTCGATCTGCCTGCAAAATTGGCACTTTAGACTTCCACTTGGAACAAGGCGAATTAGTTCAAGCAGAAGCTGAGGCAGACACTATGCTGTAACTATTTTCCAATCTGAGCAAGGAACTGTTGACTGAGTCACAAAAACCAAAGTAAACCAAAGAAAACAATTGCAAATAGGCCTCAACTTACAACCAGTCACTTAACAGAGCTTCCACAAAAGCTAGTTATGACCCATTTTCAAAGTAAGAATGGCCGCACAAACAGAATGCAGCCACAGCTTTATGACTCTGTAGACACATGACCACACTTTGTCTTTTTGATAGTTTCTGGCATTTACTGTGGATTTTTAGCACACAAAAAAACCTATTGGGGAAAATTGTTTTTCTTAATGACTACCATGTTCGCTGAATGATCATTGCAAAAGTGTTGAAAAATCAGTCCAATCATATGATGCCTTGACTTAAAGACCACAATGACTGCATTCACAGATTACAGGGTTAAAGTAAAACTCAATTTTCTCTTGCAAAGGTCAATACAGCCTTCTGAAAAGTCTAGTCAATAGGCACATACAAACTCTGCAAGCTAGAATATCTTTCCAAACTAAAAGCAGCAGCCAAATCACAACCAACTTCTTTAAAATTAATTTTCAATGCAGTGTAACTCTTATTAGAAAGTATATTTAGACCATTAGTATAAATAAGCAAGTAGAACTGTTTTACAGTTGTTATGCTATTATTACCCATTAGTGTTAATAAACCTATGTGTAGTTTCCCTGATGTCTGAATGTCTTGATTGCCCTACATTTGATGTCAAGGATATATAGAGCAATGGCACTTAGACTTATATATTACCCCATAGTACTTTACAGCGCTCTCAGGAGCAATATGCTGGCATTGTAAACTGCCCAAACAGACAGAGTCCTCATTATACCGGCCTTGGAAGGATGGAAGGCAACTTTGAGTCCCATCAGGATTGAACTCCAGAATGTGGGCAGAGTTTGCCTACAATACTGAATTCTAACCATTGCACCCCAAGGGCTGATATTTAGGAGTTGCAATGTACTGCAATGCAACAAAATCTACTGCCAAACATTGCCCAGCCCTATCTAAAGCATGAAGGCCCCTGTTTCACAGATAACCACTGAAAAATCTCTTGTTGGATCTGATTTATATTATGGTTTACAAATCATGTGTTAGATTGAATCATAATAAAAACAGTCTTACTCAATCAAAATCTTAGGTGATCTTATATTAAACTTGTTTTATTTATATAATCAATGCCAAATAAACAATATTGTGGTTTGCATAATAGATAAGCCAGCCTTTATGCATTATAACACATCATAAATTACTGTTACCCTATATTATATCAGGTTCTAGAGGAGAAATGGATTAATTTGGTGCAATAAAAACAACAAATACTTTTTCTATATTGTAATAATAAAATGTGCATTATGGCATTCTATTTATTTTATATTCTCTATTAATTAACATTGTGTTAATTAACAGATGTGTCATGACAATTCAATATTTGTGGTGGATGTCAGTTAGCTAGATTAATGTAACAGTCAATCTAGGTTCAAATATTATTTAACAATTACATTTACAGAATGATTTTGTGCTGATTGCCATGGTTTAAATTTCACTAAAATGAAAAATAAGTGTTTGGACTGCATCACTTTAAACTGAAAAAAGCCCACTTAAAATGATCTTTCAGTAGAACTGATAAGTATCATAAGTGTTCCCAGTCCAATTTGGTGCAGTTTAAGCTTAAGTTTTCCACTTTAGGGAAAACTAAATGTGTTTTCAGTCTAATATTCAAGGTTGTGATGCGAACATTTCCAATTCCTTGGATGAGAAGGTAAGAAAGAGATGATAAAAGAATTGTCATTTTATATTACTTGTGATTTGAATATTTAATCTGTCACTGCATCAATCGAGGGTAAGAAACATCTTAGCATTTAGCCTAAATGCTGAGCAAGAAATAATTGGGGTAATCCATATTATCATGATTTTACACATTGTCAGCCATTGTGACTTAGTTCAATAATTCTCTGAGGATTCCAAGACCCAACTTTTTTCTTAAATCTATTAAAAATCTCAACAGAAATTGAAAAGCATCTATACAGAATATATTTTAAGACATTCAGCCTAGCCACATAATCTTGAACATATTTGATTATTCACTGCTTTTAATGATTGTTCCTCCCTTGTTTTAATTATTAAGTGTATTGTACAAACCATGTATGTAATGCAATATTAAATAATATATTTATATTTTGTTATATTGATGCTTCACTGAGCTTTCTCTAAAGAAAGGGTGGATGGACTTACATGGTAATAAAAAGTTGGAGTGATCCATACACTTCCAGTACAGAAATTAACTACATGTTTAATAACATTAAAAAATCACATTGCAATATACTTGGATGACATATTTTCCTTCTGCACACACTATACTAAGTGGAATATATGTAGCTTTAAGCCTGTTTTAAAATTTGTGTTGGATGTCCTCAAAAAAATTCCTGTTTTATTGTATATCAGGATGAAAAGTCAAACTAGCAATTCTAAGTATTACAACCATCATACTTTATAAGATGTGACCTGATATTAATTATACACAGGAGAATATCTACATGTCAGTGTTCATTTTACTGCACTGGGAAGGGTTTTCAGATTCCACAAAAGCCTGAAGTTCTGCAGATGTTTATTATGAGCAAGACTCCTGCCAGACTTGATCTACCAAGACAAGTTCTTAGGCACAAAAGCCCTTCATTAAGGCATCTTACCATAATTGTCTGCTTCTTTAGGAAGGATCAAGATCTCCCATATAAATCTACATGTCTCTTAAAATCATTATCAGAGATTTGTATGTATCCCAGCATTCCCAGAGATATGTCAAAGTAAAATCAACAATCAGCTAATGGAAGTTTTTCTCCATAATGTTCTACTGTAATGTTGCCAGATATTTCCTTCTGAAGAAAAGCTTTTGAAACATGAGAGTTTCAGTCAGTTTATTTATTTTATGTTTGCTGTAGTTATTCTTTATGTTTACGTGATTAAGGTTGTTCTATGCTATTTAAGTCAGATGATTGGCAGCATCTGCCCACCCTTGGCAGATCTCAAAAAGTTATGCAGTCTCATATCACCAGGAACTATCAGAGCTACACTTGGAAATTTAAAAAAAAACGGAAGAAGGCAATAGAAAACCATGTCCCTATTGTTGCCCAGAAAACTATATACAATGTCCATGAAATTGACTGAGTTTAAACGGATGTATTCATATACATACATACAGTATATACATATACATATGCATATGCATATACATATACATATACATATACGTGTGTGTGTGTGTGTAATTTAGAAACTGTCCAACTTAAAAATTTTATTTTAAAATTTTATTTTATTCTAAACCGGCATACTAAATCAGAGATGTTAAAAATGACTAAATCCAAGATTTCCTATATTGAACTATGTATGTTAAAATTTATTTCATTATCTATCCAGTGGCCAACCTGAATTCTGTGCAAGAAAATTAAGAAGCATAAATCTATTCTTAAACAATTGCATAAAGAAAACGTAATCTGATCTTAAGCCTTTCAATTGATTAATCAATTTTACTTCAAACTTTGACCAGCAAGAAATACAGAACAATAACAATTAATCACAAATCTATGAAATATCTATGTAACATAAGAACACTGTACAATAACGTAAGATGTACTGATATTTACTATGTCTATAAGAATAAAATCAATAAAATTACTATAAGTGTACACATATAATCTATTTACTGCAAAATACCTGTGGGGTTAAAAACTATGAACTAAAAACTACAAGTGAACAAGACTATAAATTTGAAGTCTATAAACTATTAGATTTATTATAGTATAAATACTTTTGAGGTAAAAATCTATAGCACTTGGAACAATAGATAGATAGAGCTATGCAGCCAAGGTCTTTCAAACACTATAAAATGGATTTAAATAACCTATCTTAAAATAACCTAGCCCTAAAATAAGAATAGATCCAAAGTTTTGGCTTTTAGAGGAATTCTTCAAATTTTATATCTTAGGATAGAGCAGGCAAGTTTATTTCAAATTTGTTTCTGCTGTGAAAAATTGTGCTATTTTTTTCCCCTCTTCTCTTTCATTCGTCTTGCAATTTGTTCAGTTTCTTCAGAGAATAAAGCCCCAAATTCAGTTCTGTCAGGTACTGGCTTTTGAACACCCAGTGTGAACTGAATTAAGGCAGAACACTATGGTTGTCAGCTTTTTTTTCATTTCCAATTCATATAAAGAACTATCTCCCACATAACAGTTTATACATGTGACCTTACCCCAACTTGGGAAAGCTGGAATGCACTCTTTAGAAAGTGCTCTTTTTTCTTCGTTCCATGTCCAACAAAATGCAATACTATTTCTGATCACTTTGATTAGCAGATGCTGTTTTTCTCTTTAGCACTCCTTTCCCTTTTCCTGCACCTCCACAACTTGCTCAACATACCTGCCCATATCATGTATCCTTGGCTTTGAACATGGTCAGAAGATACCACAACAACAGCTGTGATACTACTGCTTTGGAAGACTACATGGAGCAAGAGGAAGATTCTGAATTCATCACCACAAAGAATACATTTAGTTCATCTATGCTACTGAAATTTAAGCCTAGATTTACAGATCAATAGCATGCCCTCCCTCACATGTCCCTGATCTACGTGAAATCGCACGAAGAGATTGCACTGGGGATGCAATTGCAGTGTAACATGGGGAAAGTATAGGTGGTGCTCAACTTAGGACCACAATTGAGCCCCAAATTTTCATTGCTAAGTAAAGACAAGTGAATGTTTCCCCATTTTACAATCTTTCTTGCCACAGTTGCTAAATGAATTGGTGCAGTTGTTAAGTTAGTAATATGGTTCTTAAGGAAATTTGGCTTCCCCACTGAATTTGCTTGTCAGAAAGTCACAAAAGGTGGCCATGTGATCCTGGAACTCTGCAACAGTCATAAATACAGTACATGCCAGTTTGCCATTTATCCGATCCATAGTCATTGATCACATGACTATGAGAATGTTGCTACAGTTGTAAATATGAAAAATGGTTATGTCACATTTTTCATGCTGTTGTAACTTCAAATATCACTAAATGAATGATTGTAAGCCAAGGCTACATGTAGGTGGCTTGATGAGAAAGCTGATCGGAGAACAGGGATCTAAAAGAGAACCTTAAAAACACTTACTTAGAGTAGCCACCATAGAGTAAGATTCTCTCATAGGATCCATAATTGAGAAGATATAAACTGTGACTTTTAGCAGAGTTATCATTTAGGAACTGCTATCAATACTCATGACAACAGTGTCAAAGACAATATAATCAAGTGTTATATTACAGTGATATATTGCCAGCTATTGTGGTTGATTCCTTGAAGTCTTATGATATAACAAAAATTTCAGGGATTTTTAAAAAGGAGCACCCATGACAGCAGTTGTGTTCGTTAATTTCCTGCATGTTATTTGTGGAATGGAATTAGAATGAAGAGTGAAAACTGACAGCAGTCCCAGAAAGTCAAAATATAAACCTTATAGCAGTAGCTCACTTCCTGCTATAATCCAGTAGTAGGCAATCTTAGCATGGTAGAAGCATGACGTATACTGAACATTAACTGTTCTAGGAATTGCAGTTATTTCTTAGCAGGATTCTGTGTGTTGTCTGTTGACTATCAATTACAGGTAGTTTTTGTCTTGCAACAATTCATTTAGTGACTGGTCAAAGTTACGACAGCACTGGAAAAAGTGACGTTTGACTGTTTTTCACACTTATAAGCATTGCAGCATCCCCATGGTCACATGATCAAAATCCAGATGCTTGATTTCAACTGACTCATATTTATGACGGTTGGAGTATCCCGGGTGACATGATCACCTTTTGCAACCTTCTGACAGGCAAAGTCAATGGAGAAGTCAGATTCACTTAACTGTGTTACTAACTTAACAACTGCAGTAATTCACTTAACAACTGTGGCAAGAAAGGTGGTAAAATGGGGCAAAACTCACTTAACAATTGTCTCACTTAGCAAGAGAAACTTTGGGCTCAATTGTGGTTGTAAGCTGAGGACTATCTGTACTGTCTTCAGTTCTTAATGGATTTATTCAGCAGGTTTGCAGTAGGATCTCCTTTAAGAAATGAAGATTTAAGGATACAGAGTCCTGGAGAGGAAAACACATCCTTCCTGAATTCCAACTGACTGCAGCATAGTCCATTAGGTAAAATATGCTCACTGGTGGGATGGACAAAATTAGCATTTGCAAGAAAATGAAGGCTTTGTGTCAGCCTTTCATCAAAGTTGTCAAGGGCAGTGGTGGGCTGCAGTTCTGGCAAACCGGTAGGTCAGATGATCAGCTGGCCCCGCCCACCCACCCCTGCCCTATCCTGTCCTATATTTCCTTCTTTCTGGCTCAGCTGATTCGCGCGGCATAGCTAATTTCTGCGCCTCCACTGTTCTATTTATTGGGACTGCCTTAGAAGGTAAGCAGCTGAGCTTCAAATTGCTGTATTTTGAACGCTGTGCACAAGTGTGTTAGGTGTGTGTGCGCACGCAGCGTGCACTCACTGAACCGGTTGTTAAACCGGTTGCAGCCCACCACTGGTTATCAGATATCTGTCATGCCAAGGAAGACATAGACAATTGGAAAGGAGGACAAATCGTAGGAAAACGAAGACATGCTAACTATTTAACTTTCTTGGCATGGGCAATAAAGAATAGGCTTAGGCCTACATGTATGTAAAACTATTTTTTCCAGCATCAGAAAGACTGGTCTTTTTAAACTCAGTATTTTTTTCCAACAAATCTTTATTTTTAAGAGGATGCTAGCAATAATATAAAATTGATAACAACCTGTTTTCAACTTTCACTGTATGATGAGTCAGGTGATCTCTAAACTACAGTGATCATAGATTTGAAAAGACTAGATTGAAACTTACGGCTGGAATCAGAAAATAAATTAAATAATATACATCTTTTTTTTTGGTCTGTCAATGGATGAGAGAAAGAAAGAAGCAAACAATTTACAAGGTAGGTCACAATAAAAAAAAGTTTCAGTGACTGCTATTGTGAAATCAATCCCAGCACCAGCAACCCCACCGCCCCAGGACCCTCAAAAAGCCAGACAATATTTCATTTTAAGTCTATACCTGCTAGACCAGGGGTCAGCAACCCACGGCTCTGGAGCCGCATATGGCTCTTTCATCACTCTACTGCGGCTCCTTGTCCCCGGTCAGCTCCACAATTGATAAGATTTTCGGTTAGGACAGGTAGAGGAAAAAGGACACTGCGCTAGGAAGAGACTCTATGGTGGGGGAACCGGACTTCCGGTCGGCTCCAGAATTGAATGGGGGGCTTCTGGTTAGGACCTTTGTGGCTCTTTGAGTGTTTAAGGTTGCTGACCTCTGTGCTAGAAAGAGGACATAAGGTTAAAAAAAAAAAGACCATGTCTTTTTGCCAGAGTTCTGATAACCCTTTCTCAAACCTTTATTCTGAATAACTTGATAACTTTTCTTTTTTCTGATTCTTTTTCTTCAGCATTTGTCTGATAGAATGTTAGCAGTTTTAAGTGCTGCCACTAAGATTAAGGGGCTCTGGGCAAAATATTTTCCAGGTCATCCTCTAGCACAGGGGTGCTTAAATGTGGCACCCAGGGCTGGCCTGGAAATAGCAAAGGACCCCGTTTTGCCCGGCAAACTACTGCAGCAGGCTGTCCAGGTTGAAAATGGGGTCAAGGGGTCATGCATGCCCCTGTGCTCCCATTTTGGCCGGGAAGGCACCTTGTTTTGGCCAGCAGGAGGCATACATCCTGCCTCTTCACACACACACCCCAATGCTGATCCGGCTCTCGAAGAAATCCAATTTGACATCCCAGCATATTTTGAACTGTGCACCCCCTTCTCTGTCTCTCTCTCTCTGTGTCTCTCTCTCTCTCTCTCTCTCTCTCACACACACACACACACACACTCCCTTGTTCTTTTTACATCTCAACAGTATCAATTCTTTAACTCCTTGCTCTTTCTGTGCCTTGAGCTGATGGCTTGATTAGCAGAGAAAAGGGGAGCGGAGAGAAAAAGATTGAACAGTGAGGAAAAGAGACACACTGACTTGTGGAGATGGGACTTGGGGCCATCGAGGCTTTGGACATCCACTCAGATTCACCTCCAAGTTTCCATGATTTAAAGATTTCAAATAATGATCAAGGCTGTATTTCGGTTCTGATGCAGAAGTGGTTATCAAAAAAAGTTTTTCTTCAAGCTCTACTTCGGTTTGTTTCATATTAAAGCTGCTGTTTATTTGGCAGCTCTTGGCCCAATTTATCTGATATGGAATTTTTAAAAAGCTCTCTCAAGTATCCATTAAATGAGAAAGGTTGGTGGATTGATACCACAATGTGAGTACATAATAATATTGTACATTTTTAGCACCCTCTTTAAAAACTGTAAAATAATTTGATAATTGCTATTAGGAGAAAACAAAGAGTGGGATGAAGTGTCTTAAGGCCAAATGTTCTACCAGATGGCTGTTTCAAGTGCTTTCCCCTGGTCTTTGAGCTGGCAGAAAAAACATCCTGGCATAAATATTCTGCCCTGACTGCCAAGACTTATTCTGCCATAATGACAAGCCCGGTGAGTGGTGTTGCCGTTATATTTTTAATAAGGGACAAGTTAAGAAAAGCATTCGGAGGATTTTCCATCTTTCATTTCCCCTACCACCAGGCATTAGCTGCCAGCAGCAAAAACCTCACAATCACTCTCTCTAATGTGAACAGCTGCTTGGAATGGCATACAGTATTTAGTCCTTCAATTGACCAAGTAACAAATTGTAGGTGATAGCACACTATTGTACTGTGACAGAAATGATACAATAATTTACTTTTGTGATGACGTCTGATGCAAGTATGAAAGTCAAGTTATTCTCATGATATCATATCCCCCCCTTCATATCTTCTGCAGATGCCCAGAGTTAGGCGGGATCAAGGATTCCTCTTGCTCTGCTTTGTATTTTCCAAAGTGGTAGCCGTGCCCCTGTGTAGACCACAAGGGGAATACAAAACATCTCATTTTTCTGAGCAACTACCCTGTTTCCCTGAAAATAAGACCTCCCCGGATAATAAGATCAGGCTTTTGAGCGCATGGGCTAAAATAAGCCCACCCCAAAAAACAACCCCTCTCCAAAAATATTGCAACACAGCAGCAGCCATGATGTGACCACGCTCACAGCCTCCTGCACCACAAAAATAACAAGACCTCCCCGAAAATAAGGCCAAGTGCTTATTTCGGGGGGGTCAAAAGAAAATATTTTGGGGGAAACATGGTACTATTCAATGGCCTTTTTGTTGTTGTTGTTAGTTGCGAAGTCGTCTCTGACCCATCGCGACCCCATGGACAATGTTCCTTTCTGTCCTCACCATCCCCTAGAGTCCATTTAACCCCACGCCCACTGCCTCAGTGACACCATCCAGCCACCTCTTCTCTGTCGTCCTCTTCTTCTTTTGCCCTCAATCTTTCCCAGCATTAGGCTCTGTTTCTAAATTCAGTGGCATACTGTTTCTAAATATGGAGGTTCTATTGGGCTATCACAGTCAAACGCAGCTAATAAGCCTCTTGTCCCTAACTATATTGTTACATTAATCTGCTAATTAAAAATGCTCTGCTGTCCTTCTAGTCAGCGTTAATCAAGTTAATGTCACCCTAATTCACCAAGGTAAAGGAGTCGCAGAGCATGTGATATTATATAAACTCTTGAGAGAAGCTGATGCGGCAAAGTTCCCATCTGGTTCACTGAACACAGCAAGTACATGAAGGGAGGGTGAGGTCTTACCTGGCAGATTTCATGAACAGAGAATGCAATCATATGTCCAAGGCTTTTCCTCCCCCATCCAGCTCAACATTCTAGCACATATGGCAGTCAGATGCGGTATCTGCATCGCTCTGTGAAGTGCCCTTTGTAGGGTTTTTTTCCATAGTTTGAAGCTTAACTATTATACAGCTATTTGCCTAAGGAAAACCGATCTCCTTAGTTAGTTGCCCTGTGAATATTTCATTGAGCTTACCCTGGACTGTCACTTGGCTAATGGAAGGTAGTTCTTAAGTAGCACGTAATTTCAACTTGACCTTCGTCAGCATTATTTCCAAAAGCAAGGAAATGCTGCTTACTCCTACCATGCACCGGAGAAAACCACGGTCCTCCAGGTATTGATAAACTATCATTCCCAGCATCCTTTCTCATTGGCTATGCTAGCTGGGGCTGATATTCAGCAATATCTAAAAGGCTCCAGGTTCCTCATCTGTTTTGTCAGGTTGTTCATCTACTAGAAATCCAACTAGGATTATTATTGCCAATGAATATCAGTAATGTTTACTTACATACGTTCAGTTTGTTGATTAAGCATTTATCTCTCACTGTTCAGCCTGAAAGACTCTCATGGTTACTTATATAACAATATAATAACCAACTTGTTCCTTGTTATATTGTTAAGCCTTCCAAAGGTTTGAAGTAGTTTAGTATGCATTTCCTTTCCCAGTTTTATCCTCACAGTAATCCGGTGAGGTGGATTCTATTGAGAAATAAGGACTTGTCCGAAGTTATCCAATGGTTGAGGTTGACTCCACCTGAAACTATCATCATCTTCCTTAACCAAACTGTAGTACAGTACAAAACAAAACAAAAACAATACAAGGGTTGCCAGAGATACTGCTTGTCTCCCACATTATCTGTATTGCTATTCAATCTTGTGGGATTGATATACTCCCGGTTTCTTCATTTAAAATGGACCAAGGAAATACACCTTTTTCTGGAGCAGTCTGGGCTCTCTGGATCAAAGTTCTTCAAGGTGTCCAGATAACACTCCACTCTGAGGTTTAGAAGAGCTGTGAAGACTCAACTTTTCATCCAGGCCTTTGGCAAAGTAGAGGGAGACCCCTTGCCTCACGAGGCTTACTCTCTTTTTATCTTTTCGTGTTTATTGATTCAACTGTAATTTCTTTTTGATTGTGAGCCACCCTGAGTCAATGTGAATCAGGTGCCATACAAATTTAATAAATTATTATTTTTATTATTACAAATAAACCCAATAAAATCAACCAAAAATCCAGTAAACAATACTAAAACAACCAACACAATAATTATAATTATCAGTGGCAAGGACCAAATGTCTATATTTATTACAAATATTAATATTTAGAATATTTAATTTTAAATAAATTAGAACTATCGGCTAAATAGGAACACAATGCAACAACCAGACTTGTTCTTTAAATAAAAAGGCTTTTTATTTTGGAATAAAGCCCTTTGAAAGCCATCAAATTTCTACAGAGGGTGGGAATTGATTCATAACCTGGACTTTGCCACCCTTGCTGGAGGAAGCAAAAGGCAAGCCTTGCCTGGAGTACCGTAAGGAACAAGATTATAGGGAGAAATAAAAGCAGACAGATGTCTGGGGACTTCGTTAAAACTCTGCCATCAGGTCTAAAAAGGCCAATACTGATGTCAGGTTCTGGGAAATGGCCACCAGAATGTTTAGAATTTGAATTCCTTCTAGTCCAAAATTGTAAAGCTAGATAGGAATACAATCTAAAAAGATATAGTATGAAAAGTTAAGTAGATGGATAATGGGAGGGGGGCTTAAATTGTGTAGCAAAGTGGACAGCTCTGGTGAAAGTGGGTAGTTTTGCATGGTCTGTTTGTTTTTCATCAAGTCAGTTGAGTCATTCATAAGGGCCACTGTTCTGAAGCTCTTTTTGAGTATTCTACTCAGCTCTCCCCCCCCCCCCCGGGACACCTGCATTCTTGTTTTAAAATGTCAATAGGAATGTTATTAAAAGGGTCTGTCACTCTCTCCTGTAACACCAGCCTTGCTATTTTGCTGTTCCTCGTGGAATGAAATGTTCTGAATTCTTTCCTGCCAAGTGTGACTGGGTGGCAAGAGTAGGAGAGATCTGCCATTTAATTATTTCAACATTGCTGGAAATATGGAAAGAACATCTCTTTGAAGAACAAAAGCAGACCGAAAAATACAACAAGCAGAAACGAGCTACAGCGCATGGCCAGTTTTGGGGTTTTCTTCTTTGAGATGAAGATCCTGCTCAGCTGGCTGCTTTGCCATTGTTACTTATCTGGATACTGAGTCCCTTTGACATCATGACTGTGCATAAACTAGAGGTGAATTGCTGTAGTACAATGCTTTGCTTTTAAAAATGCACGCCTAATGTAAGAGAGGGATAAAATACATACATGTAGCTGCCGCCTTTAGCCCAAAAAGTTGTAAATCCTTTACGTTTTAAAAAAGGAAAGAAATAACTGATTAGGATTAGGGTTGCAGCATCAAGAATCTTCCTGGACATCCTCAAGTGAGTTGGTATGATGCTTCAAAGCAATATTGTGGGTTTTGGGAGGGGTGTTTGGGATTTTTTAAGATTTGAGGGTGGGGGGAAATCGGCATCTTAGCCTTACAAAGAATTGCACCACCCCAATTTAATGTGGGATGTAAATCCAACAGAATATTGTTCATGCCCCAAGTAGCATTAAATAGCGATTTTATAAGAAGTAGAAACCCAACCACAATCTTCTATTCACACAAATCTGATATAACCGAGCTACATCTTCATATTTATCCATTCCCATTTTCCTTTTGAAACACATGTTTCTGCATCATATTAATATTGAATTACTTTCCAAGAGCACTGTATTGTGGCAGCACTTGGTTTACCTTGCTAAGCTACCAAGTAGAGGGTTGGGG
>NC_138548.1:48300587-48606454 GCF_964273705.1 Natrix helvetica
CATGTGCAATCTGGAGGTCATTTTGTACTTACTCATCCTGCTAGAAGAGAAGGTGATAGTTGTGGCTAGAAAAGCATTTGTACAGCTTCAGATTGTACATCAATTGCATTCATTCCTGGACTAAGAGGCTTTGTACGCAGTCATCCATGCCCTTGTGACCTCTTGTCTTGACATATGTAACATCACTACTGTGTGAGCTGTATATTTCTGGAATGAGTTTGGATTTCTGGAGCCAACAGTTCCAGAGAAAGTCCATCTCTGGTACTGAATGGAGTTGTATTTCCCTGTCCAAATTTAATCTCAGGCCTGGGCACATAATCAATACTTCAAGGCTTTACAAAAGGCCCACAGGTTTGAGGCCATCTTAATAAGATGGTGTGCACCCATCCAAGAAAGGGACTGAGTTACTTGACATTAAATTCACAGATTTTCTGGATAAACATTTAAACTGAACAGCGGGGACAGAGAAT
Source organism: Natrix helvetica (assembly GCF_964273705.1). Lineage (NCBI taxonomy): Eukaryota > Metazoa > Chordata > Lepidosauria > Squamata > Natricidae > Natrix > Natrix helvetica. The sequence continues at coordinate 48,301,058 of NC_138548.1, forward strand.
TAATTGATACAGAACATTTCTGTCCCCAGCAATCTAAAATTCATAGGGTTATCAGTGCATGTGACATAGATGTTTGTGCGGGTAAGATTATCACTCCTGCTGTCAAGCAAAACCAAGCATTTAATAGTGATTGCACTATTAATAGTGAGTGCATACCATGTGCATGAATCATACAAGTGGCAAGAAAATAGGGGCAGTCAGGCATAACACATGTTATTTTGACAGTAAACACAAGATCAATCAAAATGGACTCAAATGTCTATACACCAATGCCCAGAGTATGAGGAATAAACAGGGTGAATTAGAAATTCAAGTAAATGAGGGCAGATACGATATTGTTGCCATTACAGAAACATGGTGGATGAAACCCACAATTGGAACATACAGCTGGAAGGATTTAAATTATTTAAAAGAAATAGACCAAATAAAAGAGGAGGTAGAGTTGCACTATATATAAGAAATAACAACATCTCTACAGAAGTAGAGCACAACAATGATGAAAACTACCTTGAATGCATTTGGGTCAATATTGGGGGGGGGGGGTGACATTGCCATAGGTCTATACTACAGGCCACCCAACCAAGCAGAGGATGTAGATGAACTTTTTACTAGTCAGCTAACTAAGGTATGTAGGAAGCACACCACAATAGTAATGGGAGATTTTAACTACCTTGACATCAACTGGGAAACAAACTCTGCACCAAATGGAAGATCCAACAGGTTCCTAACAAACCTAGCAGACAACTTTGTTTCCCAAAAAGTAGAGAAGGGAACAAGAGGATCAGTTATATTGGACTTAATTCTCACTAACAGAGAGGAAATGATAGAAGGTTTGAAACTACAGGAACCTTGGGGGTAAGTGATCATGCAATATAGGAATTCCATATTATGCAAGCAGTAGAACAGTAATATGTCTCTGCAAATTAACCTTGCTTTTATCACATCTATATACTACTTTATACATTACTTTCTACAACCTTAACACCTATTTTTGAGAATCTCAACCCCATCCACCATGACTTTCTGTCTTTCCTTTCCTCTCAAGCCATTTGCTCTTCCTTTGTTTCCTTGTTTGCAATTCATCCTCATTCTTTAATTAAGTTTCCTGTCAAATTACTAGACTGACCTATTTGTTTTTGTTTTTCACCAGTTGTATTTTAAAATAGTTTAGTCGATTTCCCACAAATGCAAGTGAAAGCTACTTTTACCCAAGCATTTTACACTGTGCAAGCTAGGATCCTTAATCTAGAAACTACCTTGCAAGTTATTGAAAGCATTACATTGTCTTTTAGTGGTTTTTTTAATAAGGCTTTTGGGGAAAGATATTTGCTACTAAGAGCTCTATTCTGTGGGAAACAGGATCATAGCAGGGTCTTTTAGTTTCTGGTTAAACTGGGGAATTTTGTCGAGCTTCAGTACCTGACAAATGGGGGGGGGGGGAGAAAACAACATCCAAATAAAACTGCCACTGTTCCTGACTGTCGCTGTGTCTGGCTGGCAGAAATTCCATCAAGACTTGATGCCTAGAGAGAGAGAGATGATAGCAATGCTATCTATTTTGAAAGCAGCCATGTCATGTTAAGTTCTCTGAATAACCCAATGCCATTGCAACTAGCTATTATAAGAATGGTGAAAAAATGGTGATAGAGTTACTTTGATTTTGTTTTTCCTTCTTAACCTTTTTCTCTTCTATGTCACAGCTATTTGGAGTATATGTTTGGAGTCAGATTTATTTTGATTATATGACATGAAGTTGTTAATGATTCTTAATGACCACATAGATAAATTTTCTCTAATATGTTTTGTAAATTGCTTCTCAACAAGCATGTGTGAGAGGGAAGACTTTCTTTTCAGGATAACAATACTAAAACAAGAATTGTTATTATATTAAAACCAATTGTTATTATATACACTAGTTCCCCCCCAAAAAAGCCAAGCCACAAGCATTTAATGAGATTTTAAAAGATGAGATAACATCTAAAACAAGTGCAATGTTTTAATGTTCTGTATCCTGTTCAACCTGTTGATGAAATCAAGGCCTACAGATCCTATTATCTCCCATGCCCAACTGTGTGTTGCCATGCCTTATATTTGAATCACATAGCAACAGTATTTGTTTTCTCTAAGTTTGTTTTATAAAACACAACATTTTACCTGGTTACTCTAAACACAATTGGCAAGAGCAGATTGAACTCATGGGCATTCTGTTGGCATTAGGAAGAGAAGTCTACAAGAAAAACTTCTATCCTTATTGAATTTCTGCTTCATTGGGGTTTTTTTCCAATTTAATTTTCTAACCTCAGTTTTTTCAAGCGGAAAGATTTGAGGGGGAACGAGGATCAGGGGCATTTTGTCTGCACTTTACAACATTCCTGTTCTCCTGGGATGGACAATTTTCTGGTTGCATTTAACTTTTTTTTGGGGGGGGGGGTTAGCCTAACTATGCCTTTCTTAACTTTTTTCATCTTTTGATCTTAACTGTTATGCTATATTTTCCACATGCTTGCCATCTATTGAAATTTGATTATGCAGTCAGAGGAAAACAGTGGTCCACAAGAAAGTATTAAGACCATACATGGCGTTTAATTATTGCCCTCATGAAAAATCACTTCGTAAATTTCTTGGGTGTAGCTGTCCAGAATAATGGAAGTAGTTTAACAGAAAACTATTTCACATAAAATTACCTGAAGAAGCAGCTATGTTATAATGCCTAGAAATATCCCCGATGATCTGATCTCTACTTTTTGATCTAAAGTATGCTGTTGTTTGAAAGGAGAAAAAAAAAACTGAATTATCACATTCAGAATTAAAGTTGTTTGAAATAAATAATCCAGAGTTATTTTTTATACTAGATTTTTCTACCCCCTACTGGACATATAGAAAAGCAAGACAGTTGTGTTTTCCAGAATAGCAATTATCTTCTTCTGTTAGATAAAGTAATTTTAAGTGTTTGCAATGTTTTTAGAGCCTTAAAAGAGTCACCAGGAATAGTGGAACATTTCTTTGCACTGAAGCTTCCTTAATGCATTTTATTTGCCGCCAGATGATAGTTAAAGATTAGCATTCATGTAAGAGAGAATTAGAGAGTAAAATTCTCATTCTATTTTTATATTACTTCAGGTAAATTTTATTTAAAGGTTTTGGTAATAAACAAGTCTGGTTTCTTTTTTATTGTTTATATCACCTAAAATGAAGAAGAATGTAAATTGCATTTTAATTTAGTGTTTTTCTTCTTGCCCCAAAAGGCTATTTGTCAGATTTAGATTTTTTTATTGTTTTAATTAATGAGTATGTCTATGCAATGTGTATTTGTATGTTCTTCTGTTCTAGATCTTACCTTAAATCTATAGAGAAATTACTGACACTGTAAATTTTGGAGATGGGCATGTGGGAAATTAAGAGTTGCACTAGAAAACTACAGAAGAAGAACGCTTTCTCATCCGGCTTTATAAAAATATTTATGAAAAATTTACTAGCTCTGGTGAATAATCTACCCTGTTTCCCCAAAAATAAGACCTCCCTGAATAATAAGCCCAATCGTACCTTTGAGTGCATGCGCTAAAATAAACCCTCCCCCCAAAATAAGCCCTCCCTAAAAATACTGCAACACAGCAGAAGCCATGAGGTGATCACACTCGCCGTCTCCTGCACCTCAGAAATAATAAGACTCCGCAAAAATAAGGCCAAGCACTTATTTCAGGGATCAAAAGAAAATAGGACCCTATGTTGTTTTGGGGAAAACATGGTACTACTAGAACTGAAACTAATGTTGTTCAAGCAAATTACAAACAAATTTATAGTATCTCTAAGATGAATTGGATTACCATTGTCTAAAAGGGTTTTCCATATACATTTTTAAAATCCCTTCTTGTAGACAGAAGGTTTGAATTGGTTTGATAACCATTAATGTTTTAGGACAATTTTTTCCTGGTTCAAATAATTTTTGGAACAAAGTATGTGTAGGAAGGAAATATTGGAAAAGTCTACATCAAAATTCATCTTACAGATGCATGAGTATCTTGGTTAATTTTATGAGATGATTGTTTTCTAATCTGCTTCAGAGGATTAAAAAACAATTATTCCAACCCAATAACATTGTTTCGTGGAGAATACTAAAACTTCTAAAAATATGCATATGCGTAAGTCCATACCTAATATCTCAGCTTCAGTAGCTAAACAGCCATATGATAGAAAGAATTTGAAGTGCTCCATTTATAAATGGGCTTTAATCTCCATGTGTATCTATTAGACTATGTATTTCATCCTATTGTTATTTATTGAGAACTTTATATTTCACAGGATTAAAAACTGAAGAGTTAATTGACCTGCCTGCACAGAAAGCTATTAGGAAATATTGTAGCTTTAAAAATAGTATTAATAAAATATTTAAAAGTTTGGTGCTCTCTGATTCAATCTCAAGAAGGACTTTTTAGGAATACAACATTATAAATTTTAATCGCTCAGCAGCGTTTGATATTCATGGAGTGTGATGGCTCAGTGCTTAAAGATGCTGGGCTTGACAGATGGAAAGCTGACAGCCCAGGTTCAACACCTGGTGAGCTCCCTTTACTTGCTCCAGCCCATCTGGCAGTTTGAAAGCATGCAAATGCAAGTAGATAAATAGGTATCACTTTGTGGGAAGATAACAGCATTCCATGCTCCTTGGCCTATAGCAGTGATGGCGAACCTATGGCACGCATGCCACAGGTGGCACACAGAGCCATTTATCAGAGCACACGAGGCGCTGCCCTGTCAGCTGGCCAACGCGCATACGCGCGCTGGTCAGCTGAGTTCACCCTTTTTTAAAGCCATTTTTCGCCCTCCCCAGGCTCCAGGGGCTTTATAGGAGCCTGGGGAGGTGAAAAGAGCCTTCCCTGTCCTCCTGGAGGCCCTCTGGAGGCTTCATGAGCTTTCCTGAAGCCTCCGGAGTGCAAAAAACCGGCCCTACGGGCAAACCGGATATTCAGGAACGGACTTCCTGTTTGCTTGGAGGGTTGTTTTGACTGCCCTGGAGGCTTCAGGGAAGCCTCTTGAAGGTCGCTGAAGCCTCCTGATGGTCCCTGAAGCCTTCAGAACACTTAAAACGACCATCCGAGCAAACCGGAAGTGACTTCCGGTTTGCTCGGAGGGTCATTTTGACTGCTTCGGAGGCTTCAGGGAAGCCTCCTGAAGGTCCCTGAAGCCTCCAGGGCGGCTTCCGAGGGTGTGTGGGGGAGGCTGTTTTCACCCTCCCCATGCTCCTATAAAGCCTCTGGAGCCTGAGAAGGGCGAGAAAAGCATGCAAAAATTGGGGGGTCTCGCCTGTAGTGCGAGACCCCCCAATTTTTGCATGCTTTTCTCGCCCTTCTCAGGCTCCAGAGGCTTTATAGGAGCATGGGGAGTGCACGCATGTGCACTGGGGGAGTCGTGCACTGCATTATGGGTGCAGCACGCCTGCACACGACCCCCCTGCACTCCCCCCACTTATGGCATGCGAGCCAAAAAAGGTTCACCATCGCTGGCCTATAGTCATGCCGGCCACATGACCACAAAAGTATCTTCTGACAACAGTGGCTCCCTTGGCTAAGAAACCAAGATGAGCACTTGCCCTCAAGAGTCAGACATGACTGGAAAGGAGAAACCTTTACTTTTACCTTTATTTGATATTATTAGAGAAGGGAGTGATCAAACAGAGAAGCTTCCTTCATGCATTTGATGAAATATCGTACAAGTGGTTCCCATTTAATGATCACTTATTTAGTGACTGTTTGGCTATATGACAGTACTGAATGATTGGTAGTTATAACTGGTTCTCGTACTTAAAAGCTGTTCAAGATTCCTGTAGTTGCAATTTGCAGTCTTCCCTGCCAGTTTCCAACAGACAAAGTCAATAGGAAAGCTGAAAGGAAGTCAGAACAGGTGATCCTTGCTTAATGACTACAGCCGGGACTGCCTAAATTGCCATTGACTTAATGAGTGTGGCACTTAACAACAGAGTTTTTAGTTCCAATTAGCATCGTTAAACTAAAACTACCTGTATAAATTTAATGTAGCAATATTTTTATTGTCTAAAATATTGTCTAAAACTTAAGAAAAGTTTGCCACCACCATTACCTTTGAAAGCCACAAATCATGGCAGTGAAGTGATGTAACAAGCTAGAACCAAAACATTTTGTGTATGAGAGTTATGTGTGGATGTCATTTGGATTATATTTGATTTCAAAGTTCAGGAAATTATGAATTCTTAAATTGCTGGGAGTTGGGCAGCAGATACCCCGTTTCCCTGAAAATAAGACCTCCCCGGATAATAAGGCCAATTGGGCTTTTGAGCGCATGTGCTAAAATAAGCCCTCCCCTGAAAATAATCCTTCCCTGAAAATATTGCAACACAGCAGCAGCCATGAGGTGACCATGCTTGCCGCCTTCTACACCTCAAAAATAAAAAAGACCTCCCTGAAAATAAGCATTCTTATAATCTTTATAGCTATCCTAACTATTCCTTGTGGATTACAGAGAAAGGTGATTTAATTAATACCCTTGAGTGAATTTATGTAAAGATAAGATTTGAACTAGGGACTTCCTGCTCAATCCCTGAGCAATTATATTATTGATTTTAAAATACTTGGCAAGTGTTTTTAATTAAATCATTTTCAGGAACCTTTTAATTATATCCTAGATGTTCTGAATATGTTTGCTGTAATCATGCACCACAATTGAGTTTGAATACTTCTTGTTTTCTTAAATTAATTTTTCAAAAAGATAAGTGTCTTGGAGGATTCTGCCCTGTATTCAGGTAATCTTTTTTAACGTCAATATCCAAGCAGCCACCTCAAGGTGTAACCATCCATTCATTACTAGGGGATTATATTGAGTTGAGATATCATGTGACTACACCAATTTATGATGGCAATCTCAGCTCTTCCCTTAGCGGCATTAACTGAGATTTGTGGATTGTTAAGCAAATACCCACCCTAATCCAAGCCAGTCCAGGCTTGGCCCCTTCCAGCCCCATGCCTAAGTATGATAAGGGATTGGCTCCAACACCTGCTATCTGCCTGTTCCCTCCAGCAAGCATTCTCTCACCCAGTTGCCTTCTTTCCCCAGCTCAGCAACACCAAGGATTCACCCATCAGTCTTCTCTCCTCAGCCCCACATGGCTCTCCAGCCCAGCCAGCATTTGTTCACCCAGCTGCCTTCTCTCCAGTTCCATGCACCAACCTTTTACCACCTTCTCTAGTGAATGTTTCCTACTTTCCTACCTTTCTTCCTCATTTCCCAAAGTAGCGCTGCTTTTGGAAAGCTTCACTGTCTTTGGAACTCTTTGTTCCAAAAGCAGCATAGCTTTCTGAAAACAGCACAGCCTTTGGAAAACTGTTGTCATCCAAAGGTGCTCTGTAGAAGCGATAGTGAACTGGAGTGGACCTTGGTAATAAGAGGAGCCACTGAATGGTTAACTCCTCAGAACTCAACTCCAGATCAAGAAAAAGACTAGGATCATTCACAGGTTTGCTCCATATAAAGTCTGCCCACAAAGAGATCATGAAATGGATCCCAGAGTCACCTTTAAGAGGGAGATGGGTGGTTTCTAAATATAAATAAAAATTTAAAAAATAGTGATCTCTAGCTTGTTTGAGAGCTCTGGGGACTGAGAGAAAATCACCCAGGCCTATGTATTGTTGAGAAAGAACTTTTATGAAAGTCATTCTAGAAGCATTAATACTGTCTCATTTGGACCTGAGAGTTGCTTTTCAAGAAAGGATTGATAGCTTTTAAATTTGGTGTCTTCCCAGCAAAGTAGCTTGTTTTATATACTTCTTGTCATCTAGTTGGTATTGTGCTGCAAGTCATAGAACTTTTTTTGCTCTTGGAAGCAACAACAACTAAAAAGAATACTATCTTTTCTTGTTTGGGGTATCTTGTTTCCTGACATCTTGTACATTTTAAGATTTTTATCTTTAAAGGTTTGATTTTGCAACAATACCCATTAATAATTCAGCATATAATTGGAAAGTACTTTGCAGGAAAAATATATACTATCAAGTTTAAAAAATATTATGCACCTGACTTTATTTGTATGGCTGATATATCAAACAACCTAATTTCAGTCAGTGATTCAGTAAAAACAGTTTGAATTTCAATTCTATCTTGGAAACAAGTAAAAGATATCTATCTTTACACACTTCAGGTTTGTTGGGGTTATATCTTTCAATCAGCAGTGACATTTTGATTGGCAACACTTGGGGATTGTTCTTTTATATCTATAAATATATTCAGAAACATGTAGCATTGCAGTCAGAGCTGTATAGGTGTGTGTGTGTTTGTGTGTGTGTGTTGAAACAGACAGACAGACAGACCTGCATACACACATACATAGTATAAATAAATATTATCACTTAATTATGTTCTTATTCAGAGCTGCAGCCAGCAGACCAAACATGCCTTATTTTGGAATGAAATAAATTATTCCTCTTCTCTCCCCCCCCCCTTTCAGTTTTTTGTGATATGTTTCCATCTAGAACAATTTATTTTTGAAGTTCTGTTAGCCTCAGGGAATTTCCCAAGCATATGAATACTTTCCCCCTAGTTTCTCAGCAGCCTTGCCTTGACTCAATTTCTGTTAGCACAGGGCATGAGTTTACTGTTTAAAAAGGCATAATCTATAAATGAGGGTAACATGACCCTCAGAGAAATGCAACCATAAAAGGTAACATGTGTGGAGGAGGGGGGGTCTCTCTCTGGGAAAGAAAAGGAGGAAAGTAACCATTACAGCCTCTTACATTGTACCTCCCAGCAGATTGCAGGGTTTTATACTTGATTATATTATTGCCCTTGAAATTGAACTGCATTTATAACATATGTGAAATATGTATTTTTAACACTAAAGTGTAATTTTCCAACATAATATCCAAAATAAAGTGCCAAGAAGTTATTAACCGCAAATTGAATTTTGTGGTATGTAATTTAGTTTCAGTAGTGACAAGTATTTTTCTCTTTTTCTCTCCCCCCACCTCAAGAAAGAAAGGAAAGAAAGAAAGAAAGAAACCCATTAGTCATTCAGTTTAGCAGCACAGAGGCAGCAGTCAACAAGGGTGTTGCATTCTGTGTCTGCTTCAATTGCACACTTCATTTATTTGAACATGGCATAGGCGGCTTTCTCTGTCATGCAGCATCACTACACTATTAGTGAGTTTCGCCCCAGGGCAGCTGGGACGCTTTGCTGGGGCAGATGTTCTTTTCAGCTTATTCACTGGCTGTTCTTGGTTGTTTACTGTTGTCATGACAACGTCTATTTCCATAGCAGCCATGTGGCCTCCTCTCAAAGACTAAGGAATATAGTTATAAAAGAATCATATTTTGCTCTGTGTCTCTTACTTACCATCTGTCAACTAACTGCATGTGATGGATTCAAAAACTGATTAAGGATAATGGCAAGCCCTCAGTGATAATTTATTAGAAGTAAAACTGGGCCTTATGCAAATGTCTTTGTTGCCTTCAGGGGCGGCTCTGCTTTTTTATATACATATTTTTGAGCTCTGTATGCTGATTTTTCCTTTATTAACCCTTACTGGTGGGAAGTGGGGCAGGAAGTCTCCAAATTTATATGCAAAGAGGTAAAGCCTCTTTTCAAGTGAAGATCAACCTCTAGTGTATTCAGAAACACATTAGTCCAGGTTTTGACAATAGTATCATGTATACAATTGTGTAAACTATTTGGCTCATACTCCACCTTTATCACCCACCTCTAATATATATGGCTTGATAAGACAGCAATCAATTTAACCTTTGTTCACTAATGAATTGCAGTACAACATAGTACAACTCTTTTAACTTGCATCCAGACAAAAGCTAGGTGGTTGGAGGTGAACGAATGGTTGGAGATGAATGTTAAATGAAAGGTGGTTAATGATGCACTTAGACTTTCTAACACAATTAGCTAATTAATATGATACAGTCTATATCATGTCTCGCAAACCTTAATATATATATTCATATATAATACCAAAAAGGGGAAAAAAATGACCTAGCACAGTGTGCAAAGCAGACCAGTGTTATTGGAGAAAGGAGTCAGACTGGATCCCAATTATTTTTTAAAAAAAACCTTTACCTGCATATTTGAGAGGATTAAGACACGTTGCAGAGAGTCTCCTGGCAAGTGAAAGTCTTTTTAAAAACCAGCTTTAAGATGCCCTAGGATACTGTGTGGATGTGAAAGCAGTAAAACCTGACCAAATAGAGATCTCTGCAAAAATTGAAAGAAACTGTAGCATAGTTGATAAGCTGAATTGTGATAGTATGCCCGTTTGTTTTATATATTAGGACTTTTCTCTGGTTTTGTTGTTGTTGTTGTTGATTTAATCTTTTAAAATCTTTTAGCAATTCAATTCATTCTGTCAAGTCATGGGGTTGGGAATTGGCCCATTTGTAAAGTAATGTATTTATTGGTTGATTTTTCCAGATCCTGACATTGATGCTGCCACTGCCATGATGCTTTTGAATACTCCCCCTGAGATACAAGCAGGTTGTGAGTAGATATTTCTATAGCCTATAGCACCATAGATATGTAACCCTAACTCTATTTCATTAGTACATAGCATATTAGGTTTAAAAATAAAACTAGTTGGAGAAATCAGATTTCTTAGCTAGACCCTTACTAACTCTCTTACATAGTATTATCTGGGTAGATGTTCAGATGGATAAGTTTCTTTGAATACTGAACTGTCACAGTTGCATATATCTCATTCACAGAAATAATGATCTATATATGCAACTGTAATTCATATAATAATAGCATGATAACCATTTTTCTTCTTTAGAGCAGATAAGAGTTGTAGAGCCAACAAAAATGCTTTGGTTTTGATTTGAATTTATTTGTGGGGATGTCTTTACAAGCATCAGGTGTTTTAGAGATCAAAACTTGAAGAAGAAATAAATAAAAATATATGTAGTCTACCGGAGTTACATTTGAATTAATCAGTTTTTAAAAAATAGAAAGGTGGATTTATCATAAGGAGAGTTAAACAGACTTTAAAAAAAACAAGAGAAGCTCTAGTTTCCTAATCTAGTTATTTACTCTCATACTGGAATGTATTTTACATAGAGAAGGCTTCTTATCAGCTTAGAATTTCATTTTTACCCATTTTTAATACTTAGTACTATTCTTAAAATACAGAGTCAGTTTGGTGAAGGATTAAAGATTTTAGTCACAGAACCAGATGGCTGACTTAGGCCATTCCTTCCCTCTGGACCTTGGAAGAAGGCAATGGCTAACCACTTTCAAAACTGCTCTCTAGAAAATCTAATTAATTTATCCCTGCAATCTAACTTGAAATTAAAAACAAAACATACAAAAAGCAAAACCTCAAAATGCATATATGAAAGAGAGATTGTGTGTGTGTATGTTTGTGTGTGTATGTAGAAACTTTGTGGTTCATTATCTACCACAGTGCTTCATAGTTATTTTGTGGGCAATTATGAAGTTGTTACCAGAACACTTTAAAAATATATTACTAATTTCCATCATGGCAATTAGTAATCTCACGGTATTAAATTGGAAGTATATCCATTGACATGGGAACAAGGCATTTTATAATAGGTGGCCAACTGAAATAGTACCGTATTTTTCGCCCTATAAGACGCTCCGGAATATAAGACACACCCAATTTTAAAGGAGGAAAATCTAGAAAAAAAGGATTCTGAACCAAATACTGTAGTAAAATATTTTATATCAACTGTATAAAGTTAACAGCAGTTTAAGAACAATTTTATGTCAACCATGTAACATATTAAGAACTATCTTTACTCTCATTAACAGTCAGTAAAGTCAGTAAACAGTGAAAGTAACAAAAATAAGGCTGTAATGTTTTTATTCGAACCCCAAGAATTCCTCTTCTTCGCTGCTTTACCTGCCGCTTCTCGGGCGGTTCCAGGCGGCAGAGATCGTAGTAATAGCATTTTACTGCAATCTCTCAAAATGCTATTTGACTATAGAAATACTCAATCACATTCATGTTTATGGAAAAACAAGATACACACTTTTTATTTGACATGGCAAATATGGGACAATGCTCACTGCTGACATAGTTGTGAAGACAACTATGTGAGCAGTGAGGATTGTCCCATATGAGTGAAGTTATGGTTTGGGAACTTCTGCTATGCATTGAAACTTTGGAAACTTCTTACAGCATCAGGAAGGTGATTTTTAGGGAAATAGGTAAGAGTCACTGAATAATTTAAAAAGACTGAAACATTCATTAGGTCCTGAGAAACAAGGTACCGTAATATTTAGAAGAGACCCAAGGAAGCTGTTACTTGATTCACTGGAGCGTAAGAGGGAAGAAAGTTAAAACTTAAAGCAGGCTTGCAAGACTCTGATATTATAACATAGTTACAGACTTCCTATGGAGTCTGTTTCCTGATCTTTTCCACTGTGAAGAGCTGACAACATAGAAGCAACACAGAATGAATCCATCATAGAGCTGAACAGAGTTTAGAGTCCATATTAAGTCCCATCAAATTTGACTAAAGTGCACCTTAATTTGGTTGTCTGGGCTGTATCCAAAACTCATCATATGTCATCTTCCAGGTAGCCTTAGCAGCCAGGAGGGACATGGATCTAAAACCAAGGTAGCTGAATATAAAGTCATGAGAATACATCCTTAGACCTGATTATTTGGAACATTCTTGGTGGTTGCCTCACAGTCTCCAGATGCCTTTAACCACTACACCAAATTGATTGACAGCTAAGCAGGACCCAGTGCCTTCCATAGCTGCTCTGTTTATACAGTTTTGTTTGTGGCTGTTTCCTTCCTTCCTTCCTTCCTTCCTTCCTTCCTTCCTTCCTTCCTTCCTTCCTTTCTCTCTTTCTTTCCTCTGCTGAGGTGCGATCCGAAGGATTTCTTGCGGAACGGAATCATAGTGCTCGGTTCGCGCGTCTCTGCTTGGATTGGGAGGAGAATGAAATATCCCTGCTCTCCATGTAGCTAGAATATCTATAACTCATCAAGTAATTATCCAACTGATACAGAACGTTATACAACAGATATACATTAGCTGCTTGAACAGGGATTTAAATTTCACTGAAGTGCTCTGTTTAAGTTTATCAAAAGGACTACATTTATATTTTTCAACATTTTAAACAGAAACACAATATGGTATTCCATAGAAATCAATAAATAATCATCAGTTGTTTATTAAAGTTTCTTGGTAATGACTAGTATAAAAGACACTGTCTTCATCAAACTTATATTTCCCTATATAGAGACTTGATTTCTCTCAGTTTGTAGACTGACCCCAATAAGCTCTGCATATAATCAAACAGTAGAATGGATTAATGTATGGAGGGATCAGGATTCCATGCTGCTGTATAATTGTTTCCTTTATTGCATGTGATAAGGTATTCTATATTCTTTGAGTTGGAGCAGTTTGGGAACATACATTTTGGGTTTGAATGGACTAAGTATTATAAGGTTCATGTTCCAAAGATTGCCTTTGGCTTTTCCAATCTATATGATTGTAATTGACTTATTGGTTTCTATGGAGAAACATTTTCACTTCCTTATATCTTCCCATATATTACCTATTGATGTTTCCATGTTTAAGAATATTCTGCATCTAAATCAGCTGTTGAGACAGATTATGAATGCATGCAATCTCATAGAGGGAATTCTGAAGATACGGGTATATGATGTGAGTTAGACCACATTTTAGGTAGGCGCATACCCAATTCTATATTTATTTATTTTTTACTTATATTGGCTGATGTTCATATGAAGCCATTGTATTTCATAGTGTCTTATATCTAAATGAAATTCAGGGGGAGTAAAATTCCTGTAGCCTAAAATCAGGCCATTGTTCTACTATTTTTATTGGGCCAGACTTTATTGTGAGACAGTCCAAGCACCAGTCCAACATAAGAGTTCTACTGAAGTTTCCCCTCTTCTATTTTTTTTATTTAATTTGATAGTAAGGCCAGTAAATCTGTAAAATAGGGACATATTAAAAATGGAAAATCTCTGTACTTTTACCACACTTTTTAACATTAGTGACTAGAATTATTTAATATGAACATGGCATTCTCTATTGTTAATATAATGATCAATAGTTAACAAAAACTAAAATATGAAGTGTGACATCATTAAAAAGGCCTTAATTTTACATAAGAGCTCTTCATTGTCTAATGACAGGGTGGAAAAGATTCTTATGGAAATCTTAACATTTGTATAGATCACTGGCACTTCTGTCCCCAAAATCAGTGATAGTAAGGAAAAGCTTTCACTCTGATATTCTTTAAAGTGAATATATAAAGTATATTCTCTATTGGACTTTTGATTTGCCCATTAATAATGTTTGCAAGGATAGATATGAGCATGCATGTATGTTAAATAAAATATATTCTAAAGTTGTGCCATAATAGTCAAATAAAGATTTTAAGGTTTTTCTGACCTCTTTTTAAAGTAAAGTTTAAATTATTGCTTAGTACAGATTACATCTCTGTTGCTTTTATAAAATAATGGATTCAGAAGGTAAAGGTAAAAGAAGAACCTCTTTCAACCATCATGGTTAATTCTGCTGTGGGATTCCTAGTGAGTAGAAAAATGCAAAATCAAAGTGTGGAATACCTAAGTTTGCAAAGCTTATCCAAAACTTTAAATGTGTTCTGAATGCATACTGTAAGTTAGTCCATTTGAGGTACCTTGAGTCAAAAGTTTTTGCCCTATGGTGTACTGTTTCATTTAGTTAAAGGTTACAGGAATTAGAGTTTTGAGGTAGGTAGGCAAGACAGAGAGACAAGACAGACTTGCTACATGCAGAATAACGCAAACAACTGAAATAGGATTCTGGTTCAATAGAGCCACAACTATGCGTGTTGGTGAGAAAGATAATAAGTGATAGTACAGATGGAACTGACTGCCAAGGAATAAAAAGAAGTTAGCAAATACAAATAAGATGGGGTTCCTGCTTAAATTGATTTAGGAAGCTGTCTGGCATATTCCTCTGGGCACCTCTCAGATGCCAATATAGTCCTGTGTTTCCTCACCAGAGGGATTCCTTCTGCCTAAAAAAAGCATAGTAGATTTATAGGTAAGACTTAAATTCCACATTTTTGAAAAGTATTGTACTAGGAAGCAAAGCCACAGACTTTTCCAAACCCATGTCTTTCCAGATATTTTGCTCTACAATTCCCCTTTTACTTGATTTTGTGGTATGCCACTTGAGGTTATTTTCTCTTTCATTTCTGCCCTATGAAAAATGATAAAGTAATAATTCTCAGGGAAATATAATGACCCAAAATGAGACAAAATCAAGTTCTTTTTAAAGTAAGATTAGTCAACCTGGAGATTTTCGGATGATTCAGGTTTCAGTTTCCATTCACCTTAACCAGCTTTCCAATAGAAGTGAACTGTAGAAGTTAGGAGAAGACGTGACATTGTCTAGCCCCAATCTAAAATTGCTTCAGTGTAATTACAAAATAGACTTCTATTAGCTCATATGAAGAAATTGTTATGTTAAATTGAGTCATCTAGTCTGTTCCCAACATTTGTAAGCTTTTACATATATCTTTTAAGCAACTGTCATGAAAGGAATAGAGTAAGTTAAATGTGTGAGAGAACCGCTACTATTGGGAGTGGTAAAAGTGTTTGCTAGACTGTTCTCTGGCTTTGTATTTGTGGACAGTGGTAGTAATTTTCAGTGAAATTATTGTTTCCATAGAAACAGGATGTTTATGCTACTTGCTCTTTTATCCACTGTGGGGAGCTGCTGTCTCATGTTTGATATATGCCAAGTATTAAATGATATGTAAATCTCTGCTAAAATACAAAATACATTTTTGTTTGTTTATTTTAAAGTTAACCATATTTATGCAAAATTAATGCAAGATACTATTAAAAGCGTTTATAAATTCAGATCAAATAACCTCATTTGCAAACAAATATGAAATATACTGTAGATAGATGGTATAAATATCCAGACATGCTACTGATGCAAAGCTTCTTGGGATTGCAGATCACATTGTAAGTTAAAACACAGTATTTGAGGAAGATGTATGCTTGTGATGTTAATAACAACAAAAATTAGTAGGGGGGGTATTTTCATTATGGAAGAAAAAATGAATAAATACATTGATCAAGCTTTCCTTCTATCTTTTTTTTTCTATCTCCTGCAAGTAAAAGCCCTGAAACATACTTAGATAAATTTGTATAATTGAAGTACTTGGACTTCAGTAAGGCTTTTGATAAGGTAGACCATAACCTACTACTAGATAAAGTAGAAGAATGTGGGTTAGACAGCATCACCACCAGATGGATTCGTAACTGGCTGACCAACCGCACTCAACATGTAGTTCTCAATGGAACTGCATCTACATGGAGGGAAGTATGCAGTGGAGTACCCCAAGGCTCTGTTTTAGGCCCAGGACTCTTCAACATCTTCATCAATGATTTGGATGAGGGAATAAATGGGGAACTCATCAAATTTGCAGATGACACCAAGCTGGCAGGAATAGCCAACGCTCCAGAAGATAGGCTTAAGATACAGAAGGAACTTGACAAACTTGAACATTGGGCACTATCTAATAAAATGAAATTCAATGGTGAAAAGAGTAAGGCTCTACATTTAGGCAACAAAAATGGAATGCACAGGTACAGTATAGGTGATACCTTGCTCAGTAGTAGTAACTGTGAAAGGGATCTTGGAGTCCTAGTGGACAACCATTTAAATATGAGCCAGCAGTGTGTAGCAGCTGCCAAAAAAGCCAACACAGTCCTAGGCTGCATCAACAGAGGGATCGAATCAAGATCACGTGAAGTGTTAATACCACTTTATAATGCCTTGATAAGGCCACACTTGGAATACTGCATTCAGTTCTGGTCGCCACGATGTAAAAAAGATGTGGAGACTCTAGAAAGAGTGCAGAGAAGAGCAACAAAGATGATTAGGGGACTGGAGACTAAAACATATGAAGAACGGTTGCAGGAACTGGGTATGTTTAGCTTAAGAGAAAGAAGGACTAGGGGAGACATGATAGCATTGTTCCAATATCTCAGGGGTTGCCACAAAGAAGAGGGAGTCAAACTTTTGCAACTTTTTGCTTACAATGTATAATGATGTATACATTCTATAATATGGGTGTAATCACAATAGTAACTTGAATGTTATTATGACAGCTAGTTAGAAATTATAGCCAATTTTTAAAGAAAATACTGTGAGGCTTATTTTTTTCCATGGACATATTGCCACCAAATTAGAGTATCTGCATTGGAAAGTGTATAGCTGAGACTCAAATGTATCCTGTGCAAATAAGTACAGTATTCCTTTGCCTAAAAATTTCCCAATTTCAAAAATTCTGGAAAAGTCATGGTTTCAATTTGCAGGGGATGAGGAGCTCCTACACACCCTTCTGTCCAAAGAGGCATAATAATGTGAATGTGTATATCTATTTATTTTTGTTACAAAATATTTGAAAAAAGCAGGGATTGAGATTGATACAAATGGATAGGATTTGTGTATCCTGCTCTCCATGTAGCTAGAATTCATTAATGGACATTATATATTGTTATTGTGTCTAGTCATTTAAAGTGACTGAAGGAATTAGACTATGGTTGTCCAATCTTTTGACTTCCTTGGGCCACATTGAGTCAAGAGGAATTGTCTTGGGCTGCATATAAAATAAATAATACAGTTAATGTACATAAATAACAACATTTACTTTTTCAATATTTTTATTATCTTGTGGGGCCACATTACTAGCAGTGAAGGGCCACATGTAGCCTATGGACCACGGGATGAGCATTCTTGGGTTAGATTATGATGAAAACCTTGGCATATGGAAACAGAAGAGTACTTTTTCTTTCAAATATCCTATAACAATTTGCATTCTTCATATTAAGCATTATTTCAAATGGGATTTTCGATGAATATATTGGTAGAGTGCCTGGGTTTTTTATATTGTTTCTGTTGTAAGGTTTTGTTATTTTTTATTCTACTAGTTCTGTGGATGGTTTAGTTTACTTACTATAGATAAAAAGGTGTGATGTTGACAATTTACATGAACAGTGAGTTGTGCGTTGCTGCTGCTACTCCATCTGTGTAAATTAGCCTTTTCATAGCCTATAATCTATGAAAAGGTTTCTGCCCCAGGTGAGAATATCTTACTGTTTCAGAAGATATTGATTCTAAAAACAGTATATATAAATGTGATACAAGACATATTATACATTTGAGTGAGGCGAGATTGGGAAGAATTTTTTAGGTAGTCTTTTAACCATAAGGTAGATATTTCAGGAGTTCTGCTACAGTCTTTTTCATTTCAAAATATATAAAAACAATGTCGTCCATTTTAGCAGTCATTGTAAGGGAACTTTGAGTCCAAACCAAAGGCCTGCAAATTGCTGTTTCCTACCTGACCCAATGTACTACTTATCCTCCTATTTAGAAAGGAAATGAAGTAATGTACAATGAGTTAATACTCATTGGAGTAGCCTTTATCTCTGATAAAGCTCTTGCTTTTATGTATTAAATGACAATTGGGAGTTAACACTGTTTGGAAAAGGGGAAAACTCATTTTAGAAACTTCCATAGATATATAATTGCTGTTGGTATTTATTTGTTTGTTTTTGGAAATTTATATTGCCACCTATTCGCACCCGGCGACTCAAGGCACCTTACAAGAATATAAAAACCTCATATATAAAACAATAGAACTAATAAAAGAGAATAATCATATAATAATAAATAATAAAATAATCCTCCCCCGGCGAAAACACATCACATGAGCCATCCCTCTCTGTATTCCCCAGGTCCGCTGGCAGAATTAGGTCTTCAGTGCCTTCCAAAAGAGTGTTAGAGTGAGGGCCATTCTAATCTCTGAGGGAATGAACCACCACAGAGAAGCCACTTCTGGGCCCACCAGGTACATCAACATTCCTTGCCTCCCAGCTCTGGTGATATAATATAGACCTGGGTATTTAATGGTCCGTGGGCTACATCCATCTATATATCTATAGATTGTGAACACTGATTTCTCCTTTCTTTTGTGGCCTTTGGAAAAGTTATTGCAGAATTGTCTGGAATTTCAAAATTTTACAACTCTTAATATTTTTCCTGTCATGGGAGAATAATTCTGAATCTATCCCTATTTCAGGAGCCTTCAAAACATGCCTATTAGATAGAACATTACTTTTAGTCCCCATTTGAGGAAAGAATATTGCTGCCAAGAAAATGTACACTATATACTTGAGTTGAATGAATTTGCAAAATTCAGCTTCTCAAACAGGTTACTTTTTTCTAACTAGTTTAATAGTATCAGTTCTGTTATGATTTCTTTTTGAAATGCTAGGCAGGGGACCTTTCTCTTTCTACAAAGATTGCTTGTTAAAATAGATTATATCTCGAACTTTGTAATATACGTTTTCTATTCCACTGTATCATGGCTTCTACCAAAACATCTTACCTTAGCTCACTTGGTAAGTATGTTGCTGAAATGAGGTTTGGACCAAGATCATTTCAACTTGTCATCTTAGTAAGCATTTTTCAGCAACTTTTCACAGTGTTTTGTGACTATACTTTGTGCATGATATATAATAACATCTTCCCCTGAATGTGAATTTAGGAAACTGGCGACTCTAATATAAAAATTGATAGTCAACATTCAATTTTAATTGTATTTTCTTTTCTTTCTCTTTCCATTTGTCCTCAGTTCCTCCTGGAGTGATACAAAATGGAGCTCGCATTCTGAGTAGAGGAATTTTCCCAGGAGTTAGACCACTGCCAATAAACCCTATTGGAAACATGGCTGCTGCAGTAAGGTAAGAGTTATCAAGTGCAAGATCAGTAGCACTGCACTTAGTTGTGCAACAGAGTCAGTTGGATCTCGTCTGTAATTTCTATCATGTCCCAAGATTATGCTCTCTGTGAAAGTCAAGAAAACCAAGAATCTTCAAATAAGAACTCTCAAAGGATTCTAATATATTTTCAATTGATTTAGTAAATTTGGAGACATATAAACGTGACTTAGACTCTTCAATTTTTTACAGGTGAGGCCATGACAAAACATTTCTCTGTGAATATTCACATACAAATCTGTTCAATCTGTCCATATGTGTCATAACATATATAAGATGCTACCCTTCCATCAGTAATTGCAACTTTGGTAAAATATTAAATGGAAGTCTGCATTTAAAATTTTTAAAAGCTATATTGGATATATTCTTTATAGTTATTGGACTATAATTTGTGTTTGCTCCTATTTGCCTATTTTACCATTTCAGTACCAGCAATCAAGTCATCTGCCATGAAGAAGATAGCAGTCCATGATCTATGTGACTGCAACATTATTTACCATATTTTTCGCATTATAAGACACTCCGGACCCTAAGACAAACCTAGCTTTTGGAAAGGAAAACAAGAAAAAAAAATCTGCCTCTGTATTCCAGCAATTTGCCTCCTTCTAGCAAACAGCCTGGTCAGCTTCAGCACAGCCTGATTTAGCATGAGCAGCTGATTGGTGGTTGGGTCAGCCTCTGGAATACCACCGATCAGCTGTTCCAGGCTGTGGGGATCATTGCCCCCATCGCTGCCACCACCTATCACCGCCTCCACGTGTCCTGTTTTCAGCCTCTGCACGTGCCAGTTTTGGCCTATTCCAGGTGGTGGGGATCCAGATGGGGCATGCAGAGGCCAAAAGTGGGGCACATGGAGGTGGCAATGGGCGTCAACAGCGGCAATTGACAGAGGTGATCCCCGCAGCCTGGAACAGCTGATCAGCAGTATTCCGGAAGCCAATCCAACCTCCAGTCAGCTGTTTGTACCAGGCTGTTTGCTGTTTGCTGCAAGGAGGCAAACTGCTGGGAGGCAGAGGCTGAAGGGTGGGGGCCGGCAGGTGGGCAGGGCTTTGGCAACATTCGCTCTATAAGACGCATAGGCATTTCCACCCACATTTTTGAGGGGAAAAACTGTCTTATAGACCAAAAAGTACAGTCTGTACAAATGAGTTATTTGGTTGCAACATGTGAAAATACGGAATTTATATTTTAACTGATACTTAAATTCTCCTAGATTATACTGTGTATATTTCTAATGCATTTCATTTTGCAGTTGTAACATGCTCAAGCCATTTGTAGTCTTTGAATGAATGAATTATGTAGCCAGTTTTTGTAACCATTTTATATTTGGGTGTCCAAATCAAGGTGCAATAGAATGAGAATTGTTTTGATAATGTGCTTTACTCAAAAATATTAAAAACCAACAGAAATTCTAGATCTGACCCACAAGGTGTTTAAATGTGGCCCTTGGGGCCACCCTGGAGATGGCAAGAGGCCGGTCCCTGCCCTCTCGGCCCTGGCCCACGCCAGCCCTCAGTCAAAGGAAAAACCTGAATCCAGCGGGCCAGAAGGCAGCCCAGCCACTTCACCCTTCTGGTTCCTTCTCAGCCTCTCGGCCAGACACAGTTGCTGCTCCTTGCCATAGCCAGTGCTGGACTTGCAATTACATTTGCCCACTTTGTCCTGCAAAGCAGGGCTCAACCAGCATCCTCACCCAGTGCCATGCCAGGAGCCCTGATTAAAGGCCGAGTGCTCCAGCCTCGTCCTCTAAGGAAGGGGGCAGCAGCTGAGGCTACATTGTGTCTCTCCAGCTGAGGGTCATTGGATGATACCCTCCCCTCCCCCAATGAGCCCAGGTTACTTACCTCTTGTTGCAGATTTCATCAAGGGCGCTCAGAGGCTCCCCCAAATTCACTCTGGAATTTTGGGGTTGGAAAGCGGAGGGAAGGTCCGTATTTGTAGGCATCAGCTGCACCTGTTTCCTGCTCCCCACTTGCAGTTACTTCCTTTGGAGCCTTCCTGACCCTGACAACAGCCTCTGAAAAGTGCTATTTTATCTCCCCTCACTCTTCCTTCTCAGATCTAGCATCTCTTTCCTCCCCCTACCCCCCCCTCACACCCACACCCACACACTTCAAAGGACATAGTTTCTTGTCCCATGCATCCTTATTGCAATTTTCTGAACCTTTCCTATTTCTCTAATTGCTTCTTAAAGTATGAGGACAGGACTGAACATAGTACCTGCAATATGGCCTGTCCAAAGTAGAATAAAATAAAATTTCAGGTTAATTGGAAACCATACTTCTGTCAACGTTTATGTTTTCATGCATATACTGTCTTTCTGCCTGAAAAGAATATCAGGCTTAGTCTCATACATATTAGAGTTCATAGGATAGAAGTTGAAAGATAAGGAAGGAATGAAAATAAATGAGCAAAACTGAATGCATAGAAAGTAGAATAGGTGAGATAAACTTTTATAAATTATATTTCCATTGCTCAGAAGCTGGCAAATAGACAATTTCAGTTTTTCAATAGGAATATTTCCCTGCATGTGCTTTACTAGGTAGGAACACATAATCATTCTTGATTGATTAAGTGCAATCAACTTGTTTCAATTTCTAGTGACTGCATCGATTTTCTCCTCAATTATCTATCCGTAAACCAGTCTTTCAGATCTTCCAACAGTGTACTCATTGCCACTGTAACTGACTCAGTTCATTTACTGCTAGTTGTCCTCTTCTCTTTCCTTTCACCATTCCCAGTAATAGAGCCTTCTCCAGAGAACTAGATCTTCACATAATGTGTCCAGAATAGGATAATTTGAGCCTGCTCATTTGGGCCTTGAATGAGAACTCTGGGTAAGTTTCTTTTCTTGGCCATTCACAGGAGTCTTAGGAGGCTTTGCCAACTCCAAAATTCAACAGTGTCAATACTCTTCTTGTACCCCAGCAGCAGCCGGCTGAGCTGTTGATGGACTCTGACAGCTCAGACCATTATGGGACTGCTCTGAAGGATGAGGAAGACTCTGGAGGGTGTTTGGCATCAGAGCAGGGATTAGAGAGGCCTGTTGGCCACCGGGTGGCATCTGACTCAGGGAGCAATGAGGAGGAACAGAGGGAGGTTGTCCCTGATGTGCGTGTACGTAGAGCTGAGAGGAGAAAGGAACAGCTGTGGAGAAGACGTCATAAAATAAAGTAGGGACAGCTGGCTAAGGCTGTGACCCCTCCCAAAGAGTTTATAGGTGGAGCGACAGGAGGGGAATCTTTGCAGGAAACAACAGTCCATTTTAGTAGCTGTTGAGAAAGCATTCCGTAAGTCTAATCTTGGTTTCTTGAAGATAGCTTTCTAGGCTCCTTTATTATTATTGCATCAACAGAATTGTATCACAGCGGCCAGTTGTTTCGCCGGATTTGGCATTGATTACTAGTCGGGCCCCACCCAGGGGCCTAGGACGTCGTAACGTATTTTCGTAATATGTGTGCGGATCCAAGCAGTGTGGCCAATTATTACTACTATACGATTGTATCACAGCGGCCAGTTGATTCGCCGGATTTGGCTTTGATTACTAGTCGGGCCCCACCCAGGGGCCTAGGACGTCGTAACGTATTTTCGTAATATACGTGCAGATCCAAGCAGTGCAGCTTTTTGCATTTGACTGATGGTGATTTTGTCAAGTTTTAACTGTTTTAAATGTAATTCCAGTGCTTTTGGAATAGCACCCAGTGTGCCGATTACCACTGGAATTACCACTGCTGGTTTGTGCCATAATCGTTGGATTTCAATTTTTAAGTCCTGGTATTTCGCGACTTTTTCATGTTCCTTCTCCTCAACCCTGCTATCACCTGGTATTGCGATGTCTATGATTGTAACCTTCTTTTTCTCAACCAGTGTGATGTCTGGTGTATTATGCGCCAGTATTTTATCCATTATTATTATTATTATTATTATTATTATTATTATTATTATTATTATTATTATTATTATTATTATTATTTATTAGACTTGTTAGCCGCTCCCTCTCCACGAAGGGACTTGGGGCGGCGTACAATAAATAAATCACATGTTACACAATTAGACATTACATTACACGGAGGAGGTATAAAATCACCACAACAATTGTTACAATACATACAACAACAATAATAATAAGGTTAAAAATTAAAATACCCCGATTTAAAATTTAAAGTTTAAAATTGCCAGGAGGATTAGAGATAGAACTATGGTTGAGCCAGGCCGGCTAGTTGGAAAAGGTGGGTCTTGAGTTTTGTACGGAAGGAGCGGAGGTCGGTAGTAATCCTAATGTCGGGGGGGAGGTCATTCCAGAGGGCTGGGCCCATCACAGAGAAGGCCCTGCTCCTGGGCGCCGCCCTTTGGCACTGCTTAGTGGACGGCACCCGGAGAAGTCCCTCTCTGTGAGAGCGGATTGGTCGTAGGGATGTATGGGGCAGGATGCGATCCCGCAAGTAACTAGGTCGTGTGCCATGGAGCGCTTTGAAGATGGTGATCAACACCTTGAAACGCACCCGATAGACCACAGGGAGCCAGTGCAGCTCGCGCAGGAGAGGTGTTATATGGGAGTATCTCGTACTCCCCATAATCACCCGCGCGGCCGCATTCTGGACCAGCTGTAGTCTTCGGGTGCATCTCAAGGGAAGCCCCATGTAGAGAGCATTGCAGTAGTCCAGGCGGGACGTCACCAGCGCATGAGTGACTGTGCGAAGGGCATCCCGGTCCAATAGGGGGCGCAATTGGTGCACCAGGCGAACCTGGTGGAACGCCCCCCTTGCCACGGCTGCCACATGGTCATCCATAGACAGCCGGGCATCTAGGAGGACGCCCAAATTGCATGCCCGCTCCATGGGGGCCAGTTGCTCGCCCCCAATGGCCAGCGATGGGATCCATTGGTTGAACCGGGGGGCCGGAAGCCACAGCCACTCCGTCTTGGAGGGGTTGAGCTTAAGTCTGTTGTCACCCATCCAGACTCCTAGCCAAGGGGTGGCTTTATCTGTGTAATTAGTCGTGGCAGACAGCCAAGTCGGTGTCTACATATTCATTGGAATCACGGGACAGAACATCTTCCTATCCTGTTTCTTCAGCATCTAGTTTTCACTTCCATAAGGATGGCTTTTCCAATTCTGTTATTTGTAGGAATAGGTGCATTACAGCATTTGAATATCTTTTCTAAGGTCTCCATGGCTGCTCTTTCACATGGTAGTCTTATCTGTTGTTTCTTTGCTGTTGATGGTTGACCTAAAAGACAGAAACAATCCATCACTCCAGTATTGTCATTGCCAGTTCTAAAGCTGGTTGTTTTACCTATTGTCATTAGTATGTTTGCTTTATATTTAATTTTAATACTATTTCTTCCCATTGTCGTTTAATTTTTACTACTTGAACGTGCAGTGCAGATCCTTTGCATTTTTGTCTATTAAAGAAGGTAGTGTCATAAGCCTAGCACAGGTTTGATGTTTCTTTTTCCAGTTTTAAAACCACATTAATTTTCTTCCAATCCAGCTTCCTCTAATATACAGTTTGTGTAGCATATAGATTGAACAAATAAGAGGATGGTATACAGCCTTGTCCATTGCTTCGCCAACATGAAGCCAGTCACCATGTTTTGCCCATACACTGGTATTCTGATTCAGGCTCAAAAATTTCATCAATTATGACAGCACAATAAAAATGCCTATGTGCAGAAAAATTGTAGGATAATTTTCATTCTATGATGACTTTTTCCTTAAAAAAAAGCTAAGTATAGCAACTTATGTATTTGTTTAAGGCATTTTATAGAAAAAAACCCTACCATAGCTTAAGAAATAGAAATGTAGAAAACGTATGGCAGTGGTATATCTCCTCTTTAAGCAGCCAGCACTAGATCCAGCACTTCTAAAAAAAATATTCATTCTCCAACTTTCTATTTTTAGTAAAATTTGTTAAGAAAGTGGTCAGATTACACTTCAATGATCCCTAGAGAAAACAAGTTATCTGGACTCTGTTCAATCAAGATTTACACCGGGACATAGTATGGATATATCATTTGTTGCACTTGTGGATGAGATGACCTCTGATAGAACATAGACAGAGTGTGAAGTTTCCAAAAGATGCCCTAAGTAAATTACGAGCCTCGTGACAAAGTTCAAAAGAAATCCAGTCATTTATTAGGAGCAACATTTTGGCATTATCTTCTGCTGCCGAGCCAAATCTGATTTCCACTTAATGGCATCCGAACTTTACCCCTGTATCTCCCCTCCCTTCTGTCTGTGTCATAAATCACATCCACCAACAAAGTGCTGCGGCAGGCTATGAACTTGCACATTTCACATGCCAGCTGTAGAAATATGAGGCCTGACTCTGGCCAAAGGTATGCATGGCATTCTCTCTTTTCTCTCTTTTCTATGTCAACTTGATAATAGTCATGGAAACGCTTTACAAGTTGACACAGAGTGCTGTAATCTCTCAGTTCTTTTTTATCTCTCTTTTTGATATCATTAACAAGTTTGATCTAGTGATTAAGACACCAGGTCAGGAAACAGGTGACTATGAGTTCAAATCCTGCCTTAGCCAAGTCAACTGGGTGACCTTGGGCCAGTCACTCTCTCACACAGCCCAACTCACTCCTAGGATTGTTGTGGGGAAAATAGGACAAAGGTATGTTGGATACTTTCACCACCTTGATTTATTTGCAAAAATAATAAAGGCAAGACCCAAATAAATACATATTTTAAAATACCCTCAATCATGGTATCTTTCTGGATTGCCTATAGAATTAAGAATTGGAACTCCATATTCTGGTGGTTCTTTCTGTGGCCAGTTCTAATCAGTATTGGCAGGAAAGAGAGTCTGAAGCCGAGGGTCCTGTTGTGTATGATCCTACAGGGCTTATTGCTGTTTAACATCTATACAAAGCCATTGGATGAGGAGCTCCCATCAGATTGGAGTGACTACTGTCATTAGTATGCTGATGATACCAGTTGTACATCTCAGTCTCATTTCAGCCAAGTTGTGCTCTTAAGTTCTTGTACCAGTGCTTGGAAGTTTTCTAGATGGGGAGGACAAACTCATGTTCAACCAAAGCAAGAACAAGTAGACATTTCAACTACTGGAAACTGAGTCTTTTTATATTTAGTATTGAATGGAGTTGTACTTTTAGTATTGAATGGAATCTTTTTGTATTTAGTATTGGATGACAATTGTACTTCAGTGCAATTGTACAATTCAAGGATTTTCCTGGACTCATAGTTTCTGCTAGAGGAATAGGAAGACCTTCACATATATTCATCTTGAGTACCAGTTGCACTGATTTATGGACTGGGAGGTCTCTAGATAGTTACTTATACTTTTATCAGCTTTTACCCATATCTGGTGGTTCTTTTATCATGAGGGAAGCGTGCAGTATGTCCTGTGTGGCACTGTTCTTGAAGTTCACTAGGAAGCTGCAGAATGCAGGAACATACGTGTACAGGTAGTCCTCAATGTACAACCATAATTAAACCCAGAATTGAGCCCATCCTGTCAATAAACGAAGTGCCCACATGATCACCTTGCTCAACAACCGCATTCCTGGCTCTTCCTATTGTGATTACCCAGAGCACAGAGAAATGTTGATAGATCACATGGCACAATTGAACATAGCAACATATTCTGGTTTACTCTTCAAGTTGTTTTGGCAGAATTGTGTTAAAGTTTTTTATTTTTCGTTATGGCTGAATCATTTGAAAAAATATATTGTCCTAGATTCAATAAGGTACTTATTTTCATGTATTAATCATGTGGTTTACATGCAGAAAATCAGAATTCATTGGTCAGCATTTTTAAATAGAGGGATCTGGTAGAAGATGTGGTGAAAATCTCTGAGGTCTTGGCAAATCACTGCTAGCAAGTAGAACTGAGAATTGGAAGATACCTGGGCAAGACAACTTCCCCAAGGAGGCCCATTACCAGTCCTCTCAATTACTTGGCCTTCCTCTCCCCCCGCCCCCAATACCCATCTCAGCCCTTTGATATATACATTTTTGGATACTTGCTTTCACTAGTTACCAGCATGGATCAGGGTGTGCGTGTGTGTGTGTGTGTGTGTGTGTGTGTGTGTGTGTGTATCTTTGCGTATTGTACATTGCATCTTTTTGAGTGGGTAAGCATTTCTGGACTTCTGCAAACATTTGGAGCTTAATTTTATGTGTTATTGTATGTGATGTTTTTGTTGATATTCTCATATCCGTATTGCTGATAATCATGTCTTTTATTTCATTACTGTGTAATGTTTAAGTCTATTATACTACCTGTGGTTTTGGGATATGGGTGATGTGAAAATACATGTAATAAATAAATACTGAAGGTGCCATTGCAAAATGGCTGCCATGGAAGAGTATGAGTAGTCAGGAACTTGGACATACGTCTCCAAGTTCTCTTGTAATATTTTTTCATTTCCAGTTCACTTTTGTCCTCGTTCATGGCAAGTGGGCATGTTTCAAACATAGCTCTGGGATGTAACAGCCCCCCACCCCACCCCCTACTGGGTTCAAAGGCATTTTTCAAAATAACAGTTAAACTTTTTTTGTTAAATAGTTTTTCTAAACTATACTCGTGACGTGGGAAGCCTGGGAAACACTAGTGAAGGTGTCTGCTGAGCACATTAGTTCCCACAAGCCCAGCATTTGCATTTCAGAGTGACCTCATTTGGGAAAGCTTTTAGGCTTTTAGGCAGCTTTTCCTATAAATGCATTTCATCTGTTGAACACACTGGGGGTGGGGGAGGCTCCTATGCACTCACAAAAAAAAGGCAAGAAGGCTCTCTCGTTGCTTATTTTTGTGGATGTGCAAAGATCTGGTTTCGAAAGATAAAATGGTATTCAGGGCCTGCATGGATGCACATATAGCACCTATTGGGGAAGATCTTAGCCCAGGGGTGTCCAAACTTGGCAACTTTAAGACTTGTGGACTTCAACTCCCAGAATTCCCCAGCCAGCAGAGCAATTGCTTCTTTTGAATCCTGAGATATGCAGCAGAGCTGGCTGGGGAATTCTGGGAGTTGAAGTCCACAAGTCTTAAAGTTGCCAAGTTTGGACACCCCTGTCTTAGCCTCTATGTATCTTTTTCCGAGGTCATGCAGTGGCAGCTGCTCATAGTTACTTTTAAGTATTCCCAACAGATGGTATGTGTGTCCCTTTGCATGCTTTAAATCTATTTTGCTTCTGATTCAGGCTCTATTATTTATTCTTCCAGAACCTTGCATAGAGGTTTCTCTTCCTCAATGCGCTGTCACTTTTTTTCGATTAAAATACAATTTGTATTTGAGGGGGTATTTTAAGCCTATCCATTCAAATAGGTTTGTTAAAATAAAAATACTTGCCATGCGGTACAATTTCTCTCCCCTTATCCCCTGTCTCTTTAGTTTTTGCCTTTTGGAACAAAACCTTGATTGCTCATACCCTATTTCCCCAAAAATAAGATCTCCCTGGATAATAAGCCCAATCTGGCTTTTGCACGCATGCACTAAAATAAGCCCTTCCCCAAAAATACAGCAAACATAGCAGCAGCCATGAGGTGACCACACTCAAAAATAATAAGACCCGGAAAATAAGGCCAACTGCTTATTTCAGGGGTCAAAAGAAAATAAGAGCCTGCCTTATTTTCAGGGAAACACAGTAGTATGCAGAGGCTGAGGTGCATCTGTTTTGCCAAGTGTTAGGGCAGTGATCAAAATACCCAGGCAATTGCTTCTTTTGAATCCTGAGATATGCAGCATATTAGTGGATAAGAAAATGTTAAATGTCATTATTAACTCAAACAAACAGATTTAAAAGCATAATATGAAAAGGATACATACCAAGCAATGATGGCGATACCCAAATCTCTTGTAAGTTGCCAGAAGAGATACCCAAGAGCAGCTAGTTTCCATGGTACCCA
Source organism: Natrix helvetica (assembly GCF_964273705.1). Taxonomy (NCBI): domain Eukaryota; kingdom Metazoa; phylum Chordata; class Lepidosauria; order Squamata; family Natricidae; genus Natrix; species Natrix helvetica. Next base: position 48,330,763 of record NC_138548.1, read on the forward strand.
GTGCCAGGTTCTGTGCAGAAGCTCACAACAAACAACCCCAATATTTTTTATCAAAACCTGGCACCATATCTTCATGACCTTGCTCTGGTCCTGAGACTGCAAGATCTGACCCTGACTTGGCAAATGACTCTGGCATGGGAACTGAAAGTCTGAGATTTTCACAAATTGACAATCAAGTGAAGATTCTCCCTCCTTTTTCTTTATTCAACAAGCAAAAGTGAAAAACAAGCAGGTTGACTCAGAACGAGCTCTAAACCTTTAGACTTTTCTTAATATGAAGGAGATATCAAAATAGGTCACTAAAATCCTCAAACTAACAATGATCTTCCGCAACCTTACTATAACATGCAGGGTCTTGATTGAACCATACGCCCCATCTTTATGCAAACTAATGAAAAGGAAGCAATTTTTTTCCCATAAACTGGTGTAATCTGTTATCATTTTTTTCAAATTGTCAATGTTTTATCTTAAAATATTTTTTTAATTTAAATATTTAAAAACATTTTTTAAAAATCTCTTCATTTTGCTTTTTCTTTAAAACCTCACTAAATGGTTTTAAGGAAGTGCCAATAAAATTCTCCACTGTACCACATTGCTTTGAATGTATACATGAATGACTTCCTTTAAGTATTTGGCATCATTTAATCTTAGTTCTTGCACTGGTGACGCTGCCTCATGGTAAATGCAGCTGGCTTCCTGCACAATCATGAATGACATTGCATTTAGCTATTATTAACTGAAGGAGCTTCACCTTTGTCTTTTTTCACGCACTGAGATCTGCATAATTTATCATCCATAGATGCTAAGTTTCCTTTATATAAATCAGGAATTTTAGAGAAACTTTTCATACGATTTTAGAGTTTGGCCATTTGTAATTGAATAATTACAAATAACAATTTAAGCTTTTTTCTTAAATTGCACCAGGACTATAAATAGAACAATATTTGAAGAAGCAGTGTTTTTCCCCCTATGGCCAGTTATTATACTACTAGACAATCCATGATCTGTTGGATCATCGTTTCAGAGATACCTAACACCTGCAAAACCTCACATATTGTCCTGACCCTTGTGCCATTCTTGTGCACAATCTCCCTGAGCCATGTTGTGCCCCTTGTGTACTGTCTTTCACCCTTCCCAATCTGCGGGATGCCTCCCATACACTCTTTCCAATCCACATGGCATCTCTTATATGCACTCTACTCCTTATGTACTCTCCACGACCTGCAGGGTCCCTGTTGTGTGCTTCCTTGCATCAAATACATTCGGTGCCTCTCATGCACCATCCACAATCATCAAGGTACTCCTCGCACTACCTCTGATCCATGTGGTGCCTCTTATGCAACCTATCTGACCTGTACAGCACTTCCCTTGCTCCCCCACTTACTGGCCTACAGACCTGCGGCTTCTAGCTTCCTGCTGGCTTCCCCATTGACTTTTCTTGTGGGAAGCCAACAATTGTTCTGCAATAACATTAAGCAAGTAACATGGGAAATACAGAGAAGCTTCTGTTTAGGGGAAATTGTTATTAAGTACCTTGAACCTATTCCACATTTTCTGGCTGCAGAGTCATATTTAGCCTTTTGAGTGGTATGTCAGAGGCTTGACTCAAAGATGGAGTAGTATAGGATTTAAGTGAAATTAATCAGTAATGAATTTAGTAATTGAAATTAAATGCATGTCTAGTAATTTTGTTTTCTGACGTAGTAAAAATCAGAAGATCCTTGCAACTTTTAGATGACCTCTGAAGGCTCTATTTAAAGCAGCGGTGTCAAACTCGCAGCCCATGGGTCATATGTGTCACACACTGCCATGCTCATTCCCGGTTTAGCAAAGGAGATAAAAGTCATACATCACGTGACAATGACACAAGTTTGACACCCTTAGTCTAAAGTGTTGCAAAATTATATGCAATCCTGGTCCTTGGGCTTAATACAACTAATATTGGAACAAATGCTTGGATTTCAAGATTGTTAATTCTATATGTACAACTGCATTAGGTTTTGAATGGTAGAAAATAACAACATTATTGAAACAGCTAGTCTAATGTTTATCCAGTCTTGCCCTACAGCTTATAGCAATAGCTCATATAGGATAGATGCAGCTGTGAATTACTCAACTGCAGCCTTCAGTAACACTCACCATAATAATGAAGCTTAAAGTAACTCCTCTTCAATGAAGTATCATTGAAATACCTTGTATTTTTAGCTCTCCAGTGATTACCTATAGTATATAATCTACTCAGCATTGATAATCAAGTGTGGCAGACTTAAGGGCACCTGTAAATCATAGGCATCATGTTATTAAAATGTCACAACAAGAATTTATTCCCCCCCCCCAATGCATTACAGCAGCATTCTTCTGAATTAAAATGAAATTCTCAAAATGAATTATTCTGCATTTTTAATTATCATTTTGTATAATAGTGTATTCAGTGGTAGAATGATGAAATTTTAGGAGGTGCTTTAACAAATTTTGCATAGAATTTTCAGCTTTTTGTGTAGGTTTAAAGTTAGATCCAATAGTAGAGGCATGCTCTGGGTACCATCTGTTAGGGGGTATTATTTGGTGGAACCCATGAAAAGAAAGTTTTATATCATGGCACCTGTCCTGTGGAACAACATTCCCTTGGTGTTTAAGGACTTGCCTCAACTCTACTGCCTTTCATAAGACCTTGAAACCCTGGTTTTGTCATTGAATCTGGAATCCCGGATGTGTGGCTAAGTTGACATCATTGTTGTTGATTAAATTTTCTCAATTGCTATAGATGCTATTTATAATTTTATTATATAGTGTTTATCTTGTTTTTAAGTATGATTAGATGCTTGGATCATGCATCTGAGATAGGTAGCTGAATAAATAAATTTTAAAAATGAACTTCTTTTATCCTAACAGTCAAACAGGTTCATAAGATTATTCTTTATCTCCATTCATTACTTCATTATACATGAAAATCAAAATGAATTTAAATAGGACTTTGTTCTGTCTTAGTCTACTCAGTTAAATCTATAAATCTTCAAATGATTTGGCTTTTTTGAAAAGCAGATTAAATCTTATGCGCCTAATGATAATAATTATCTATTTTGCCCTCAGCAGGCCATCCAGAATTAATAGCTCATTGCTGCTGGCAGAGTTAATGACTCTGCTCTCCTTAAAGTTTTAAGATTCCAACAAATACTAAGGAAAGTGCCTAGCTTACCCATCTCCTTCCAGCATTTTGATGTCTGCATTACTTGCTTATTTGCTTGTTGTCACAAAAAATACAGCTTTTCGGAAGAGTTTGACTATGCTTTTCTTTCTCTCTCTCTCTCTTTTCCAGGAATGGAATAGCAAATTGCCGAATGAGGACAGATAGCGAGCAGTCGTGTGGTTCTCCATTGGTGAGTGGTGACCCAAAGGAGGATCATAACTATAGCAGTGCCAAATCTTCCAACCATAGGAGCACATCACCCACTAGTGATTCTGTTTCCTCTTCTTCTGCTGATGATCATTATGAATTTGTCGCAAAAGGCAACCGGGACAGTAGTGAGGGCAGCGAGGTCAACTTCCATAGCCACGAGAGCCATAGTGAAGCAGAAGATGAGAGCAAAAGGCAAAATCGAAAAGAGACCAAGGATTTTGTAGCTGATAGCGGGGTCCCCTCTCAGCACAAGAAACGTCAGCATTTATTGAAGGCGAAAAAAGTGCCGAGTGACACACTGCCTCTTAAAAAGAGACGCACAGAGAAACCCCCTGAGAGTGATGATGAGGAGATGAAAGAAGCTGCTGGGTCACTCCTGCATTTGGCAGGAATTCGATCTTGTTTGAACAACATCACCAATCGGACGGCAAAGGGACAAAAAGAGCAAAAGGACACGACGAAAAATGAGAACAAATCCATTGACTGAACTTATAAAACAATTTTGTTTCAGCACGTCAGGTGAATTCTAATGATTTGTGGCAATATCAGAAAATATTTTCTTCAGTTTTTTTTTCTTCTCCCATTTTTTTCCTTTTTTTTCTTTCCCCCCCTTTTTGAACCCAAAATATTCGTGTTGAATTTTTTTTAAAGGAGATTGAAGCCATAGAACTCATACTGATACTCATCTAATTTTACAAAAGCTTTTCATTACACGAAGACAAAAATAAGTAAAAGCCAAAATTGCCATTGCTTTCTCCAGTTCTGTCAGAAATGCATGGTTGAATACGCTGTGATACCACCAGTTAATGTGAGAAGAATAAAAATTGGCACTTGAAAATACATTATATAATGAGAAATTGAATAATATGGTAGATCCAGGCCAGGCTCTTAGAAAAATAATTTAAAAGCCTTATAATTAAATGAGAGAGAGAATGTATGTATGTATGAATGAATGAATGAATGAGTGCATGTTCCATAAATTTGAGGGAAGTCAGAGGCCCATCTTCAAAATCAAGAATAAGATAGTAGCATTTGCTTGCATTTGTGCCATAGAAATCTTGGAATATCCACTAAAACAGCTGCTCATACAGTAATGAATTACTTAAGCTTCATGTACTGTATATGGCTCATAATGTGAAGACTTAATACTTAACTTTTTAAATTATGGAAACTGAACTGTGTATGCAATGAGTTTCAATAATATAAGGAGAAAAGGGTGGAGGGGGTTGGGGGATTAGTGATATTCTTTAATCAATTAATTGTCTTCTATATTTAAATTAAAAGAATGTTTTTTTAAAAAGCCATAAGCCTGAAGATTGGCACTGCCTGCAAAAATATTATGGGAAAACAAGCTATGAGTTCTTAACTGCCTGAGTGAAAAGCAATCAAATCTAAAATAAAAATATGAGTAGATATTTAAAGAGGATCAAAATGAGGAAACCTTTTTTGATAGGATAAAAAAAATTGATCTCATGAGAAGAGCAAAATACATATGCTACAAAACCTGTCATTAGTATTATATTACATTAAAAAAAAACAAATATATTTGGTTGGACAAGAAATCCTAATCTTAACTAAAACTCTGTACAGTGCTCCTCAAAACGCTGTACCTGTTAAATAGCCAGGATACATTTGTGCAAAAATAACAATATATTTCCAGTTATAACCACTGTAGCCAGATTCACTGATCCTGATTCAAATTGCATGGATATATTTCCGGGAGGGGCTCAGGAGTACAAAATAAAACCCCCCTTTTTAATTCAAAGATAACAAAAGTTCTTGTAAGGTAAATAATGTATTTAGCATGAAGCATGAATTATTTTCATATAAATAGAGAAAAATAGAGAAAAGGCTATGCCTCTAATTTTTAAGCCAATAGGCTTAGTTTTGGTTTTTTTTTGGTTTGTTTTTTATTTTGTTTGGGAAGCAGGTGTTTTAAGGTTTAACCTTTTTCAGGGACAAATACTGACTGTTGGGGAACTTATTCTGCAATATTAAAAAATAAAACTTCATGCTCGGGTAGGGCTTGGATGGTTGAATTATATTGCCTTGTCTGCACATTCAGCCCCCTTCCCCTACTTCTCTGTTTTTTGAAGATGTTTGTCCTTTCTTTGTCTTTACATGTATTAACATTACGCAATAATTTTGAGGGCAAAGCAAGTAGTGAGTGTGTATGATTAAGACTCCAGGAAAAGACTCTGAATTTACTGTATAGATGGGAGAGAGGAAACAATAGACAATTTGGTTTTGGAGAGATTGTAACCAATGAGATACACAGATATGCCAAGAAGGGATACGTTTTGAAAGGGCTTTCATTTGTGTTCACAACTTGACTTGAGTACATGATGGAGAAGCAACTTTGTTATGGCCATACCTGTTTTGCAGTGGTAGTCCTGTAAATGGACTGTAGAGTTTATAATAAGGCCCCATACCACCACCACCCCAAAAAATACTAGTATAGACAGCCATAATCTTGAGATTAATTTTAAGACTTGTAGGTTGGGTTACACGTGATTTTTACATGATCTTGTCAAGAATCCAGATTCTGCAGCTTATAAAATTCCTCTTAAAAATGTGGGAGCTACAATCAGACAAACATTCTAGGAAGCCCTCCCAAGAATAGTATCAGGAAGGCATCTCTTTTGATCTTAGCTGCTTTACTTTAAATAAATATAGCGTTATAGTAATGGAAGTAGTGGTGTTACTGACAATATTTTAAGGTTTAGAGATTAAGGTGAGTTAAGAATAGTAGCAAGAAACTGAGAAAGAATTCAAAATATCTTTAGCTGTGATTGAATTATATTTTAGGAACATAGCACTGAAAGATGCAAACAGATTTTTAATAATGTGTGCCAAATCAGGCTTGAGCTAACAAAGGTTTGAGAGCAAGTTCAACCTCTGCATTGCCTATCAAGACACTTTTTTGTATATTCAAAAATTAGAATCCCTATTTCTGCCTTTACCTTCTGAAAGAATTGATATTTGCCTAAAAAGCATCAATAATTTTAAGAGTTAATGAAAAGAAACCACATTAGTGAATTAGGAGTTTTCTCTTCATAGAAGAGTGCCATATACATCTTGCCATGGAGTCCTGATGAAATGTAAAATATGTTGTTGCTATGCATCGCAATAGAATAATTATTTCACAGTGAAACTGTTTTCAGTTGTAGAGTTGAAGTTGGAAGGATTCCAAACTCAAATTTTTATTGCTTAGGCCAATGTTTTGACATTTTGGAAATACCACAATGTAAAAAGAGAACTGAGGTTATATATTATAATATTGAAGTTATATTCTCCCACAATTTTATCCAAAGTAAAGCAATTTGTCTACTAAAGTTCACAGAAATGTACAACATGCTTCCAACAGGACTGTATCCCACTGACTAAACATCAATAATTTGAACGTCTCAAATAAAAAGTCATGTGCTGTAAATACGTTTAGCTATTGATATACAAAAAGTGATCACAGTTGATATTTTTACAAAATAAGGCAAAATTCATTTGAGGTTGCAAGTTAAATACCTAGATTTTATTAGAAATTATGGAAGATTTACTAAGAATTTGCCTTCTCAGTTGTACAGCTACAATCAATACTTTAAACAAACTCCACAACACTATTCTGTTGTGCCAACTTATCTTTAGTGCCAAACTGAAAATAAAAGAGGTGGACCCAAGTTAAAAACATCAGATACTACTTCTATTCATCGTGAAATCCATCCTCTATAGGTTGAGCCCATCCTTATTCCTACACTTCAGGCATTTTGAAATAACAAGAGAGGGGAATGTTCATAACTGGAAGATGTAAGCAATAATAAACAAAACATCTGTTTGGTCTTTCTCTGCTCCCATAGAGGGTACTAAAAATAATCCAGTAATAATCCCAACCCATTGTCATTCAGGCATAATTATTCAAGCTTTTAGAAATTGTAAATGTCACAGCTGCATTCTTCTTGTATGAAGGTCTTTAAAGATAGCACAATCTGAGATATTATCTCCGAAGGCCTTAAGCAAAATGCAGCAAGTCCTGTGCTGTATGCATTGTGGCAAAATGGCAAGGAGAATGTGTATACGTACTTACAGTAACATATACATCTACCTTGTTACATCATTCTTAATGTGTTTGGTAATTGAGACAGCTTCTATGTTCTGCAAATAATTTTTGTAAGAACTGTGGATTGTCAAAATAATGTGTAAGATTATTTCCCTATAAAATAGTGAATTGTTTACTCCATATTTCTCTTTCCATAAATGAAAGGGCTTTCTCTGTCCACCAAAAGCTTTTGTTCTAATAGATGGTTTTAACAGAAGGGAAGAAACAACTGTTGTCAATTATCCAGCCCCTTTGTAGCTCCAAATATCATCTCCCACATTATGCTGAAAAATCCTCCAATTTTCAGAGGCTGCAGCTCTGGCATGGGAGAAATTCATTTTTGTTCCTCTTACTTGCTATTGGGAACATGTCCTGAACAGTTATCAGAGGTGGATCCCATTGGTAGGAATAAAATTTGGATTCAAGCCAGCATCATCTTGGATTGTGATTTAATTCTCAGTAATATTTTTTCATAGCAGACCATTGAAGAATTTCTTGTCAGCAATCTAGGTTTGCCATTAAATTATTTTAATGACAAACTTTTACAAACAGTGTTTTAATTCTGAACACTCCAAAGTAGATAGTTCTTTGGTGACTTCTGAGTACCCGTGTTGTGACTTTTAACATAAAAGAGGTTGAACGTAGTTCTGCTGGAATGGAGGTCTGAATCCACAGTGAAACTTAATTGAGACGTGATGTGAGGATATCCATATGGCACTCCCTGAAAAAAATTAGACTTGCATCCAAATGATTTAGAAATAAAGTGGGATTAGTAATCTACCAGAACAAATCATCTGAATTTTAGATCAGCTGTTCAGAATGTGCCAGCTGCAAATCTTTCTTGGAAATTGCTCTCGGGATTGTTCTAGCTATATTTCTGTATAGCATTGGATAGATGGCAACTTGAAAACTTTCATGGGTGATTATTAGTGTCTTATGTCACAGAAGAGAATCTGTTTAACTGTATAAACTTGTCAGCAGTTGTTGCCACTTGGTTCAGATAATCTGTTTTAGAGAACAGAAGTGATTTGAAAGCCATTTTTCTATGACAAATGGAAATATTTCAACAGAAATAGTATGCTGTGTCTTTATACAAGCAGGTTCTTGCTAGTCTCTGTCACCTTCAAAAAGGCAAAACAGACTATGTAGAGTTGAAGTTGGTTTCAGTAAGAAAGTTACTGTGGTAGAATTCAGTGTCCTGGCTACTAAATTATTTTCAGGCTAAATGTTAAATGTTCCATTCACTGATCAGAGTCAATCATTCTTTTGGTTGTGTTGTAGTTAAGTTTGTGAGTGAATTTCATGACACTGCCTGCAATATATAAAACACTGTTATGCACATAAATGCAGCACTGTGATCTAATTTAAATAACTTTATTATTATTTAATATGTAATATATGTTAATACTTCAGTATGGAAAGAACCATGCACAACCTCTGACTGTCTGTTTTTCTACTATCAGGAATTTTAAAACATAGTTAACCACATGTATTTTACTTTTCCTATGAATCTATAGTCTTGGTGTAGGATTTTTTTTAAGTTGAATTTTATAAGTATTTACTAAATATTCTCTGCTATCACATATATGAACATTCTCATACTCATTTTCTTTATACAAACCTCCCTTCTGATTGTAGTTCTAACTGGAAAATTGGGTGGAGAGACTTTGGTAAGCCAGGGATAATTCTTTTTCCAAACTCTTCTTGAATCAAAATGCAAAATTGTAGATGTGAAATTTTTATAAAGTCAACTATGTCTGTGCAATTCTTCCACAACTCAGCATGCCAGCACTACTTCACTAACCAAAAACTATCTTTGAATTCAATCTCTGGTGCTGTATTTTGCTAATATTCAAAATTTAAAAATAAATGTTGTAAAACCATTTTTTTTCACAGAGCTTCTTATGCTATTTTTTCAATAATAGCATTTGAAACTATACTTACCTAAAACAAAATTTACTTTTGAACCTGTTTGCCAATGATAATGAGGGAATGCCTCTGTTTTTTTTCCCAATTCTGAATGAGAACCAGCTGATACCCAGCATCAACAAAGTATACACCAAATACCCAGGTTTAAGCTTTAAAAAAAAAACAGAAGTAAAGTCATATCTACCAAACAACCTTTTGATTGTGGAAGAGCAGCTAAATTCAACTTCTCACCCAAAAGACAATTGATAGAGATTGAATTAGAAAGTAAGAGTTGTGGGTTTGCACACATATTTTCCCAATAGATTTGTGTGCAGAAGCTGAAAGGGGAGATTTGGGTTGCTCTGTCCTAATATCTATTTCTGAGGAAAAGATCTGATGGCTGAATATACCTTACAGGTTTGGATTTCTTCTGACTTAGCACTGATTAACTTTTCCCTTCAGTACTACTATTAAGATGAAAATGTTGGTGCTTGGAGTTCTATTTTAATACTTTCATTAATGAATTTCAAAATCAATCGATTTAGCCTGGTTTCACTTTTGTATTATACACACTCACTACTTCAGCCTGCCTTGGGGTCAAATGTTGGAAGAGATGGGGTAGGGAATGATTTCTGTGTGTATGAAAAAGCATTATGGATTTGTACATTTTTATACTCTTCTGTAATATTTTTGAAATATTTTTGTTCTGCAGAAAAAAAGTGATGAAGCAATCAAAAGACCAATATATACAATATCAATGCTTTAGGGGAGGGTCATGAGACCTTCATTGGCCAATAGGTTAATTTAGTACAGCAATAAGCCAATTATGTTGTTTTTGTTTTTGTTTTCTGATTTTATTCCTCTTTTCCCCGAAAATGCTGTACTAGTTGAATGGAACTGCCAGTTTCTTTAATATAAGTGAGAACTGTGATGGGGGACATAAACAGTAATGTTAAGTTGTATTTGTGTTTACCTAAATGAGCAGTCAAAAGGCAAGTGCAATCAGCCAGAAATATGGAAAAATGTTGATCTAGAGGCATACTTGCATTTTATGTTTCTTGATGTATAATCATATTGCCAAAGACAAACTCTTTCATCAGTTATTATTGTAAATAACACTCTCCCAAAACCTTCCATAAAGTTTCTGTGATGTATTGTCTTCCAGTTGCAATAAAAATTACCGAGTTGCATCAGTTGAATAACTGCAGTTATCAGTGTTGGCTGTTATTTATTTAAAACTGTATAATGCAATACTACTGAAGCAAGTATTTTGCTGTGATGTTAAAAAAATAACACCAATTGTAAAGTTTCACTTTCATAAGAAGCTGTCTTCTTTCAGGTAAGACTTCCTCCAGCTTTTTGGGGAGGTGGGGGCACCATTCTTTGATGGGCAGTGGCTCTTATCAAATTAACCTTTTAATTAAAGATTTCAAAGACAAGTAGGAATGTTTAGTATATAAAAAGCATACTATACCCTAATCTATCTTCTTTCTCAAATTCAACACATTTGCAATCCTGTTCCCAGCCCCAGATCCGTGGACTACTACCAGTCCACGGCATGTCAGAAACGGGGCTGTGCAAACAAAAAGCTCCATCCATGAGAAGCAGGCAGCACATGAAACCACAGCCAAGGCCTCCAGTCCACGCAAAAACTTCTCTCCATGGAACCAGTCCCTGGTCCCCAAAAGATTGGGGGTCGCTGACCTAGACATTTGTATTTAAACATGGATCTTTTTAACATTATATTTTAATGCTTTTCTAATCCAGGTGAAATGTTAATATATGTTGCTAGTCCATGTATGATATGCCATATGCTAAATAAATAATCCTGGTGAAGCCATACCGTTGTCCTGCCTGTGACATCAGGTAAATATATAAGTCTATGCTAATACTGTAATCACCTTTTTAACATTGATTCTGGAATATGCACAATTACCTCATCAATAAAACAGTGGTTTCATTTAACATAATCAGTTAAATGGCTAGCAAAAGGCAGAGTTTAGTGATCCCATATTAGATTTGGCTTCTTTCATGAATTATGAATCATTATTTAATTTTTACTCTGCCTTTTTAAATACAACTCAAAGCAGCCAATATACAAATACTTCTGCCTTCCATGTTCCTCACAACTCTGGTGGGTTGGACTGAGAAAAAATTGCTGATCCAAATTCACCCAATTAGTCTGGATGGTGAAGTCAGGTGGGTCTCCAACAGAAAAGGTGCTCAAGATTCATCAAGCCTGCCGGTTGCCCCAACAACATACTGTACTGGAAGGTCTCCAACCTTGGCAACTTTAAGACTTGTGGACTTTAACTCCCAGAATTCTGGGAGTTGAAGTTCACAAGTCTTAAAGTTGCTAAGGTTGGAGACCCCTGCTGTCCGGTGCTAAGAATGCTGTGATTTCATATTGCCTAAGACAGGGGTGGGGAACTGTGGCTCTTTTGCGACTTGTGGACTTCAACTCCCAGAATTCCTGAGGCAGCTATGTTGGTTCTGGAATTCTGGGAGTTGAAGTCCACAAGTCGCAAAAGAGCCACAGTTCCCCACCCCTGGCCTAAGACATAATTTTTAAAGGATTTTATGCTTTAAAAAAAAAGATAAACCTCATAAAATAAAAAATACTAAAGAAAAAACTATCCCTCCTCATGTTGTACAATTAGATTCCTGGCAATTAACAATATTTATTCAAAACTAGCTGTACCCAGCCACGCGTTAAATGGAAAAGAAAGAAAAGAGAAAGCGCAAGTTTCTAATATGTTTCATTTCACAATGCTTGTGGGTATGCAATATTTTTTGTTGTTCCATTGTGTGTGCAGATATAGAGATTGTCTGGTTTGCCAACTCTAGAATACGCAACATAAAATTGTCCATGTGAGAAGCAATCCGTGTCTAGATCTAAACCGCACAATTCTAAAGATTGGCCCTGAGCTTTATTGATGGTGATTCCAAACGCCAATCAAATTGGGAATTGCAATCTCTTAAATTGAAATAGCATATCTGTTGGAATCATAGGAATGCGAGGAATGAGGACATCTTCACCTTTGAAAGGTCCTGTCAAGTTGTTGCTTCTACGACGTTGGTCATTAATTTTTTTACTGCAAGCTGCATGCCATTGCAAAGCTTTGGCTGGTTGATATTTCGCAGCATGATAATTGGCACACTGATTTTCAATTGCAGTACGTGCGGTGGCATCCCTGGCAGATCGAGTGAATTCAAAAATTTTGTTGGATAATTAACCGCTTCATCTGCTTCCACAACAGTGTCGACGGACTTGTATGTGACTGCCTCACTTTGAATGTTAGACTGAATAATATTGTTAAGTTCGTAGACGTCTTTGTTTTTGGCCGCAAGAATAGCTCGTTCACTCAGCCAATCGTGATTCTTATAATTGGTTTGAATATGGGAAAATACTTTTTCAACCAATTCTTCTTTTGATGTCACTAAATTGCAGAAGTTATGAGGCAATGAAATTCGTCCTGAGGTCAGATCAACTGGCACTTTTCTGTTCCCAATTTCCAGCAATTGATGTGAGAATATCTCAGCTGATCGATCGTTTTGCAGCTGGACACGCATATTTGTAGTTAATTTTAATGTCTTTACGTGTCACCACAAAGTAAAGTATTTCAGGCAAGCATTTATTTTGTCCGCTGGTGTTGATCGAGGAATTACAGTTAATGTTTGCCTGAAATCTCCTGCAAGCAATATTAATGCGTTCCCAAATGGTCTGATGTTTCCTCGCAAATCTTGCAATGATCGATCAAGAGCCTCTAGCAATTTTTTGCGCGCCATTGCGCATTCATCCCAAACAATAAGTTTGCATTTCTGCAATACTTTTCCCATGCCAGATGCTTTGGAAATGTTGCACGTGGGAGTTTCAATGAATTGCATGTTCAATGACAATTTCAAAATGGAATGAGCAGTTCTTCCACCTTGTAGCAATGTTGCAGCTATTCCAGACGACGCAAGAGCTAAGGCTATGTCATTTTGGGATTGAATTGCTGCCAGAATCAATGAAATTAGGAACGTTTTACCAGTTCCTCCTGGCGCATCTAAGAAGATTTCTCCAACCCTGTTATTGACAGTTTGCATTATTTGATCATAAATGCCATTTTGCTCAAGCGTTAGCTTAGGAATATTTGATTGCACATGCGACAAAAGATCACCTGTGTTGTAATTTTGTTCACGCCGCAATTCTACATCGAACGAAGCAGCAACAGATCGATTCGGTGATGGCATTCCCAATTGATTGAGAACTTTGTTCGCAATTTCTAAGCACAAACACTGCTTCCGCTCCGCAAGTACGACAACATGAGTTTGATTTTCTGCGAGGCATTATTTGGATGAAGTAAAGCAGAATGGTTGCATTGAAAAAGAAAGTTATAACAAAAAATATATAAAATTGTAAAACATTAAAAAAGCAAAAACATGAACTGAAAAACAAAGGAAAAACATGGTAAATGACACAGCTGAATTCCAACACAATGTCACACAAAATAATTAAATCAAAATGAAAATTAATGGAAATATAACAATGCAATTGGAAACATTGAAATGGAATCGTGAAATATTTAGTATAGCGTGTGTGGCTTTTACTTCCAGCAGATGGTGCTGGTTTTTAAGAAAGCATTTTTTTACCTGTCACAGGTGTGACATCTATATAATATACATATATAAAAACATGCGCGTATTTGAATGCAACGTCGTGTCAAAATTTCAAAGCAATCGGTGAAGAACTTTCGGAGATTTGAGATTTTGAACAAAAAAACATTACATTTTTATTTATATAGATGGAAAGAAAAACTAAGCAAAGCTGTGGACTTCACAGTTCTATATATTCCTCCAAAAAAGGAATCTGAAGGAGGTGGGTGGTTAAGAAATAGGAAATATATAAAAAGAAGTTGTTCACATATAGAAATAGGTGAATTCTTCTGAGATTGCACATTTGATAGAGAATGGATGTCTTGGTAAAATCAATTCATTCATGATCACACAAGCATACACAATACCAATACTGACGAATGGCAAGTCTTGACCTCTGTTCTCCTAGCAATATCAGCTGAAGCCAGTTCAAACATGGACCTAATCCCCAGCCCTAATGGGAGATCCAAGGGATACCACAATGGTGCTGACATCAAAGTTGCTTCAAGATCCAGGAGAACAACACACCATGCTCTTCCCAGCTACTTTCCAGTATAGTCACCTGCCAAGATGACAAAGCAATTTCAGTGCCAAATTCCAGCTGAAAGCCTAATGGAAATAGGTCACAACTGGTTTTTCATACGTAGCAATAGAACTTAGGTTTATATACAGCTTCATAGTACTTTACATTCCTCTCTAAATGGTTTACAGAGTCAGCATATTGCCCTTAACAATCAGAGTCCTCATTTTACCAAACTTGGAAGGATGGGAGGCTGGGTCAACCTTGAACCAGTCAGGATCAAACTCCTGGCAGAGGGCAGAGTTAGCCTGCAATACTGTATTATAACCACAGTGCCACCAGAACGGTATGAGTTTGGGTTGCATAGGATCAGGAGAACATTTCATATGTATCTTCAGTTAGACGTCTATGAGATGTATGTAGCCTACATACCCGGGATGGTGAACCTATGGCACGGTGCTACAGGTGGCATGCGGAGCCATTTGTCAGGGCATGCAAGGCGTTGCCCTATCAGCTGGCCAGCGCGTATGTACGAGCTGGTAAGTTGAGTTCAGCCTTTTTAAAGCCATTTTTCGCCCTCCCCAGGCTCCAGAGGCTTTATAGGAGCCTGGTGAGGGCAAAAACAGCTTCCCCCAACCCCCTGGAGGCCCTCTGGAGGCTTCAGAGAAGCCTCCTGAGGGCTCCTGAATGCTCCGGAGGGCTAAAATCGTCCCTACAAGCAACCTGGAAGTGACTTCGTTTGCTCGTAGGGTCATTTTTTGCCCTCTGGAAGCTCCTGAAGCCTCCAGAGGGTTTCTTGGGGGGCAGGTGAGGCTTTTTCCCCCTGGAGCCTCTGGAGCCAGGGGAGAGTGAAAAAAGCATGCAAAAAATGGGGGGGAGCCTGTCATGTGCGCATGCGCGTAATTGCATTATGGGTGTGGCACGCCCATGCATGACCCCCCTGCGCTCCCCCCGCTTATGGCACACGAGCCAAAAAAGGTTCGCCATCACTGCTACATACCATAGTGGAATTGCCATGCTTTTGAATACCATTAGATGGCTAATGGTGGATTTTTGTAGATGAAAAAGGATAGTCTTATCATGTGCATAGCTACAGAGAGGAAGTGACCAGATGACTTTATTGTTATAGTCAGACATGCCAATTGCAGCTTCTCACATGCCTAATCACTAAATGACTAGGTCATCTTTCAATACATCACATATTGATTGTTCTCAGAACCATGCAGGCCAAGATGAACTGCCTTTTATAAAATCAGTTCTTTCTATTTTCCATTTGAAGGCAGAATGTCCTGTTCTAGCCAGTTGTCAATCTCTATGCAGGAGAATGTGGATCACGTTCCATCTTGTTACCACTGTTCCAGGAGCATTGCAGATAACAAATTGTTTATTCAGTCTTCTGACAACTAATCTTTGGCTTGTAGAACAAGTGTCACTAGGATATTTGCCAGCCCATATATTCCACGGAATCCCCGAATAGGCTTTCATTAGTTTCTTCTTGCTTTATTTATCTATCCACATGCTCACTCTTATATACATCCAGCCTTCAAGAATGTAGACAGTAACGTATGTAAATCTAAGTAGTTTATCTAGTCTGTTGTTCATAATATTGAAAATGGTAATAATCATGAAAATTTTATCCCCAATTTAATTTTCTAGATTGACTCTATCAAGCAGGCTAGAAAATGAGAGGGGCAAAATAAAAAGATCTTAAATATTAATTTTCTCCTACATGATGCCCTCAAGATGTTTCTCCAGCTTTTTTTTAAAGGACATCATTCTTTTCTCAGATGTGTTGGAAATAAATCCTTACAAAAACTTGGATCGGTAAGAAAAGAATTTTATTAACAAAAATAAAAGAAAACAAAAAAAAGCAGTTTGCAAAATGCGGTGAGCTTGAGCAAGACTTCAACACGAAGTTCTAAGCCCAAGAACACACCCCAGAATTCAAAAGTAAAGAGTTCTTATCCTCGATCCCTAATGCAATGCCCTTTTCCCTCCCCTTTGGTCCCATTGGATAGGTCCTCAGGGGTTACAACTAATCTGAGGCGCCTATTAAGAATACATTAACCCTCTCCCCGCCCCTTCCTGCCCACTTGCAGTTGCAGTTTTAATCCCCAGCTAATCCCCAACGGTCAGAAGCTTTTATTTTTGAATTTTAGCATTCCCTACAGATGGGCAATGCCTCTTATCACTTTATTTTGGGCTATCATTTTCATCTTACCCAGCTAGCATGGTCATCAGTGTAACACATCAAAATATTGAAGGCGGGGGGGCATTAGGTTAAAGAAAGTTGTTCTTTGCTAATTTTTGGATGGGAAAAGAGGGGAGTATTAACATAGGAATGTTAACATGGGAAGTATGGGAAAAACCTTATATTTTGCAAAGCAGAATAAACTTTGACAGTTAAGTAGATGAGAAGTATGACTTTAATCTGCCCAGAGTCACCTTATTGGTGAAATAGGTGGCATATTGTCAGCCTCTGTTTCGCTATTTGCTTTTGGCTGCCATTGAAACAGGGAGAAGGGGCTGGTATTTGGGAGGGGAGTTTTAGTACAGGAGAGATTGTAAAAAGAGAGTTTTGGTCTCACCGTCTACTGCGCATGTTGGAGATTAGTGCTTGGTGTTGGTCAAGGCAAACCGTCCTGCATACCAACCTGATGATGCTCCTTGAAGATGGAATTCGCATGACACCTAAGGGATTTACAGATTGGACAGTGGATGAGAGTTACCAGGAGGAGGGGGTTGGTCACATATTGATGTATATGATTTCGCGCGCTTTTGCCTCAGATCTTGCTTTGCTTAGCTGCTAACTTTTCATAACCAGTAAAAGTACTCTTAATTCTGCAAAATTGAGTTAAGTGGTTTCTTTCTTGGTTGCTGAGGGAGGTCAGCTTGACACATATAAATTTAATGAATAAATAAATAAGCTTCATCCTATCAAATAAGAATTCAATGATATAACTTTAGATCTTTACTATAGTTATATATAAAGATTTCACTTTTTTTGGAAATACTTTTGAAAAGTTGTAGTTTTTATGAAATTGACTTAATTAGAAACTTACAGGAAGTGGGTAGACTCTCAATAGAAGGATTTAAAGACGAACATTACTTAGAATGAATGATAGGTAAGGAGGAAGAGCAAATATATTTGACAATTGGGATTTTTAGTAAAAGGTGAAAGGAGGGAGAGAGTTAGGGATACTGATACTAGAATAGGTCAGGGTATAGATAGACACTCTTTAATTTTGCCTCTGGCTATTTTAAGATATTAGTGCAGCAGGCTGATCCACTACTTGTCAGTTGAATACCGGGTATTTCAATCTACTGAATTATTGTTGTTGTTGTTTTCTAAAATAATTCTCACCTGAAAATGAAAAGGCAAAGGTTTTCTTGCTTTGCCCAGACAGGAGAAAACCTTCAACTAAACTGAAACTACTGCCAGTTCGCTCATGGGCACACCGCACACACATGCACAGTGTAATAAAAATTGCTCTGCGCATGCGTAGAAGCAAAAAACAAGATGGACAAGAGAACAAGAGAATTGGTTCAGGGGCATGGCAGGCCTGGGTTGCTGCCAGTTCCAGCGACCCAGGCCACCAAACCACTTCCGGTTCTGCCAAACCGGTAGAAACCCACCACTGCCTCACTTCAACTGTTTCAGCATGACTGTATGAATTCAGTTTTCTAACATCCCACATGATAAAACTCCCTGTATGATTAAAATATATGCCATGTTTCAGACTGGGAGATAATTGTCTTTTTTTTTTCTTGATGTTTCATTACTCTGCAGATTTCTGAAGAGAACTTTTACAAGAAAAATGATTGCTACTGAATTTCAAATATGGGATGGGCAGAGGTCATTTCTCAGGTCTCCAAATACTCACAATTCAGCATTACCAGAGTGTTGATAGAAAAGTGACCCAGAGGATGTGTTCTATCAAAAGGGCCTGTGCAAATTATAGTGACTTGATGACATCTGAAAAGTCACAACTCAGTGGGATGCCAAATGCATCCAATGAAATGTGAAAATTAGCACTCTCTCTGAAATCAGAGCTTTGAAGAAATGAAAGCAGGCTTAACGTTCTAAAAATGAAAGTGCTGGTGTCAGAAAAAATAGATCTTGCTCGTGCTTATTAAAATGCAAACAACAAATCAAGACATGAGCTGTTTTTTTCACAGAATTTCCAAATTATTCATCACTCAAATCTTTTACTTTGGTCACCTTTTTTTTGAATATTTTTTCCCTTTGGAATGTGTCAGATTTGCAACATTCAGAATGTATTTTCAAAAATTCAACTATATATTGTAAATAAGCAGGCTATACATATCTGATGGCATATATATATATATATATATATATATATATATATATATATATATATATATATATATGTGTGTGTGTGTGTGTGTGTGTGTGTGTGTGTGTGTGTGTGTGTGTACACACACATACATGCACACATACATACATACACATATACATACATACAGTATATACATATATATACATGCATACATACATACATACATACATACATACATACATACATACATACATACATACATACAATTGTAGTCATTCTCTTCTGAAGAATGTTCAGTCAGAAAACATGATGAAAATTATTTGATTTCACAACATATAGGCAGATTTAACCATAGTTTCAATTGGGAAAATGTGACAATCCTAGACCAGGCCAAGTCCAAAAATGCCAGAGAGTTTCTAGAAATCTGGAACTCTGAGAAATCAGCCATCAAAACACGCATTGATGTCTAATTAATAACATCTATAGATTATGCAAAAGAGACAATCAACCAGCCCAAAAGAGAAAAAGACTCCAGCACTTCTCCACCAGCAATCAGCACCCAGATCAGCATAGATTAACTGAAGTTAATTCCAAGGTTAATTTCACAGCAACAATCAAGTAAGCAATACCCCAATCAAGAAATGGCCAAAGAAGCAAGAGTAAACAACCCAACCAAACAATCTCTAAAACCAATCCCACCAACACTGACAGGCAAGCTATCAGAATATAAGCAAACAGCACTCCTTACTACAGGGGTGTCCAAACTTGGCAACTTTAAGACTTGCCAAGAGCTCTGCTGGCTGGGGAATTCTGGGAGTTGAAGTCCACAAGTCTTAAAGTTGCCAAGTTTGGACACCCCTGCCTTACTAGCACTGATGATGTTATTATCTAATTAGGGTAATGAAATGTCTGCAAGAAAACAAGCAAGCTCAAAGAGCACGAGGGACCCCTCGTTTCAAACCCTGAGCTACAAATATTCTCCTTTATTGGTTTACAAAATTTACATCATCACGCTGGATAATTTTTTCAACATAGCAATACTTTGGGGGTCATCAAATCTATGTGTTTTAAATAAATTATAATACACCATATTTTTAAATGTGGTCATATCTGGGGAATTTTCCTTCAGCTGCTTATTAGATGGTTCTCATCTTCCTCTTTGCATAATCTATGTTTTCTGCCGTTTCAACTTTTTAAATCTTTGTTTTCATGGCATTTTTTGCTAGAACTTGTTCCTGTGCTGCAAATATTAATCCTTCTTGAAGGATATAACCTGAATTCATTTCCAAGTTTTGTTACTGTTCACTTTGTGTTTGTTTTTCACATATTGACCATGAAATATTGACTTATCTTTCCAATGTTTCATTTGCTGTTACTGTGTAACTGTTCAATTTTGTACCCTATATTTGATTCTGCCACATTTAAAATATTTTCTGTTAGGCAGTTATTAATATATTCTCTTTGCTTACTTGTATATAATCATTTAGAACTCTGTTTTCATCCTCTACACTCTGTTTCATTTGCAACAACCAGGATCATTTGTTTTCTTTGCACATACAAACAATCTACTGTATATTGTTTGGGGGAATGTAGTGCATAACATTTGACCACTATAAGCTTTTGGTGTTTTTTTTTCACTTTCTATCTAGTCAATAATATCTGCTGTATAATATATTACAGGGACCAAGTATTAATGGTTTGATTGTAATTCTATTTCATGATAAACATTCGCTTATATCCTGCCTTATGAAGGCTTAAAAGACAGCATCAGAAGTGGAGATATTTACCCAAAAAAATCATTTTATGACAAGTTGCTCTTGAAAAGCCCTAGTGGAGAGATTGTGTGCTTTATAGCATCATATGATAAGTAGATAATATTTAGAATAGGCTACATTTCTCATGCTTGGGAAGATGTGATCAATACACCAACAATTGGATGAACTTTGAGGAATAAAGCGGCTAAAAATAAAAATTAAACTAAAAGTGGGATTTCATTGCAAATATACAAAAATTAAATTAAACTTAAGCAAATGCATTACTTCTCCTTCCTTAATCTATTATTATTCCATCATATTAGGGATACGAAAATCTGCCACTTAGCATTTGTAACAGATTTCCAAACTCTTATGGATAACATTCATAGAAAGAGAATTCCAGTGTTTAGAAATTCTCTTGTGCAAGGTATTTATGTTTTAAGGTTTTAGCACGATGCAACCTGGGTCAGTCCCAGAACCAGAGGTTTTATCTTCCAAGCTTTCGGACTCGTGCTGGAGCCCATCTTCAGGGAGCAAAGTCAGTGGTGGGTTTCATTTCATTTTACTATCGGTTCGCTCATACATGCGCACATGCTTGCATGACGCTTTTGCACATACGCAGAAGCATCCAGTTGGGTGGGTGGAGCCTCCCAACACTGCCACTACCGGTTCGCCCGATCTGGGGTGAACTGGCAGAAACCCACCTCTGAGCAGAGTGTGTGCTGTTCTGTGTGGTTCTGTTCAGCCATTAACACACCCAAATCAACATCTAAAAAGCCACATACAATGGGCGCTATAAATACCACACACAGAACAGCACACACTCTGCTAGAAAGAAGTTCCCTGAAGATGGGCTCCAGCACGAGTTCGAAACCTCAGAAGACAAAACCTCCGGTCCTGGTGACCGACCCAGATTGAATCCTGCAACATTATCCTGGGACATGTATATTCACCTTCATCTGTTTAAGGTTTTTGCTGATCTTTAGGAATGTTCAAGATAGTGATGTAATTTAGTGTTTCAATATCTTAAGAAATTCATGATTTCATGAACAAGTATATTGAGGAAATATGTATGCAAACACATCACTTTACTAATTCTCTTAAGGTTTCCTTCTTATTGGTTTGGATGGAAAACCAAATCACAATATAAAAATGATTTCTTCATAGTAAAATCATAATAACATATGAATAGTTTGTAGTTATATAGTTGTACTAACTATAATTCGATTGAGAGCCTCCCAGAACTGGTTGATAGTTGGGCAGCTGTATAAACATTTTAAATAAATACAATACAATACATAATGGTGCAAAATATACTATTTTTCTTTACAGTTTTAAGAAACATGCAATAATAAAGAAGCTTTAAATCAGCATAAATGTTTATTATTATTTTTCTTCAGGAAGTCAAGACTCATTTTATTTTCTAATATCAGCATTTTCTATTACTTAATTTGACAAAGAAAAACTGTTTTAAGCAAAACTGCATTTGTTGAATCAAGTGTTAATTTTTAGGCATTTAGCCTTCCTTCAGAAATAAGGAACCTTGAGCTGTTGACAGGTAATTCAGAGTAACTGAGAAATTAATAATAACAGTGCCCATTTATCAGTTACCTTTGGAAAGGCGTTTTCAATAACACATTGCTTTACTCTTGGACAAAATCCAAGTTGCTTTGTGTTTGACTCATTAAGTGGTGACAGGCTATCTCAAGCCATGTGCTAGTGAATTAGCATCAAGGTTAGTTTGATTCCTATGTGATGTTCCTTTACAGTTACATGGGTTTATTCAACCAGGTATCCTATGCTTCTGAACTCTGAATTCACAAGATAATTCGTCCGGTTTCGAGAACTAATGGGTGCACTGCATTACTTTCCTGGCCTCCTGATGAATAGACATATTAATAAACAATCACAAAAATATATTTAATTTTGTATTTATAAATTGTCCCTCTTGTCACACCCTACCCTTGCCAGCAAATCATATAGATACATGACTGTCTGCTGATAGAGCACTTCTGCCTGTCTCTCATATTTGGCTGGCTTCTGACTCTCTTTGCTTTGCACCACATTCCAAATCTGCTCTGGAGGATTCAGGGGATCCTGAAGAATAATTCTGAGAATCTCCATAGATATTCAGGCACAAATGGTGGTGGGACACAGAGGATGTTCAAGAGAAGGGAATACAGAGAATTAGAATTCTGTTTTTGTAAAGAAAGAAAGAAGAAGGAAGCCCAAGAGTATTTACTGTAAAATTGCTAAAATTAAAACACTACAGAAATATTAGTATGCTAAAATATAATCTGGTAATAAATCAACAGTTGAAAAACATCTTATACAGGACATTCTGTGCCTAATCTGGTCTTTCAAGTCCCCCTCTGACTACTACAGTGTTTTCCCGAAAATGTGACCTACCACAAAAGTAAGTCCTACTTTGATTTTTACATGTATGCCCAATAAAATCCCTACCCCACAAATAAGCCCTAGCTAAGACTCCTCCCACCCCAGGGTGCACGGGTAAAAATTAAGCTAGGGTGGGGATGGGATGGTGGATCTGCCCTACTACTTACTTTCAGACAGTTGCAGACAGACCTCACACAGCCCAACACCTGCCTTGTCAGCCCATTTCTTCTGCAGCCAGCAAGACTGACAATGCTTTCTTGAAGGATCAATCTGGAGTTCTGTTATAGCTGCAGAGGCCTTCAGGAAAGTCTTGCAAGCCACAGAAGAAGTTCCCGAAGGCCTCTGACAGCAAAAAGGAGGCTGGGGGTGGCGCTTGCAAGTGAGATGAGTCAGTGGAGAACAACAACACCCCCCTGGAAAATAAGACCTTTTTTGGTGGCAAAAATATAAGACAGGGTCTTATTTTCAGGAAAACACAAGTTTATATAGTGGAGCTATGGTGGCACAGTGGTTAGATTGCAGTATTGCAGGCTAATTCTGCTGACTGCCAGCAGTTCGATCCTGACCAACTCAAGGTTGATTCAGCCTTCCATCCTTCCAAGGTCAGTAAAATGAGGACCCAGATTGTTGGGGGTCATATGCTGACTCTGTAAACTTTTTATAGAGGGCTGTAAAGCACTGTGAAGTATATGTACACTGTGTGTATATGTAAGTCTAATTGCTACTGCTATAACTGATTAAAAGAATAAGAATGATGCAAAGTTTGATGTAATACAAATTTTAAGTCTATTAGTCATTCAGACCATTGCAGCCCAGATCTGGCAGGTTGGGGGGGGGGGGGTGAGGGACAGTTCTAAATTTAACATTTGGCATCAAAGGAGCCTGGGAATTACTTTAGCATGAATGTGGATACTTCTGTGTCAGTCCAGTAACCCCCCCAAAAAAAAACCGTACAGTAATTTGTTTTGCCTTGGAACATGTTCAGGATTTTGAGACTAAGTTATGAGTACCATCGCAAGACAGCTGTGGCAGTAGTTCATTTAAAGAACAACAACAACAATGAAGGAGTGGATGAGTAGAGAAACTGGCAATCACCAAGGAAAGTATTGGTGTGCACATTAATTCCAGGTTGTCTATCCATGAGTTAGGCTGTTAATTTTGGAGGTGAGAAACCAAAAGAAACTTGATTAGCTACAAATCTGTAAGGCGGCATATCCATCTCTCCTGTTTGGGAAATCTATTATATACATATGATGGCAATCTGGCCTCACATTCCCTGAAGGAAAGGTAGAATGGATAATAGTAGAAAAAGGTAGAAAAAGAATTTAATGTAGAAGAATTTTACTGATGTAATTGCCTATTGGCTTTATTCATTTATCTAACAAATATATGTGCCACCTATTTTGTCCAGAGACAATTCTGAGCAGCTTACAAACTTTAAAACTACTACACATTAAAATAATAAAGGAAAAAATAATCACAGTAATAAATACTGTGGGGAGAAGGAGAACACGAACTGCAGGGGAATAGCCACTCCCAATTTACACCTCTGTTAGTAAATATATAATTAATAAAACAATGGTGCCAAAAATGGCTCCAAATAATAACATGATTCTGGGATGTTTGCACATCCACACTGTTTGGGAAACAAGAGCCATGACCGAAAGAGCGATCTATGGATTGGGCTTTGCTGCTACTTTGAAACAGAAATCCCCAACCCTCCTCCGAAAAAAATATTGTCTGCCAGAGCGATATTATCAAATTCTAAAAACACAGTGTGTTTTTACTGCATATGCAAATAATTTTCAAACATGCAAATTAGCTAATTATATCATTTACATAAAACACCCCACATAATCACTGCAACTTGGCAGCTATGAATTAAGTGAAGCTGGCTCCCTCTCTTCCGCCAGCTGTTATTTTTCGTCTCCCGCTCGCCCGCATTCCTTTCATTGCAAACACATGACATATACACACACAACACTGCATCTTTGCAGTCGGCTGAGTCCTTTTACCAGAAACTCCTTTTTGGGAAAAGAAATAAATGTTTAGCTCCAAAGTTGAAAGTAATGCCTCGCTCCTGTTTGAGGCCAGTTGTAACCTTCTCTTTTTCCTCTTCTTCCACACCCCATCCTCCCCCCCTTCCCAGCCTCTTGTTTTGTTGATCAGAGTGAGTAGCTGCCGAGATCAAAGGGGCATAAGCACCTCTGCCAAGGTGGCAGGATGCAGAAGGGGCTGCTGATAACACAATTGTTTAAATAATTGCCCAAGATTTTTGGGGGCAACATGATTAATGATTGGGGAAAGATGATGGCCCGATAGCAGAGAGGAGCATGGTATGATTGATGCAGAAAGCTACATGAGGCCAACCTTATCCACTATGCGTGGCAAGTCATAATTATTGGTTAAAGGATCTTTATTCTTCATACTTACTAGGAGAAGCTGAATGACAAAGTATGTTCTGGGCAATGAAGCTTTCCATGCCACATCTCAAGCCTCAAGTTCTTGCTTTGTAGGAAAAAAACTATTATACAAAAGAAATAGGAGTGCTACCAACATCACTGAGCTTTCTTTTAACGGTTGATGTTTTATTTAATATTTATGATACTTTACGTATTTTTTGTGGGGGTGATAGAGAAGAGAAATTGGGCCAAATGACATGCTTCCCTGATTTAACTTCCTTGAGGGTTAACAACTTTTTTTTCCCCAGTGGGCACATTTGAAATTTTGCAAGCGTCTTGTGGGCATTCTGACTGCTATGGGTCTTGCCTGTTCACAAAATGGCTGTCCTAGTGGCACCCATAAATACAAATCAATCAATCAGTTAATCAATCAAGTGACACACGTTGCCTGGGAAGCAGCCAGAGAGAGAATTACAGGCACCCTGGATTGGTCTAGAAGTCATCAGTTTGAAATTGGATTAAATATAATCACCAGGGAGCCATAAATTAGATTCTGCAGGCCTAAAAGAAACCAATCTACTTAGGACAAGAAGTTGCAAAATCAACTTGACTGAAACTTTTAAACAAATGTAAGGGCTACATCAGCAGACACATATCTATTTACTCTTTATCTGTGAACTTTCATTGAGTATATCTGGAGGTGACGGCTTGGCTATCCCAAAGCTGCAGAGAAATTTGGCCACTGATAGACCAATCTTGAAAGGGGGTTTCTGCATTTTATAAGGATGCATCCAAATGGAACATGAAATGTGGAAAACATGAGCCAACCTTAAAAATGTCAATGTAAAGACAGCATACTCTATTAATAAGCTTAGAATCAGCTTATTGGGGCCCTTGAAGTCAGATGACTGCATGATAGGCTGTCAGCTTATGAATACTTACAAAGGAACAGAGTGACAATTATGCCCATCACTACATATATGCCATACTTACATAACCCCCAAAATAAGAGGATCATATTAGAATTAAGCCAGTGAATGTGAATGATTCAGTAGTAGAAAAAATATATAAAATAGCATCGTAAGTTTCAAGCGATATTAAATATAACATCTAGAAATGCATTGTATTATTAATACTTTTGGAATTACTTTACTAATGAGCAATTACTAATACATTTGATATTTGGAATGCGTTGTGGGGAAAAGTGGGAACCTGGAATCAGAAAAGAGGTAAATTGCATAAATGTAATAATGTAGGACAAAAGTTAACTAAATTTTATGAAGGAAATTCTTTGTCCATTGCTAACACCTTTTTCAAGTAACATAAATGCAAACCCTACTCCAGGATGTCTATGGAGATTCTCAGTCATCAAGGTCATGGTTGTCCCAAAGGTTCTTTTTTTTTTCAAGAGGCAACTGGACTTTCTGGTTTTTCTTTGAAGACTTTTCGCTTCTCATCCAGGAAGCTTCTTCAGCTCTGACTGAAGGCTTCACACTGATTTACACCACTCAGATGACCCTAATGACATAGCAAAACCTCCAGGTGACCTTAACAACCCACTAAAAGAATGCAAATAACCAGCTGTCTGCGAGGAGTATAAATCCTTCCATTCCCCACCATCCAGTCAGAACTGAAGACGCTTCTTGGATAAGAAGCAAAACATCTTCAAAGTAAAACCAGAAAGTCCAGTTGCCTCTTTTGAGGGAGGGGAAGCACCTTGGGACCTACTCCAGGACGTCACTGGTTGGACAATATTGGAATCAAATTGACTAAACAAAGGGGAATGGAAAACAAGGAAGTACAATCCAGTCAGCCAGGATATTTCCAGGGGCAGAATATGGAATAAGTCATGAATCATTACTGAACAGTCTACTTGTCAGTTAGTTTGGAGATTTGAACAGAATAGGTGTGACCTAGAGGACAGACAATCAGGATCATTGTAAGGGACAGATTCAATGTGCTTAACCAAAATGGAAAGTGATAAACCATTGGAAAAGTAAGAGAATAAGAAATATTATGAAAATCAAAATGAGAAAACATTCCCAAGACTTTAAAGGGGAGGAAAATCCAATAAGCTTTTAGAACAAGCTATTATGATAGTGAAAGAAAGTTGGATAATGAATGATTTGGGCAACAAGATACATGATGACTGAATATCGATGCTCAACATCAAGAAAAGAGAGGAAAAGATTCTTCTGTCAACCATGTCAATAAAAAGAGGGCAATTACAAGAAAAAGAAAAGCAAAATTTTAAAATCATGAGAAAATTTACAGGCAAGAACAACCCTCAAGAATAACCATGGAAAAGCTCTAATACAAGCAAAAGCATTTCCAAAAATATGGAAAGCTGTAGAGGAGCCCCGTGTTAATAGGATCACAGCGTGACAGAAAGAACTAGTATTCTGAAGAACTGGCTCTGCTAAAAAGTGAAGAATGAGATGCAACAGACCATCTCTAAATAGAAAAGCATCAGGCTCAGATGAAACACCCGCTGATCTATTTAATCTGCAGAAGTGGCAAGGTGCTAATAGCTCTATGTCAAAAATGAAGAACTAGAATGTACAACCTGGAGACTGGAAAGGATTGTTTTGCGTATATACTTATTCTTGGGAAGGGAGAGATGCAAGTGGTTGTGCAATTTTTCAAATCATTTAACTAATACCTCACACTAGCAAAGACATGTTTGTAGAGAAAATTAGCCAGGCATAGAGAAAGAAATGTCAAATGAGCAGGCAGGTTTCTAAAAAGGTAGAGGGATTCAATTTCAAATAGATAACAGACAGTAAATAATGTGAGAGGAAAAGAATATAAGTTTACCAAGTTTACCTTTGCTTCACTGACTGTCCTTGAAAGATTATTGCCAGGGACAGGTTGAGATGGTGGGCATTTCTCTACCGCTGCCAGAAGTCAGATTTGATACAATAGCATCTAAAATATCTTGCTCAGCAGCATTCCTTGGTGTTCTACTAAGAGCAGATACTGTGAGCTTCAGCTCTGCTCTTCCTTGTTTTATCGCCTTTGATAAACAGTGTGTAGATCTACCCCCATTTTCCAGATTTCATTTTACTGGCATTTTAATCTCAGCAATATCTGAACAATTCTGTTTGGGTTCATTGCAGGGTTTATTGTTATTGGATTCATGCCCATCAGCACTTACAATGATGGCACTTTTGTTCTCCCACATAAAAGTTTGTTTTGATATTTGACCTAATTTTTTTTTAAAAAGCAAAATTAGAACTGACAACATTGACAGTAGAGAAGAAAACATAGAAATATTGTAAAGTGAAAATGAGTGTTCCAGAACTAAAGCATAATGCTAGATGTAGAACACAGGGAAAGGACTAATATGAATTCTTAATATGAATGATTTGTGGCTTAATATTTCTTATTATGAATCATCAGGGGCTACAGAAATCTGAGTTATGTAAAAGCCTTGTAACATGTAAAATTTAGAAGAAAAATACATTTGGTCACAAGAATGCTATCAGAATATTCTTTCCAGTGAAGGATAGAATCAAGATATAGGAGATATCCTATTTTCCATAATTTTTCTGAAGGACACAATAGCTAAAATGCATTCTTCCCACCAGCCAATGTTTCTAGTTCTGTTCCCACAATCTGCTGTGATGTAGCTGCTCAAATACAGGTCAAAGTGATTCACATAACTAAATAATGTTTTTAATATATTACTTGCAAATTCATTCTTATCAACAATATGATAGATGTTATTTTAAAGGCAAATATGGATTACTGATACAATTATTAGATTCCCACCCCCCAAGAGCATGATAGGTAATTGGGTTTTGAGAATTTTCCTTGTAAATAATTCGTATCTGAAACCAGATTTGGATTGGACAATCTTTCAAACAGAGGACCTACTCTGTGAAACATTAGAATTATTATTACAAGAAAAAATTTGTCTGTGTTCTTCTCATCCTTGATTTTATCCTGGTATGTCAAGAACAGGAATGGGATAGGAAAACTATTGTTTGGCCTTGAAACATAGCCAAATTACAACTCTCAACAACTTTGGAGATTGTTAGCTGAAGCTCTTGGGAGCTGTACGACAGCAACTACGGTCTCCAGATTTTCTCATGCTTATCAACAATGGAGCTGTAACAATTTTCAATCAAAACAACCTACATGGGATGGGAGCTCTGCACAGTAAAACTCCATAGTTATGCAGATGCCTGCAACTTTATTAAGAAGGGTGTGATTTCATCCTGAATTTGAACCTTTTTTTGTCAATGTTTAAGACCTGAATGGAAAAGAATGGAAGCAGAGTCTCTTTCACAGATTTATTTTTCCTCAAACCCTTGAAGAAAATGTAGCCTCTCCAGGTGGAGTTTCAACGCAGGATCTGCTTTGTTTCAGAGTATAAGACAAAGCTGCCATACTTCTCAAAAAAAGGCCTTGACTGCTCATAATATGCTTTGGGGAAAAACAAATCAAAACCCAAAGACTTAATTTTTTAATGACTCTCTACTCTTGAGTACCAGTGGCCTCTGAAGAGAAGTGGGGGGAAATTCCTATCCAAATGCAAGCCTACCTGGGACAGCTGTTTGGCAAAAAAAGAGTGAGGCCTAGTAGGATGGATTTGTTACTATTTATTTGTGTTTACTGATATGTGCAGTACTTCTTTTGGTAAACTTGTGCAGCAATTGGTTTTGATATAATTGGGAATTTGAATTAAATAAATAAATGAAATATATCTGAAATAAACAAATTATATGAAATACCCCATATACATAGAGAGACAGTACAATAATTATTTTTTGAAAAATAAAACCCTGGAAGTCAAGTTCCTGGTTAGAAGTAGATGGTGTTCTTCTTTGTTTTGCTACTATTTTGCAAAAGCCAAAGGTGGCATTTGCATGAAAACATCACAACACCTGTGACATCACCTGCCTCCCTAGACACAATGGTAAAGCTGTTCATCTAGATTGCACCTTCTAATGTGTTTAGTGACTTTTGCTCCAAGAGAGCTTCTCCCGCTGAAAAGATGAACACTACAGCAAAAAAGAACTGGCAAATCAATGTGAGTACTTAGCACATTACCTTTGACACATTCGGCTGAGGTGCTTCATGTCAAAGAAAATTACCTGTTGACCCTTGACTGAAGTGTGATTCCTATTCTTACCTGGTAAAATATTAAATGGTGTGGAAAATCTTATTTAAACAAAACTGGAGACTCATTTCCTATCAAACTCACATCCTTATAAACAACAACTGGTTCTGGCATTTTCGTTAAAGAGGATTATTTGAGGGGCTGCTACAGAGAAAAAGAGGTCAACCTACTTTCCAAAGTACCAGAAGGCAAAGCAAGAAACAATGGATGGAAACTAATCAAGGAGAAAAACAAGCCTAGAACTAAGGATAACTTTCCTAACAGAACAAATAACCAATAGAATGACTTGCCTTCAGAAGTTGTGGGTGTTCCATTACTGGAGATTTTAAGAAGAGACTGGACAGTCAATAGTCTGGAATGGTACAAATATCTACCTCAAGAAAAATATGGGTGGTGTTTTCTGTTGCATACTATACAGTACTAAGAAACAGATATATTTTAAAGGTCCAAGCAGATAAAATGTGAGAGGCAATTAATCCCAACCTATCAAAGGCACCTTTTAATTTAGCTATTTAGATTTGGGCAACATTCAGGATTCTCCTCCAAGATGAACAGTGGGACAGAGGTGTCTGCAGGGGAGGGTGAAAAAAGTGATAGTAGTAGCTATGATCATGCAATTGAAGCCCCATCTTCTCTTTTTATCTGCATCACACTTGCAACACATGTCAAAAAGTGTAGGGCTTCATGACATGGTCACAGCTGCCATTTTGAATCTTCTGATCTTCCCACTGCTTGTAAAAATAAAGTGCACTTTCACAATACTATATGCTAAGCCTCTGATATCTGGTACATTGGAAATCCCCAACTGGCAAGATAATGCCATATATCCCAACATTTGCCAGATGAAATGGTTTGTGATGCCATTATAATCCTAGGATGTCTGTTCTAGGTATTAAGGCATTCCTTTCTTGGCTGTCAATTAGCTTTCTTGCTATTTTTTTGTGGAAAGAAAAAAGTAGGGAAGCAATGAAAATGCAGGATGTTTATAACTCAAAAATGATGCTTGAACCTTTCTCAGAAAAGTTCCATCAACAAACTAAGAAATTGCACAATAAAAACCTAGTTTGGAAATATTCAATAGGTGCATCCATTTTCCTTATAATAAATTTGGCATCAAGGGATGCCCTGGAGCTAAATCCCCAAAATGGAGACAGAGAAAATGGAAATTGTTGTAAGCAAACATCCCCAAATGTTATTGACTCCTAAAACCAAAGCCTTTATTATCCAACAGAGTTGGCAAGTATAGCTTATATGCAGCTTCCTTGGACTTAGCTATTCATCACAGGATACTTTAGGGAGTTACATTTCCTAGGATACAGACATGGACAATGAGAAAACTGAAAGGCCACAGAAAATGAGCTGAGTGAACTTCTTAACATTTTGCACATGTGCAAATACTGACATGAGCTCTGAGGCAGATGGTTTGATAACTGTGGCCTGAATATTTGAGCAGTCTGCAGAATGTCCATCTTAATGCAGCAGCACGAGAGGTCAACATGACAGGATAAATCATCTGTTGCAAAAGAGATGCCATGATTTTAACTTCACTTACTTATCTGTCAAGCTACTTTATAACATTTGTTGCTCAGCACAGAGGCACTTTATTCTTCCAGCCAGCGGGGCTATTAATAACTAAAGCATTAATATTTTGGAGGTTCATCTCATAATAGAGGGGGGGAAATTATTCTTTAAGTTCTTACATCTAAGACCACCAGTTATCGTGAGCAGGCAAAGATAAATGTGGTGCATTTTCAGCGATATTTCACTGTCCCCCCTCCCAAGGAATTAAAATACAGGTAGTCCTCAATACGACCACTGTTGTTGTGGTGTTAAGTGAGACATTTGTTAAGTGAGTTTTGCCCCACTTTACAACCATTCTTGCCTCAGTTTTTTAGTGAACCACTGCAGTTGATAAGTTAGTAAGCTGTTGTTACTTGAACCTGCTTCTCCATTGACTTTGGTTGTTGGAAGGTCGCAAAAGGGGTCACATGACCTTGGGACACAGCAACTGTCATAAATACGAGCCAGTTATCATCTGAATTTTGATCACATGATGATGGGGATGCTGCAAAGGTCATAAGTGCGAAAAACAGTCATAAGTCACTTTTTTCAGAAGCCTTGTAGTTTGTAGTACAAGTTGTAGGTGTGAACCGTAAAGTGCCTCTATTGCCTTTCAGGCTCAAGAACTTCCAAGCACTTGCACCCTCTCCTCAATGGTTGAATTCTGGTTAAAATTTCTTTGAACTTAAATAGGTCAGGGTTTGTTTGTTTTTTCCTGCTAAGGAAAAAAAAAGCAGCAGCGCCTGAAGATCACTTTGAAACCTGGACCTAATGAATTGAGGCGCGCCTTCTCGTGCTTGACGTGAGGAGGCGCTTCGCTTTCTGGAATTCCACGCGGCGCTGGCGAGCCGGCAGCCGGTTTTGCTTGAGCGACCCTTTTGGCCGATTCCCTGAAGTCTCGTCATGACTCCTGAGGATTCTGAAGCCCAGAGCCACCGACTTTCCCGTGCCCTCTTTCCCGCGCCCTCAGCGGAAGGCTGCTTGCCGCGTTTCGGTGGCAAATTCCATCGGATTCGCACCAGAATTGAGGGCAGAACTCCATCGGTCCCAGCTCCTCAGGCTGCCTGCCTCGCGCCTTTGAAATAGTACAGCGGCGCCCTCCAGTGGCCACGTGCGGTTACCGCAACACGCTTCCTTTCCCGGATAGGAAAATCCCGACGTCTCCTCGCGGATGCCCCTAAAATGCTCGGTTCCTCCAGGGCGGCTCTTCGGAGTTCGCAAAGACAAAGGCCGGTCTAAGGCCGCCTCTGCGGTAAACTGGAGCAGAAATCTCCGAATGGATGACTAGTACCTGTCTCATTCCAGAATTGCACGCGCGCCCTTTCCCAAAAGCCAAAAGCAGAGCGCCCGCGAGTTGACCTTATCTTTTCTCCTCCGCAGGTCGCCACAGAGGTTTGTGGGGCTTTTACCCCTCATTGCGGCGGCCGAGTCCCTCTAGGGGAAAGATGGGAAGATTGGGTTCGTAGGACAAAAAGGCTCCAGAAAGGCTGAGAAGGAAGCGGGATGATGGCTCTATAGGTCAGCGGTTAGAACACTCGGGGTTTGTTGCAGTGATTAAAAAAAAGGAAACAAGGAAAGGTCCGCAATGGCGAATAGAATGGAATTGGCATTATTAGAATTAGAATAATAGGATAATAGAATGTAATAATAGCTTTATTGTCACTTTGAATATACACTAATCACCATACATTAAAATGATTTTTTTTTGGCATACAGCTCTCAAATACACCTCCAATATACATTACATAAGCATGACAAATAAATAAGTAAGTAAGTAAGTAAGTAAGTAAGTGTATACCCACATATATTACATGGCACAGAAAAACAACAGAGTAGTTTGGATGTATACCTGTACATGGCAAGAAAAAAGAATCCTACGAATTTACCAGGCGGATGGCATAGGAAACAAAGCTGTTACAGAATTGGGTAGTCCTACTAGAAATACTTTGAAACCTTCCCCCAGAGGGGAACAACAGAAACAGACCCTAAAGTGGGACTCCCTAGGCCTAGGGAATTCTGGGAAGTTTGAAGTTCACAAGTCTTAAAAGTGGTCAAGGTTGGACACTTCTGCTCTACAACTGCATTCACTGTAAAATAAGAATGGAGGAGTAACACACTGGGTGACTTGATAGCTACCTTTTCAAGGCCAGATCCTGAAGGGGGACTCCCACTTATATTGGAGGGGTGGTATAAAATTGGAGGGGTGGATTCACGTGATAAGAGAGGCATACAGTTAGACAACATGGGGCTATTTCTTTCATGATAGGGGAATCTTGGAATAATAATAGTAATAATGGCAGTAATAGCAGCTACCATTCACTTCCTATAAGAGAAGAGGGCCATAATCATCACATATTGTGGACATTTCTGCAAGGAGGGATGCAGAACTAGATATGCTCACTTTTATTGTGAATTGATGGCAGTGTTTCCCACAGTTGAAGTCAACGTATCTTAAAGTGGCTCAGATTGTACTTATAAAACACTGTTTTATGAGTACAGATTGCCAAGCCAACAAGAATAATACATAATAATTGGGTATAATATTA
The DNA here is from genome assembly GCF_964273705.1 of Natrix helvetica. Classification (NCBI taxonomy): domain Eukaryota; kingdom Metazoa; phylum Chordata; class Lepidosauria; order Squamata; family Natricidae; genus Natrix; species Natrix helvetica. The sequence goes on from NC_138548.1 coordinate 48,365,404, forward strand.
CTTAGGTTCACTGACTGTTTCCAGGTGATTGATGGATTATATGCCACCAAGTAATTGTTGACTGTTAGCTACCACATAAACAGATTTTCTCCATTCTGATTTGCCTTAGCCTAGTCTTTCAGGTCTTCCAACAGTGCACATATTACCACTCTTAAGACTCCTGGTGAGTGTATATTAAGACATGCTTATTGCCTTGATCTTTACTACTAACTGGCAGCTTTTCTGGGATATTGTAGAAATATCTATGAGCTTGACAATCAGTTTTCTCCAAACTTTCTCTCTATTTCTTCTTCCTTTTACCTTACCAAATCCAGTTGTTTTTCCTGGTCCCTCGTGTGATCACATCCTTTCTCTTAAGACGTGTCTGTGTTTTACTAGAAACTCATGTCAATGGCATGAATATTGATTGTCACAATATTTGCATTTTCTACCTATTCCCTTACCTTAAATGTGCTTAGAAGGCAACTTTGGACCTAAATTATAAAGTAATTACACTGCAGGTTTTTTGGATTTGAAAGCCACATGTTTTCCCCAACGGATTTATTGTGTTTGACAGAAAAATTGAAGAGTGCTATTATATGCACACAGTGAAGCATTTTTGTTCTCCGTTAAAACCATAGCTGGATTGACATATTTTAGTAAGCCAAAAACTATGATTTACAAATCATGCTAAATCAAAACTAATCCAATCATTGGTTGGCTTAATGCAATACAAAAACTCAGTCAAAATCAGTTAACTTTTGGGTCTTTGTGGTGCCATGGTGATAATGTGCCTGGAGCCAACTAAATTCCATTTCCTACTAGAGTTTATTATTTTAACTAATTGATATGAATAATATGCTGGCATTTTGCAAAGTAATTTACTGTGTTTTCCCACAAATATGTTCAACTACTAAATCAACTTTCAGTTTATGGCTTTAATATGTATCTCTTTATTCTGATATGTCAAGTGTAAGTTATAACAGAATTAAAAGTTTGCAACCCTAACCCCTAGGTTCAAGAGCAGCTGTTTTTCTACCTCTCCTGTCTTATTTTATAGTAATGCTGAGCTAACCTACACAGATTTTGGATATCCTAATCTTTGCCAATATTAGATTGAGACTGTAGATGGTGCAACAGAGTTAGTTTTTTAAAAAAGTTATTCAGCAGAATACAGGTTGACACTCAAAATATCTCAGTGGTAGAAAACATCAAAAAGAAAAAAAACAATACAGTGTATTAAATATTCTGCAAAGTATTTTAAATTAATGATATGATAAATATATGTCAGAAAAACTATGGATTTCTCTCTCTGAGCTAAACATTCTGATATCTTCATTGTGGAAAAGTCCTGGGAAATCTCTTTCTTTTATCTGTATCCAAAATTCATCAGTCATTCAAGATTTCATTTCCACTACAGATTTTTTTCTCAATTTGGAAGTGGATGTATTTGCATCTCTTATAGCAGGGGTGTCAAACTCGCAGCCTGCGGGCTGGATGCGTCGTGCACTGGCCATGCCCACTACCAGTTAAGTGAAGGGGGGGAGGTTACAATACATCACATGATGACATGTCATCCCAAGTTTGACACCCTTGCTTTATAGTCAGAAAAAGTGGTTATTCAGTGAACAATAATCAGAAAGGCAGGATTGTCCACAGCTTCTAAGTCAGGGGTGTCCAAACTTGGGAACTTTAAGACTTGTGGACTTCAACTCCCAGAATTCCCCAGCCAGCATGGCTGGCTGGGGAATTCTGGGAGTTGAACTCCACAAGTCTTAAAGTTCCCAAGTTTGAACACCCCTGTTCTAAGTGAACAGACACCAACACATCAAGACTGCTGCTGTGTATTATGCTGAATGGTGCAACAGACTGGATTGGGCTTGTGGCCTGGACCTGTCTCTATTATAGTTTATCATGGTAAAATTATACTGTGGCAACACCAAACCTCTTCTATGGCCTAATGATGTTGTTATTGTCTTGGCATCAGCAACAGAGTGAAAGAACCTTTAGTGGATATTAAGAATAGCATATGAATTTTAAATAGGAATTTCCCCCTTAAAGCTAACACTGGGTGCCATAGCTTCAAGATGTGAGAAACGTGTTCTGTCTTGCAAACTATTAAGTTAGAGGCGAAGCCAGGGGATCCATTATAGGTGCGTGATTAGAGCGGTGTTGTGTGATTGTAGGTAGGAATTGGAGTTTTCTTGCGACTCTGGTCACTAGCAAACCACCTCAGCCATTTGTCTCCTATTGTTATCCTAGTTGCACTTTGTATACTTTTGTATCACTCACACAACACTCCCTATTTTTAACACCGGCGCTTCCCTCTAGGCGACCAATAGGAGAGTCATTCTCTAAGAACGCCGTTATACTTCAAGAATATTCTGAAATGGCCCCACAAGTTAGACCATACTAAGAAACCAGCGCCAGTCAGGCAGGCATATGTTTATTGCCTATCTGAATGTGCTTTTCCCTCTCCCTGACTTGGTTCAAGTTATTTTCTTGCCCTGGGTTCAAGTTCCATTATCTGATCATTACCTTTGTAGAGACTCTTCCTCCTGTCCTTGAAGGACATTCCTTGTGCCCATGACAGGAGTGTTTGTGCCACCATTATTCTATTTGGGAAAGAAGTGAAGATCTGTTTCCACTATTTTCACTTTAAGGTATTTAAATTTAGATGCAGGGCCCTCACTTTTGTCAGTGTCTTGCAAAGACCTGTTCAAATGAACTTTGGTTGCTTATGTATTCCATTTAACCATTTCTCCTGTCTCCATTTCAATTAGGCCCAAAAGTAAAAGAGAGGCTGCCCAATAGTTTTACTTACCGTAGTTTCAGCTCTCTCTCTCTCTCTCTCTCTCTCTCTCTTTCCAGGACTCCCTCATTGCATAGTGAAGTCTGGTTCTGCTTCCTTCCTCCTTGGGGTCTTTCCATATGTTTTTCTAGTTCGCAATATTTTCAGTTAGGAAGATCCCACCTGAGATGTGAAAGGAACAGCAAAAACTAGATTGGAGAAGCCAAGGCAGAGTCTTCAATTCAGACCCTTCCCTTTCAGTGTCCTTATCCGCAGAGACACTTTTTGTTTCCTCCTACTGTTACATCCCTACTGCTCTTTAATATTAAAATTTGCATTAATTTCAGCAGGGCTCAGAAAGAAGGATATAGATAAAAATGTAATGCACTCAGACAATTAGTCTCTAAAAATAGCCTGGTAAGGTCAGTGAGAGTCATAAATCCGCTTAGAAAGGGAAAAAAAGTGTCTAAATGTTTTTAAGTCTTCTTTCAATTTTCTCATAGCACAAGCCTTTGAATCCTTACCTAGGAATAAATCAGATTAAATAATGTGCAACATAATCATACAAATAAGACTGTGCTGCAAATTCCCCAAGCAGTTGTAGCTATTTACAGAATTTACAATACACACCTGTATGCATTCATAGCAAGTGAAGTCAACAGACATCGATTAAGTGCACAAATCATGATAGCTGAAGATGCTAAACTATGATTTGAAACCCGGATTCAAGCAAAGTAAAAAAAATAATCTACATTTTTACTTGGTCTGTTTTATGAAACAGTATTCATGTCTGTTGCTGCTGCATTACTCTGCACTTTGAAAATAGGATGACCTGAATAGCCAAAAATATATGCAATCGTTTTATGGTGTGTGTGTGTGTGTGTGTTGTATTGCTGAAATTAGACATCATCTCATGTGTATGTTGAAGCTGCTTACACACACACACACAGTTTGATAGTTAAAGATGTTTGGATCTTTATCTAAACTCACAAAAGTGTGGGGGGGTTTGCATCTTTTAATATTTTATTCAACACAGTATCAAATTGGTCATTTGGGATTACCACTTTATTAAAAATCAGACTATCCAAAAGAGTTGCTCAAAGATGGTGTTATATCAAGATTTATATGGACTCAGTTGGGTCTACAGATTTTATTTTTGTATAAACATGTATAGGAAAGAATTGTCGTTTCTAAAAAGTCCTTTTTCAGTTAGTGCTAATCTGTGAATTCATTGTTTTGAGCCACTAGAGTTGTGCTTGTGTGTGATCAAACATGGAAAATAATCCGGTCCTTCAAGGATATAATATGAAACCAAATCATTCTGCAAATGGTTACATGATGCATTTAATTTGATTCTTTTTTCTATTTTTAACACACAGCAGAAATGAGTGAATATAGCAATTACACTGTAAGAAAAAAACTGTAGGGTAGAAATAGTAAATGGGATTAAAATGCATAGCATGTATTGCATTATTGCTATTGGATTTATAGGTCAAATAAGAATCCTGCAGCTTTTGATATGGTACAATCACTGCTCCTAAGCATGTTGTTAAGGAATCTGATTTGTGTAGGAAGCTGCGGCACTAAGAACATATATAAATGCTTTAAAGAATAATTCAAGTGTGCACTGACTATATTTTCTGGAAGTGATACAAAGTTTTGATATTTATTGAAAAATGAGCTTGAAGGGATAAATGGAACAAACCCACAAAATGTATTGTATGCTTCTTCATGAAAAGAATAGGTTGCGAGGAATGTCAAAAGCTAAATGTGTTGTTTCCATATGTTGGAATTGTTCAGAGAATAAATTTATTGAAACAGGTAGATAGCATAGTTTAGCCTGATTTTCTTAGTGGAAGGAAGTACTGCAATACCAATCCTGCTTCTGCAATTCTGTATCTTATAGTGTAATTTTATCACAGGAGTTTCTACTAATTAGGTAATTAGGTAATATTGCTATCTTAATTAAATATTTTAATAAATTTTATGATTTTGTACTTTTAATGTTGTTGTGAGCGACCCAGATTGTGCTTTAAGATGTGTGACTATACAAATCTTTTTTTAAATGAAGGGTGATAGAAAAAAATATCAGTTTTCTGATCATCATTATTTACAATATTGTCTTTCAATCCTGGATCCGAGCAAGTGACAAAAGATCTTACCTAAAGCTAACCCAATGTTCAGATGCTCATTTTCTTCTTAAAATTTGTGAATATGGGGAGAAACAAGCTTATATTGATTTTTTTTCAATGTATGTTATTGGTGACTTCAGCTGCTGAAAGATTAAGTCACCAACTTTGTTACCCAAAAATCTCCAGTCTCCCTAAACATTTAGAAAGATCACATATACTGTTGATGTTGAATGACATGGTTTGGCTTATAAACTGCTTTAAGAGCTTCTTATATCAATAAATTGTTTGGTTGAATATATGCTGTCAAATCAATGGCAACTCTAGAAAGAGGGCCTTCTCCGTTGCTACCCCTGCATTGTGGAACATCCTGCCGTCAGAGGTGAGGAAAGTTCCCAATCTCTTGACCTTTTTCAAAGGGGTCAAAACTCAGTTGGGCAGCCTTGTAAGTGGGACACAGAGGCCTACACAATCATGGGACTGGTTGGCCCCATGAGAACCTATATATTAACAACTGCTAATCCCTCATCTTGGAATTTTTTAGCTTTTGAGATTTTATAATGTTATATCTATAATTTTAAATTTTGTTAATCTTAAAATATTCAAATATTAAGGTTAACTTTATTGATTATATGGTACACCACTGATAGCCTCTCTCTGAGGGTGATAGGTGGTTAAGAAATATGAAATATAAATAAATAAATAAACTTAGCAACTACAAACATTTTCTCCAGGATGATGTCTCCCTAACTTGGCCTTCACGTCTTCCAAAAATGGTCTCATTGCCACTGTAATTCTGCCCATCCACTCTTCTCTTCATTCTTCCCCAGCATTTTAAGTAGGAGCCAGTCATCAGATTGTCATATAGGATAGTTTTGTACATACGGGACTGTTTTCTTAAAGGCTCTATTCATTATCTATAATACTTTCTGCAAAGCTTTAATATTCTGTAATTCAGGATTAAGGAGACTTAGAAGAGCTGCTTAAACCATTTGCCAGCGTTCACTGTAGAGTTCTTATTTCTGCCAGGATGGATTATGGAGGTGCAGACTACTTTTCCAGTGGTTTTTCTTTGAAACTCACTAACAGTGTCTTATCTAGAGAATTATGCAGAATTATACAAGATTGCAAGGTGTTAGATCGGGTAAAGGAAAGGCACACTCAGGTTTAGGCAGCAACAGCTCTTTATTAACTCTGAAACAACTATGTACAACCCAGCGAAGGTTCAGTCTGACAGCAGCCCTTTTATAGGGGGTTGTCAGACCCTTCGACCAATCAGGTTGAATCTCTGTTCCCGCCGGAACAGAGGACCTTGGTGTAAACCATTGTAACTGATTCTGGTATCTAACACCCCTCCCCTTTTAGATGGGATCAACCGACTTGTGACGTAGTTACGCAGGTAGGTGGGCTTTCTGGTGGCTCGCCCAGACCTCCGCAGTTCAGTTGGTGGGTGTTCTTCAGTCAGATCAGACTGACCTGTTGACTCTGCTGCTTCGCCTGGTGGAAGCTCCTGGAACTTTTCCCAGGCCGCGGCTGGAGCTTCTAGAGCCGGTTCACTTGGAGCTCGCTGCGGGCCTGCAACACTAACAGATAACCTTTGGGCTTGAGTTGTCTGTGGAAGGAGTGACTTCATGCTCCTTTTGGGTAGGGCTTTGGCTAACTCGTGTAGGAGTTACCTCTGGTTGCCTAAGATTGGAGTTGGAGAGGCGGCCACAGAATTGGCCAACGTGCTGTCTCCAATTCCGACCATCCTTGAGCTCTACTAGGTAAGAGCAAGGTCTGGTGATGCCTATTACTTGGCAGGAATCCACAGAGTTCCCCCAGCGTAGTTGTGGGCGTAAACTGAATCCCCTATGCTAAAGTTCCTTATTTTGCTTGTCGAATCTGGGGGTGATGCGGCAGAGTAGTTTGGGTGTAGCCGGTCTAAGTGGGACCTTAGCCGGTGACCCATTAGAAGCTTAGAAGGGCTTCTTCCAGTGGTAGCACTTGGCATGATGTGCTGTATGAGGAGGAATTGATCAACCTGTGTTTGCCAATCTCCCGGGTCCATTCTGGATAGGGCCTCTTTTGCAGATCTTACCATTCTCTCTCCCTGATCATTGGAGGCCGGATGGAATGGAACGACCAGGGCATGTCTGATTCCCTGCATTGCTAAGTAGGTCTCGAACTGCATGGCCATAAATTGGGGCCCATTGTCAGAGACCAAGACATCGGGCAGGCCGTGAGTGGAGAAAAGTCTCCATAGTGCCTTGATGACTGCTTCTGCCGTGGTAGAGGACATTCTAGCCATTTCGAGTAGGCGTCCACAACTACCATGAAAGTCTGGCTGTGAACTGGGCCAGTGAAATCTATGTGCACCCTAGACCATGGTGCTTGAGGTCTCTCCCACTCCATAGTGGGCACCTCTGGAGGAGCTGGTCTGGACTCCTGGCACAGTGTGTAGGTAGCCACCCATTCTTCTATCTCCCTGACCATGTTAGACCACCACACATAACTCCTGGTCAAAGACTTCATCCTGACAATTCCAGGATGCCCTATGTGCAAAGCCTTGAATACTGCAATGCATAGTTTGGGTGGAGCAACGACCCTGTCCCCCCACAGTAAACAACCATTTATTACAGACAGTTCATCACTTTTGCAGTAAAACATTTTAAATTCAGACCTGACAGGCCCCTTGGGCCACCCACTCCACACCCAGTTCAAAACCTGTTTGAGTGTAGAGTCTTTTGCAGAGTGGCAGGCAAAGTCACTAGATGAAACAGGACCAATCTCTAGGCAGTCAATGAGGAGGACTGGCATCTCAAGGGTAGGGTCTGCAAGCAGTTCAGTGCTTTCGTCTCGTATGGCGTTGATTCCGGTCACTTCTAGGCCCAGGGCTTTGAACCAGTCAAGCCCCAAGAGGCTCTGCAGGTCTCCATTGACTACTGTCACTGGTAGCTGGCCGCAGAAAGTCTTGAATTTTACCCAGAAGGTGCCCTGGCCCACGATGGGTACTTGGTTCCCCTGGTAGTCACGAAGGCGGATGTCAGGCACCCATAGATGCTTCTTCTTAAGGCTAGGGATAGCCTGCTTGAGTGCTGCCCAAGGTATTATGGTCAAGGATGACCCACTGTCAATCTCCATTTCGCATGGAGAGTCCTCGATAAGGACTGTGACTTTCAGCTTTTTTGGCCATTTTGTGCGGACTTGGCCTATGGAGGTGTGGTAGGTGACTCTGGCATCGCCTTCTGTTTACCGTGGTGGCGGCTGCCATGCCCCTTGGTTGGGCCTCTGCTGGCAGTTAGGTCAGCTTCTGGGCTTCTAGGTTGTAGCGGGGTGATCGCTTCTGCATACCTTGGCAATGTGCCCTTTTCACTCGCAGCGTTGGCAGGTCGCATTGCAGAAACGGCAATGCTTTCTGAGGTGATCTCCTTCACAGCCGATGCAAGGCGGGAACCACGGTTTGAATTTTTGCAGCGGCTTGGTGTGATCACTGCACATGCGGCAGCTGTCATCTTCGCTCTCGCGATGCACGCCTGCGCTCTTCTGCGCGCTTTGAGGACTGTTTTGGTGCTGCAGGGTTTCCGTTGATTTAAATGCAGATTCAGTAGCCCTGGCTTCATCTAGGGCAATTTGGAGCATCAGATTAGATTTCGCTAGTAGTCTCCTGTGCAGGTCAATGCCTTGAACACCGCATATGATGTGATCAAGTGTCAGTTCATCGAAATCTCTAAACTCGCAGTACGCTGCAGCCTTTCTGAATGCCGCAACGTATTCATTGATGGATTCACCCTCTTTCTGGTTACGAATGTTGAATTTGTGCCTTCGGATGTGTTTAGACGGTCTGAGAACATAGTGTGTCCTCAGCGTCTGTTGTAGCACTGACCAAGCGACCAGTTGGAGTGATGTTGGCTCGGACAAGTCCTTCGTTGTCTCGAACACCTCTTGTCTGCAGTAGCTCAGGAACATGTTCTTTTTCCGGCCTTCAGAAAGGCCCTGAGGTCATTGGCTTCGAGGAAGCAGTCAAATCTCAGCATGTAGGATTCCCAGTGTTCAGTGGCTGGGTTGTATGGAGTCGGTGGGATGTGCATTGACATCTTGTGTCCCTGAGCACATTTGAATTTGCCACTCAAAGGTGGTTCCTCGATGCCGCACTCCGGGCTGGATTTACTTGCTGGATTGTTGTGCTCTTTTTGTTTGCCTAGTTGCCTTCCGATCCCATCCTTGTCGCCAGTGTTAGATCGGGTAAAGGAAAGGCACACTCAGGCTTAAACAGCAACAGCTCTTTATTGACTCTGAAACAACTATGTACAATCCAACGAAGGTTCAGCTTGACAGCAGCCCTTTTATAGGGAGCTATCAGAGACCCTTCAACCAATCAGGTTGAATCTCTGTTCCCGCCAGAAAAGAGGACCTTGGTGTAAACCATTGTAACTGATTCTGGTATCTAACACAAAGTATTATATAATACAATCCAATGCATTGTACACTATATGTACAGTATTTGTTTATTTGGATTCTAGGACACAAGAGCATTAAGGCAAAATCAATAATACAATAATACAATTACTATTGTATTATTGTATTATTGATTTTGCCTTAATGCTCTTGTGTCCTAGAATCCAAATAAACAAATACTGTACATGTTGGAAGGGACCTTGGAGGTCTTCTAGTCCAACCCCCTGCCTAGGCAGGAAACCCTATACCATTTCAGACAAATAGCTATCCAACATCTTCTTAAAGACTTCCAGTGTTGGAGCATTCACAACTTCTGGAGGCAAGCTGTTCCACTGATTAATTGTTCTGTCAGGAAATTTCTCCTCAGTTCTAAGTTGCTTCTCTCCTTGATTAGTTTCCACCCATTGCTTCTTGTTCTACCCTCAGGTGCCTTGGAGAATAGTTTGACTCCCTCTTCTTTGTGGCAACCCCTGAGATATTGGAACACAGCTATCATGTCTCCCCTAGTCCTTCTTTCTCTTAAGCTAAACATACCCAGTTCCTGCAACCATTCTTCCATTCCATCAAATGGAACTAATAGGATACAATCATCTTCCCAACCATTAATGTTCGGATCAGAGGATTAAAACAAAATTAAATTCATTTACAAATGAATACAACAGAAGTTCCAATTAATTATATTAACTAGCATTATTAAAGGAGAATTTTTGAAGCTAGTATAGCTCTGACAATCTCACATGGCTATAACAATCTATTAACTTCATGTTTGGCCACTAAATTCTGACCAGTTGGACACCTGATCTGGTAGGATTTTTCTGATGATTTAGATCAGGGTCCCCAACTCCCTGTTAGGAACACGGCCGCACAATTGGAAGCGAGTGGCGGGTGAGTGAAAAAAACCAAAATTACACACACACCCTTCCTGGTCCATGGAAAAATTAGCTTCCACAAAAATAGTCCCTGATGCCAAAAAGTTAGGGGCTGCTGATTTAGATGCTTAAGAATAGCCTCAAGAAAAAAATGTGTCAGTCAAAAGATTCAAAGAAAACATAAATATATTGTTAGGCTTGCCTGACTTCTTCTTGTAGACTGCAGTAAACATATTAACCTCAATAAGAATATTTTAAATCCTTTCAAGGGCTATGGAAAACCAAAATGGAACAAACAGATTTTTGATTTTTAAAATCTACCCAAAGTTCAAAAAAAGAAATAAAAACTCAGACCAGTTTCTGTTTTTCACCAGTGGAAAAGTTTATTTGGATTGGATGTAGTTTAGCAATAAAGATAGTTGAATTCTCTGATTTTGCTTCAGAATAATTTGCTGCTCTTTTTCTTTAATTCATCGATTTCTGAAAAGGTTCCCTTATTTATTTATTATTATTATTATTATTATTTATTTTTATTTATTTATTTATTTATTTATATTTTATGCACCTTCTACCTTTTCTTTTTATTCTTCTTTATTACTTTATATTAATTTTTACTGTTGTGATTATAATCTTTAATAAAATTACTATTAAAAATACTGCATTTTAATCCAAGGCTCTGAGATGTCCCCAGCTTTCTTAACAATAGCAGTAGAGTTATATATTGCTTCATACTGCTTCACAGCACTCTCTAAGTGGTTTACAGAGTCAGCATATTGCCCCTAACAATCTAGGTGCTCATTTTATTGACCTTGGAAGGATGGAAGGCTGAGTCAATCTTGAGCCAATTAGGATTGAATTCCTGGCAGTGAGCAGCTCAGCCTGCAATACTGCATTCTAACCACTGCACGTCCACAGCTCACCAACTTTGTCCCTGGATTTTTAAACAAATGAACGATTTTGTACTTCCAGCAGAGGGAGGAGCTGGATGAATCCAACCTTGTATGAGACTAAGAGCCATATCTCTCCAATGGATGTGGTGACAATGTCTATGACTGTTAGACACGTGGCCTGGGTGGTTGTGAATGTCAGAGCTTGATGGTTGCCATGAATAACAGCAAGATATAAATATTAAAACAATAGTTATTTTTCAGCACAATAGTACTTTTGGGATAAGGCAAAGGTGGGAAACCTTTATGACTTGTGCACTTCACCTCCCAGGATTCCTGAGCCTGTCATGCTGGCTCAAGGATTGTGGAAGTTTGAAGTCCAGAGGTCATAAAAGGCCCATCGTTCCCCACTCCTGGGCTAAAGGATAAACTTTTGTTTCCATTTTACTTTTTGTGGTGCCTAAAATTCTACTTTATATCATTTTAAAACTTTGGACAATTTCTATTGGACTAAAAAAATAAATTCATCCTCTTAGAAACTGCATAAAAGATATAAGTGGAGAATTGGACAAAATAGGAAAACTCTCACTGATTTTAATGCTAAGGATTATTGCTTAATGCACTTTAATTAATGTGCATGTTCCATTTACTTCGCACTTTCTCTAATGTTATTATATCAAACAAGTTTAGTAGTAATTTGACCAGGGTGACTGTTTATATTAAAGCAAAAGAGTTTGGATTGATAGCTGAAATGTGCCTCTCTAATTCATTAGGAAGGATTTGAAAGATTGAAACTGGATCCTGCTCTATTGTGCTTCTGTCTTCACTGATGCATTTTTCAGCTTTCTCCATTAATAGAAACGGAGCCAAAAGATGGTTCAGGTTGATGCTAACAAAAGTGCTCTGTATTATAATTTATATGGAGATGGGTTCAAAATAGAATACATTGCTATTAAATACAAGCACTTTTAAGGAACATGGCATATCCGACTTCTAGGGTAGGTATGCAAACTGGTTCCTTGGAAGTCCTCTGGATACAGAGAGGATGGGAGATCACCCACATGTACTCTGGACAGCTCATCTTCCTCATAACTGGACTGAAGCCTTTTAAAGGACACTAATTTAGCAAATTTTATCTTTCAAAGCTAAGCATTATTTTGATTCAAGAAAGTTATAAACAGATTATGGGGCCAGATAAATTTGGAATACTGACTTTTACTATAATATTTTGAAATTAACTATAAAAAATAAATAACTTCTCATGGGAAGGATTTAATTTTGACTATCCTGGTTATTGCAAGTCATAACAAAAGACAAGTGTTAATTTTATAAAATGGACACTAGAGGGGACCTAACAATTTTAAGCCTAATTTTGGTTAATACTGGGATTTACAAAATGATGCAAAATCTTATTAGTTTGGAAATGTAAAAGGAAACCTTTGAAGAATTGTGCCAAAAATTAGTAATCAGAAATTAGTAACTACAATATCAACACTGTCAGTAATAATCTCTGCTTCTATGGATAGACTATGTCCAAAAGATATTAATGAAGGAATGACAGATGTGGAACAAATGTTATCTGACAAGACAGAGAAAGTACTGAAAGTGGAAGTACAACTGACAGGCCAAGAGATTGATTTGGAAAAGGATGCTTTGCTGGATAACCAAATCAAATTTATTGCAGCCCTAAGGCCAGATAGAAACAAAATATCAAATAAAAGAATACACACATACTCTTTTATTTGATGTTTTGTTTCTATTTGATAATCCAGTAAAGCATCCTTTTCCAAATCTATAAACAGAAAAAATGAGACTTTCAGCTTTAAATCCTACAGCAGTGATTGCGAACCTATGGCATGCGTGCCACAGGTGGCGCACAGAGCCATTTGTCAGGGCACGTGAGGCGCTGCCCTGTCAGCTGGCCAGCTGAGTTTGCCCCTTTTTAAAGCCATTTTTCGCCTTCCCCAGGCTCCAGAGGCTTTATAGGAGCCTGGGGAGGACGAAAAGAGCCTCCCCCGACCCCCCCGGACGCTTCATGAGCTTCCCTGACACCTTCAGAGGGTTGTTTTGAGCGCTCTGAAGGCATCAGGGAAGCCTCCGGACGGTCCCTGAAGCCTTCGGAACGCTTAAAACGACCCTCCGAGCAAACCGGAAGTCACTTCTGGTTTGCTCGAAGGGTCATTTTGAGCGCTCCGAAAGCGTCAGGGAAGACAGGGACTGTCCGGAGGCTTCCCTGACGCCTCCGGAGGGCATCCCGGGGGGCGGGGGGGCTGTTTTCGCCCTCCCCAGGCTCCTAGAAAGCCTCTGGAGCCTGGGGAGGGCGAAAAAAGCATGTAAAAATGGGGGGAGCGCCTGTACTGCGTGCATGCACACTGGGGGTCGCACATTGCATTATGGGTGCAGCACGCCCGCAAGGCCCCCCCTGCGCTCCCCCCACTTATGACACGCGAGCCAAAAAAGGTTCGCCATCGCTGTCCTACAGGTTCAGGCATTCGGCTACAGCTGCTTGCAGCATTTCCAAACCATTCTGGTTGTTTTACAAGAATGTAGTTTAGGAAACACAAACTCTAAATGTTAATACTTCACTCCCTTTGCAATAAAATATATGTGAAGCTACTAAAACCATCATCCAGTTTAACTGCTGTGCACCTCATTCTCCATATATGACTCTGTTGTTTTTTGTATGATTTTAAGCAAACACTTGTTAGCATGAGGAATTTGTGTAATGGATTCTACTGCATCTCTCTTTTTTGTTATATTTTTATATATCAATCATTTCCAATCTTTGCACCATAAATCGTATTTCATATTATTCATGTAAATCTCTGAACTGAAGGATTTCCCAGAACTGTGTCAGGCATAGAAAGCAAGGTTATGAGTGGGAGGAAGGATCAGCAAAATAGTCTTTTTTCTTCTTCCTCCATGAATAAAAATGATCTTCTGTTGGATTGTCAGTTGTTTTTATTTCTCCCTGTGCAAAAAAGGTATTCTTGATTGAAGTTATTGTTTTAATGCTATCTTAAGTATATAGCTTGTGTTAAATTAACATTACAGTTCAGAAAGATTGCCAGCAGAATCAATTGTAAAGGAGGAAAATACTAATTATACATTTGTAAAGGTTCCTAGTCTTCAACAAACTGTGTTGGATGTTTGATGTGTTTCACCTTGCATACATTTAAGTCAGGGACGTGTGGTCAGGGGAGGCAGGGGAGGCAGAGCCTCACCTCTCATCATGAAATAATATATAATAATAAATTATAATATATATTTCCTCCCATCCCTTTTACACAGTTCCCACCAAGCTCCGGTAAGGAGAAGAGCTTTTGGGAAGTGAAGAGGAAGAGGAGGGAGGAGGAGGAGGAGGAAGTGCGCGCGGGGGGCGGTGCCAGCTGGGCAACAGGCGGAGGCAGGAGGGTTCTCGGAAGCACCAATAACCTTCCTGCCTCTGCTGTACTTTGTGCACTCCTCGCGACTGCAATAGACGTCTAGAAGTGGCAGGGGCTGTTGGGCTGGAAGCCCAAACCCCATTAGCCACAAACGCCACTTCTGGACGTATATTGCAGTCGCGAGGAGTGCGCGAAGTCCAGCAGAGGCAGGAAGGTACTCGTCATTCCCCAGTCGCTTTCGTGGCTTCGTCATCAAGACGAAGTCCGGGAGCGCTGACAACATTTCTGCCTCCACTGGACTTTGTCTTGATGATGTCGCCGCAGCTCCCGGGATGGACGGAGGTAGCCAGAGTGGCGCCAAAGCAGTCTGGCGGGCGAGCAAACGAGGGTCCGCCCAGACTGCCTCGGCGCCGTTCTGGAGGTCCGGCAGTGCCCAGCCACTGCGGCGACGTCATCAAGACAAAGTGGTTTGGAGGCGAAGTGCTTTTCAGTGTTTTTCTGTGCATCTGGCGTTTAGGTAGATAGCTGGATGTCCTAAATGCCAGATGCTCAGAAAAGCACTGAAAAGCAGCTGCTGTTGGGGACTGCGGAGCGTGAGCCGGCGGAGCGCGCTCAGGAAGGTGGGGAATGGGATCACGTGTGCTGGAGGCTGAGGCAGCCTCAGCCTCCAGCACACGTGGTCCCATTCCCCGCCTTCCTGATGATGTCACCAGCCTCACCAGCCATAAACCTCACCGCACGTCACTGATTTAAGTTATATTCTAATGGCCATAAAACCATAAAGGTTAGCATATTTGGGGGAGGAGACTTCACTTAATGCTAGAGAACATGCTTTGTTCTTTTAACATTTAGCACTAATTCAGAAATTCAGCATTCAATTTCCAGATGGAAAGGGTTCTGCATAAATTTCCACCAAATTAGACCAGCCTCCTTCAATATTGTATGGAGCTCTGCTCTCCGATCCAAATGCATTAAAATCTTGACCAGGTAAGATAGGAGTTCTGCTGTCTCAACACAAACAGAATTTTGTCTACACGTTGGTATAGATAGAATTTAGACATTGGTATAGATAATATAGAGCTGGAGTTAGAGGTCTGAATATTTAAAGTATCTGTAATTCCGTACTGAGTTCTATAAACTTTTGTTCTGATTTTTTGAAATTTCAGTTCTATCCTGAAGGTTTTGCACAAGTTTAGTAAGTAATAACTAGCACTTGTTTTGCAAGCAAAAACTTATCATACTGTTTGATATCTAGAGGCATACACAGGAAAGTATAGCACTTTAATAGCTAATTACTTTTTACAATCAGTGAAATTAAGCAAATAATGTGCTGGAGTGTAAGATAATTATAAGGCATCCAGAGTGCTATGTAAACAAGAGAATGAGCTGCAAATCAGTATGCCTCACACATTTTTAGATGCAAAATCTCTTTTTCTCTTCAACATCTCTAAGTTTAAATAATTAATTTCCTGAGATTGTGAGAGGATCAAATTGATCCTCATATGTATATTGGGCATCGGTCAGCAATGGCAACCCATTTTTTATTCATTAATAGTCAGCTTTTTTTCCTTCTATATTTGATATATAAACATCAGCCACAAAAGAGACCTTATAACCACCTACGGTAATTTCTAATTAATTTCTAAAAAGTATGGACAGTTAGTAGCTCTCCAGTTATTACTGAACTATAACTCCCGGCAATTTATATTCACAACATTGTCCCTGCTGGATAAGAATGATATTCAGCAGTTTCTGGCGAATTAAAATTGCTCATCCCTGACTTGTGATATTAACAAATAGAGGAATACTTTGGGTATTTGTTTTTTATTCTTTGAAGCAGAGGTCTATTATGCGCCTTCTTAGATGGATCTCCCAGCTTATTTTGTTTTGATCCTTTAAATAAAAGCAATCAACTGGTCACTTAAGCAAAATGTCTGATTTTAAACTGGTTTTGTTTGAGTACAAAAGTCTAGCTGAAATGGAATCTGGATAATCAGTCTTGGGGAACTGAGGGTAGAATACAACCGAGAAAGCTTTGCAAATATAGTATTAAAAACAAGATTGTCTTATTTAGAGAAAATATCTCCCTTTGCTTCTGGGTTTTTTTTATGACAAGGTAGACACTCAAACACAAAGTACAGATGGTCCTCAACTTACAACCACAATTGAGCCCATTTAACAGAGACATTTATTAAGTGAGTTTTGCTCTATTTTACTACCTTTCTTGTCACAGTTGTTAAGTGAATCACTGCAGATGATAAGTTAATAACCCGGTTCTTAAGTGAATCTGGTTTCCCCATTGACTTTGCTTGTGAGAAGGTCACAACAGGTGATCACATGACCTCGGGACACAGCAGTGGTCATAAATATGAACCAGTTGCCCAAGCATCTGAATTTTGATGACATGATCATGGGAATGCTGCAAAGGTTGTAACTGTGAAAAATGGTTATAAGGCACAATTTTCAATGCTGCTGTAACATTGGTCATTTAACCAACTGTTGTAAGTCAAGGACTACCTCTACACTGAAATACTTTTATAGCCTTGCATAGTCCTTAATACTGATATAATTTTTCAAGAGTGCCAGTAATGGAGATTTCCATTTAGAAAATTCTTGTAGGTATAGTCAGCATATGCTGAGAATACACTTACTTAAGATATAACATTCACTTCCAGTTTTCTGTTTAACAAAGATATAGCACAGTGATCTAAGAGATCTTGGCATCATGCCCTGAAGTAAAATATGAAATGTCAAGATTTTGTTCTTCTTAGTACAGCAATCTTATACATGAAAGGGAATAATAAAAAAGAATGATGGAAAATTGCAAATTGAAAAAGCAGCTTTTGCAAACCGTACTGTTAATATTTCTTTAGAGTTAGAACTGATATTTCTTTATATGTAGTTACTTAAGGGGATTATACACTGTGACAGTCACTGTTTGATTCCAGGAGAGGGTTTTTTTATCAACATTTTTCTTAAAAAAGGAAATTTCTCAGTGTTGTGATTACAGATAGCAAAGCTTTTCAGTTATTATTGAAAACCACTGTCAATGACTCAAAGCAAAAAGCTCCTGGGTCTAAATGCAGCTGATGCATCTGGTGAACCAGGAAGTACCAAGTAGTCTAGCAAATGTTACCCAGGAAAAATAAGACAACTCTTTCTTCTATTAAATTTTGCTTGATCAACAATGTCATCCTAAATTATGGTAGGGTCATCTATATCATCCTGATTATGTCCTTAATCCTTCATTCTAGATTGTCTCTTGGCTCCTTTTGGTTTAATACCTTGTGACTACAATTTAGCTTCAGGTGTAACATCATTTTGAGGGGGAGGTCCTTGCTGTTGTTTTTGTAGACATTTCATTACCCAAACTAGGTATGATCATCAGTGAAGTTTACCTAGTTTGGATAATGACATGTCTGCAAGAAAACAACCAAGCTCAGAGGGCAGCAAGGACCCTACATTTCAACCCTGAGCTATAAATACTCTCCTTTATTGTTAACATCATTTTCTTTTGGCCAGGGATGCAAATATTTTGGGTTTGCCTTACCTTGTTATTTCTTGAGCATTTACTAAAGATGTTCAAATGCAATATAATATATTCAGTAGCATAAGATGCAGAAGGAGCTTCTTCCTTGAGTCAGGGATTATGGCAGATGGAGTTTTTTAGAACACAATATGCTTATAGGCACAGACAAAAAATACACCTTCATACCCGCTGTGTTTATAATGGGAGCATAACTGTGGGAAAGCGGAACATGCTAGTATGGCCATGTGTTTATGGACACCAAAAGCATTATAACCACAAGCGTCAGTAGTTCTCATGTACGATCATGTTTTTTAAATCCAAGTTTTGGTTGCAGACCTTAATAATTTCCTTTGTGCTGGATTCGCCACATATTGGATGTGGTTAAAAAACCCACACAATAAATCAAATGTTCAGAAATAGAGGCTGAATTATGATTTTCATACTTGTATTCTTTGGCAAATTATCTTCTATTTACTTAATTCCTCAATCACTTCTAGCCAGTATTCCTTTTTGTTAGCTTCAATCCTTTCTAGCCAACAGTTTCACAGTGTGGTACAAAACTCCATGGCTGGATTTTTCTTGGTTTCTTTAAGTACTGAGGACCTTTTTCTATAACTTTATTCCAGAAATGAAACTAACTGTACTTGAATTTCAAAAATATTGCACTCAATAATTTTCTTGATGTTCTTCTGTAGGAAGTTATCACCCAGCCCTCTCCCAGAAAAATGAAGTATCCTAGGAAATATTGATAAGGCAGAATATTATATTTTCCTGGATGTGAAAAAGGGAGAAACACATTTTAAAAAGTAAGTAAATTCCTGCAGCTTCCTGCCCATCCTCACTTTATCAATGGGCCATTAAGAAGGCCAAGCTAGTCCACTTTACATAATAAAGAGTTCTCCTCATCAGCTCCAGGGGGATGGGAATGAAGGCATGATAATATAAGCCTTTACTCAACTGACCTCATGGCATCTGAGAATTCAACCAAACCTGGATTCAAAACTCAGCCTAGAGGGCTGCCCTTGCATGGGCCCATGTGAGTCTGACAACCAATCAGAATACATTTCTTACACAGGAACAGGAAACAGAGAGGTGGGACTGAACAGGTTATAAAAAGCCTAGCAAGCCCCTTCCTTGCCCTTCTCTTCTTCTCCACCAACATTGAAGCATGTGATCACCTTTTCTGTTCAGGACTCAGGCCATGTGGTCCTGTCCACCATTAAAACCATCTTTCCAAGCAGCCTCCATGTCTCCAGTGTCTTTTTCCCCACTTGGAGCCGAACCCAGAAGGACATTTCTTTCATCACTTCTAAATTCCCTATCTTGTTAAACTTATATTTTGAGAGATTAGTTTTTTTTTAATGGTTCATGTTTTGCACAATAAATTATAGTATAGGTAAGTTAATACACTCACTTGAATTTGTTACCATAACTATCGGAGTGGGAACGGTCTGCATTACAAATGCAGTTTCAGTATCTTTGTTAAAGCAAATGGGGCAATGTAGGTGGAAATACTATTGACAAAAACAAGCTCAACTGCAAAGGTTGGAAACAAGGATAACTTCTATATCCTAATTAAGTTGCTGTTGAAATTCTGGCTAATAAACCTTAAAAGCACCCATGTTTTATAAAAGACAATTAACTGATAAAATCAGAATCTGGCAAAGCAGAGGTGGATCATTACTCATTGAAGTTGATAGGTTTTTGCTTGGAAACCTTTATTTTTTACTTTTTCATTAGCAAAATGATGGCTGCAATATATAAATATATTAAGCAACAATATCCATTAAAACATCTCCATAATAAAATATAATCTATAAAAAAGTAGTAAAAGTGAAGAATGTGGCAGTCCAAGTTATCTCCCAAGGAATGTCATAGCGGATAAATTTCAAACCAGATGTCACAAAACTACCCACAGATTCTGCAAGGCAAATCTAATATTTCCCCATTATCAGATGGAATTAATGCTTTGGGATCACTTTGCCTGAGATTCTATCCTTTGCAAAGCCTCACATACTAGGTCCACACTGCAGTTGTTGGTATTTGAGGATTTTCTACGTTGAAGAAAAACTTTCAAAAGCATCTTTTGTTCTTTCACTCGCTATGATTCTACAATCTGTATTCTACATTCTAGCTGAATGAATTCCTTTCCCCAATCCCCTTATCTTCCAAGTCTTTTCTTTTTTTCCCCTTCCATATTTCTTTCTCACAGTTTTTGATGGTTCTACTCAGAACTGCTAGTATCTCATGTTCATTATTCTTCTGGATTAGGCCATTTCTATTTGTTTCTTGGGTGTGAAGCAAAATGTTTTCAAGGAAAAAAAACAAGAAAATCCAGTTGCCTTTTGAAAAACATTTTTGGGACAATCACGACCTGGATGATTTAGAATCCCCATAGACTTCTATTTCCCTACCTTTTCTCCTCTTTCCATCTTGGCTGCCTCTGTCTAACCTTCTAAGAGTAAAAATAATGGTTATGAATTCTTAAAAGTACCTATACAAGCAAATAAATGATTCCAAATACTCTTTTATATGATCACGGTATACATTGCACAAGTATGTGTCTTATATCAAATATTTGTGCTGGATTGGGTATTGAGAAGATAGAGACAGGCCTGTGGTAACAACAGCTCTTTATTAATGATAGAACAGTCTGTACAATCCAGCAACTGCTTGGTCTGACAGCAGCCCTTTTATAGGGAGCTGTCAGACCTCTTAACCAATAGGATTCAATCTCTGTTCCCGCCTAAACAGAGGAGCTTGGTGGAAACCATAGCAGATAGAGTGAATATCTAACACCCCTCCCCTCTTAGTTGGGATGTTTCTATTGGTCACGTAATCATGTAGGTAGGCGGGTTTTTGTTTAGTCCTACTAGACCTGCGCAGTTCATTTGGAACCGGTTCTTTGGGCAGGTCGGACGGGTCTGTCTGCTCTCCAGCTCCGCTCTGTGGAACACCCTGGAATTTTTTCCAGGCCGCGGCTGGAGCTTCTAGGACTTGCTCATTTGGAGCTCGCTGTGGGCCTGCAATAAAATCAGATAAGTCCCCCGGTACCCTCGGGTTTGTGCTGGCTGTAGAAGGAGTGTGTGTTTGCTCTTTTTGGGTAGGGCTTTGGCTGATTTGTTCAGGAGTTTCGTCTGGTGTTCTAAGGCTGGAGTGGGAGAGACGACCTCCTCCAATTTCTACCATCCTCAAGCTCTAACAGATAAGAGTGAGGCCCAGTGAGGCCTATCACCATAGCAGGGATCCACAGAGTTCTCCCGGCATAGTTGTGTGCGTATACCGAGTCCCCTACCCTAAAGTTTCAAATTTTGCTTGTGGAGTCGGGGCAATGCGGCAGAATAGTTTGGGTGTAGCTGGTCTAAGTGGGACCTTAGCCGGCGACCCATGAGAAGCTCGGAGAGGCTTCTTCCAGTAGTGGCATGGGTGATATGTTGGATTAATAAATAGTGATCAACCCGTGTTTGCCAATCCCCTGGGTCCATCCTAGTGAGGGCCTCTTTTGCAGATCGCACCATTCTCTCCGCCTGAACATTGGAGGCCAGATGGAATGGCGCGACCAAGGCATGCCTGATTCCCTGACTTGCTAAGTAGGTCTTGAATTAAATGGCCGTGAATTGGGGCCTGTTGTTGGAGACCAAAATGTCGGGCAGGCCATGCATGGAGAAAAGTCTCTGTAGCACCTTGATGACCGCTTCTGCCATGGTGGAGGTCATCAGGACTACCTCTAACCACTTCAAGTACGCGTCCACAACTACGAAGAAGGTTTGGCCATGAACTGGGCCAGCAAAGTCAATGTGCACCCTAGACCAGGGTGCTTGAGGTCGCTCTCACTCCTTAGCGGGCGCCTCTGGGGGAGCTGGTCTGGACTCCTGGCACGGTGTGCAGGTAGCCACCCATTCTTTTATCTCCCTGTCCATGTTAGGCCACCAAACGTAACTCCTGGCCAAAGGTGTATTAGTTTGTATGAGTAGGCAGCCAGGAAAACAGTCCACCTGGTCATGCGAAGAGACAACGATACTGGGGTAGGTTGGTCCCCAGCCAGTAGTCCCAACAATGGCTTGTGGTCAGTCATAAGTTCGAAATCTCGGCCGTAAGGGTACTCGTGGAACTTTTAACTCCCACCACTGCAGCCAGAGTCTTGCGGTCCATCTGGCTGTAGTTTCTTTCCACCGAAGACAAGGTTCGCGAGTAAAAAGCAATAGGGGCTTCTGTGCTGTTGGGCATGCGGTGGTTGAGGACAGCACCCACGCCAAATGGTGATGCATCGCAGGTCAACACCAGTGGCAGCGTCTAGCTGTACTGGACTAGAAGGGAATCAGCTGTCAGCAGTTGTTTGACCACGGCAAATGTGGCAGCCTCGGCTCGGCCCCAGGACTACTTTGCGTTCTTGGCCAGGAGTCAGTGGAGCGTTTCAGCAACGGTGGCTTTCTGTTTGAGAAAGACGCTGTAGAAATTAAGGAGCCCGAGGAATGCCTGCAGCTCAGTTTGATTGCGGGGTGTGGGGGCTTCCTGAATTGCTTTTACTTTTTGTGATGTCGGGTGAATCCCAGAGCCATCGATCATGTACCCCAGGAACTCAACCCTTGGTACATTAATTTTACATTTTTATTTTTTAAGCCGGAGGCCTTTTTCTCTAATTCTGGTCAAAACCATTCGAACCTGTTTTAAAAGTTGCGCCTCATTTGCAACCAATACCAAGATGTCGTCGAAATAGGGGACGACTCCTGATATCCCCTGCAAAAGCCATTCATGACGCTTTGGAACAGTCCAGGGGTGATACTAACTCCAAATTGCAGACGGTGGCATTTGAATTCACCCCTGTGCATCACAATGGTCTGAGCCTCCGCTGTAGCACCATCTACAGGCAACTGTTGGTATGCCTGCACCATGTCCAATTTAGCAAAGATTTTTCCTGGGCCTAGCGAATGTAGTAAGTGCTGTACAATGGGTACAGGGCATGCGCTTTGTTGTAGTGCATTGTTAATTGTACATTTATAGTCCACACAGATGCGGACTAACCCGTCCGGCTTGACTGGGGTCACAATAGGGGCCTCCCAGCGAGCATGGTCGACTGGTTCTAGGATTCCCTGGCTCACGAGCTTGTCAATTTCCCTATCAATTTTAGGGCGGAGAGAGAACAGCACTCTCCTGGGCTTCAGCCTGATAGGCGCTATGTTGGGGTCCAAGCTAAAGGAGATTGGCATCCCCACATACTTACCGAGACCCGTACCAAAGACATCCTTGAACTCCTTAAAGATGGCCTCTGCGCTGTCTTCCTTCATGGAGTTGATCCCGGTCACCTCCAGCTTCAGGCTTGGAACCAGTCGAGCCCCAGGAGGCTCTGCAGGTTGTTTCTGGCCACGGTCACGGGAAGTTTAGCATGGAAATCTTTGAACCTCACGTGGAAGGTGCCCTGGCCGACGATGGGGACCTGGTTCCCCTGATAGTCTCGCAGGCTGATGTCAGGGGTGCGAAGGTGCTGTTTTTTCAAGCTCAGAATGGCTTGCTTCAGGGTCGACCAAGACAGGATCGTTAAAGATGATCCAGTGTCTATTTCAAGCTCACAGGGAGTGTACTCTATGAGGACAGTGATCTTCAGTATTTTTGGCCACCTAGTGCGGACTTGTCCTATCGCGGTGTGATAGGTAACTTTTGTTTCTCTCTCTGAGTGCCCTTGTGACTTACGCCAGGCCCCTGTGGTGGGCCTCTGCTGGTGGTTAGGCATATCATTAGGCTGCCATGTGATGGCAGGGAATTCGCTCCGGCATACTTTGGTGATGTGCCCCTTTCATTCGCAACGGCGACAGGTTGCGTCTCGGAATCGACAAGTGGACTGGGCATGGTTCCCTCCACAGCTTGCGCAGGGCGGCGTCCGCAAGTTGAATTTTTGCGTATGCGGTAGCTGTCATCTTCTTCGCTGTCAGATTTCTCAGGCTCTGCGGCCTCATGGTGAGCATTTGCTTCTGCGCAGCTTGTGACACGTTTTGTTGGCGCTGCAGGGTCTCCATTGACTTGTCTGCTGACTCGGATGCTCTTGCTTCATCGAGTGCGATCTGCAGGATCAGATTTGATCTGGCAAGGAATCGCCTCTGCAGATTGATGTCTCGCACTCTGCAGATAATGCGATCCAATATTAAATCGTCCAAGTCTTATGAAGTGCCGCCACATATTCATTGATTGATTCACCCTCTCTCTGGTTCTGAATATTGAATTCGTGGCGGCGAACGTGCCTCGATGGCTTGGGCACATAATGGGTTTTCAAAGTCTGTTGTAATGCCACCCAAGGAACTGCTTGTAGTGGGATTGGCTCCGACAGTTTCTTTGCGGTTTCGAAAACCTCTCGGCCGCAGTACCCCAGAAACAGCTTCTTCTTTCGGGTTTCAGGGACGCCCATCAGATCGTTCGCCTCAAGGAAGCATTTGAATCATAACATATATGATTCCCAGTGTTCAGCCACTGGGTCATATGGAGTTGGCGGGGCGTGCATGGCCATTTTCATACAGAGCGCGATTTGAGTTCGCCTCTCAAAATGGCCGCTTGATGCCACGCCGAGAGCTCCGGGCTGGATCTAACTGCTGGATCTGCTGTTCTTCATCTTTGCCTATTTGCCTTCCGATCCCACCCTCGTCGCCAGTGTTGGATTGGGTATTGAGAAGGCAGAGACAGGCCTGTGGTAACAACAGCTCTTTATTAATGATAGAACAGTCTGTACAATCCAGCAACTGCTTGGTCTGACAGCAGCCCTTTTATAGGGAGCTGTCAGACCTCTTAACCAATAGGATTCAATCTCTGTTCCCGCCTGAACAGAGGAGCTTGGTGGAAACCATAGCAGATAGAGTGAATATTTAACAATTTGTCTATTAAATGATAAGCAGAAATGCATAAGGACAATGTTGGTAGTCTTCCAGAAGTTGATAAACTACAATTCCAGCATCTCTCACTAATTTCCAACATTCGAGTCTAAATAGGGGGTTGGACTAGAAGACCTCCAAGGTCCCTTCCAACTCTACTATTGTATTGTATTGTATTGTATTGTATTGTATTGCATTGCATTGCATTGCATTGCATTGCATTGCATTGTATTGTAAATAGCAACTTGTTACTTCGTGTTGAAGCCAAAGTTTTTATTATACTTAATATGTTCCCACTAGGAAGAAATAGAGAGGGCATTTTCATAAATTGTTCTCTCTCTGCAGTACTTAATGCAGCACCTCCCATGTTCCAGAGAAGTAAGAAAAAAATGACCCCTTCTTCTGTCCATCCAGAAATAAAGAACAGTTAAATCAAGAGTTTCCAATAATTAAAGAAGCTTATTTTACTAAACAAGCCATACAATTTTTGAAGGACAAGACCTGGATAAAGTGGTCACCTTATCTTAAAAACATATTAATTAAGAATAGTACTTCTATTTTTCACTGGAACAAAGGATCCACTCAGGCAGAACAAAGAGATACACAAACATCTTCAGTTTGTCTGTAGTTTGGTATAGCATCTGACAAATTATGTGTTTTGCTTTCTTTTTTTTCTGCATAATGACATGTGGCTTTAACCCTCTTAAATTGCAATCCTAGCCCTATTTGTCTGAGGATTTAACTCATTATAATTTTTACTGAACAGAAATTAATTTTTAATGGAACATTTGATTGGGGTTTTATGTATAGTACCCTGAGAAATCTATAAATACAACATTACCACTGAACCGTTCAACTGAATCTATGATACTGTCATGCAAGAATTCTACATTACTTTGAAAACAGCTCCAATGCACTGGCAACATGTGAGAATGGCATTTCTAGGTCATTCAATGTGTACCTGACACCACCACAAAGCAAGACTTTTAAAATGTTGCATTTCTGTGAAGCTTGTTGGTAGCATGTTTCACTATTTGTAAGAACACTTGCCTGTTCTGTCCCTTTCCCTTCAGCTTCTCTAATAGTTTTTTTTCAGGAGAAATTAGAGGACATGCTTAGATTTTATATAGCTTAAAAATCAAACATATACTGTATGCAATGTGAAACTAGGATACGGATTGTAGTTGAGAGGTGGGTAGAAAAGCAGTTTTCATATAATGCTAGTACAGGTAGTCATCCTACGACTAGTCACTTAATTATCGTTATAACGGACCCCCCAAAAGCTACTTATGAACCGTTTTCAAATTATGATGGCTGCACACAACCCTGTGATTGCATTTGGGCACTTGGCAATTGAATCACCTTTACGGCCATTTGCAGCATCCCGTGGTCATATAACCAGGTTTTTTTCAATTTTTTTTGCCAGTTTCCAGCTTGCAATTCCAATTTCCAGGGGAAAAAATGGTGGGGGGAAAAATTGGGTACAATGCAGTTGTGGTATTCAGCTGTTCTCTCTGGTTCAGGTGAACCAGGAGTGGCAGCTGTGGGAGGCTCTGCCCACCCACCCCAACAATGTACGACCTTCTGCGCATGCGTGTTCACATTTGCAAATCAGTAGAGAAGGTAAGTGAATCTCACCACTGGAACAGTGGGTTTGCTTAACAACTGTGATGTTCACTTAATAATTACTGCAAAAAATGTTGAAAAATCGGGTCTGGTCATATGATGCCTCAATTTATGACTCTAATTCCAAACTAAATTGCAGTTGTATGTCAACTGTAGAGGGTTAACTGGACACTTTTTTTAAAGGAGGTAAGAGCAGAAAACTAACTACCGTGTTTCCCCGAAAATACGACATGTCCTGCTAATAAGCCCAGGCCTGGTTTTTGCCTGGTTTTTGAGGTGGGTGTAAATATACGCCCTCCCCCGAAAATAAGCCCAAGTGAAAGGGTGCCATGGCAAGTACAGGAGGAAGCCCTTCCCTTCCCTAGTCACCTCAGCGCTTCTCTGCTCCTTAATCGGATCAGTTGAGCTGATCCGGCTTCCATTCAAAAAACAGCTGATTTGCGGGTGCTGTTCAGGCCGTGGCCTCCGGCAAGTGCGGCTGCCTTTGCCATCGATTACGGCCACAAAAACAGCAGGAGGCCAAGTGATGCACCCCACGCGCCTCGCCCCGGCCTTCTGAAGGGTACTGTAGCAGCAGCTATCCACAATTTTTTAAATCATAATTTCGTCCCGACCCACGTGGCCCAGTGAGCCACGTCGATTGGGACAAAATAAGGGTAAAAAAATTGTGGATAGCTGCTGCTACAGTACCCTTCAGAAGGCCGGCTTGAGTCTCCTGCTGCAAAAGTGGCTCCCCCTGAGACTGCTTTTGGGAGAGGAGGCAAAGGGGAAGCAATCAGCTTCATCTCACCCTTGCCCTCAACCCCCCCTTCGGCTGAGCTCAAGCAGAGAAGTGGCCCGCAGGGTTTCAGGAGCAAAGTTGAGGCTGACAGGAGTCAGGGCAGGGGGGAAAGTCCAATGCGGCCCCAGCGCCTTTCTTTCCTTGGAAATGGAATCTTGGGAGTGGGAAACGGCATTCCCAGGAAGGGTGGGTATGTCGGTATGTGTATAAAAAACACAAAGCGAGGGAGCCAACAGCCGCGGATTAAGGAGCTTTGTGAAACGTTACGTCTACACTCAAAGTTTGGCAAGGAAGGGAGAAGAGATACTTCCCTCTCTTGGCAGTGTTTTGCTTCAAAATATATGAGAATCGGCCAAAGAGAAGGAAGAATGAGACCTGTGAGGAGATGCTGCTGACACTGCTGCCTGCAGAGGCACAGAAAGAGCGAATTTCATTGAAGACTTCTCCAGCCAGCCCACAAGACTATCTGAAGGGGGAGGGGGAGGAGATTTCCTGCACGTTGGCAGCAGCGTCTTCTCACAAGGCTTCTTCTGACATCCCCAGTTGTATTGATTTCCATGCCTTCCTTTACGGGATGTTGCTTCGCCCCTGGGACATCAGGAGAAGCCCTGTGAGGAGACGCCACTGCCAATGTGCAGGAAATCCCCCCCCCGCAGATCATCCTTTCAAAACGTAGTTTCACCAGGATGAAGAGGTGGCTGGAGGCGGCGTTTGCATCGGGTTGGGCTTTCTTTGCAAGGCGGACAATCTGGGGAGCAAGAGATTTAGGAAGCCTGGGCTGGCGTGTGTCCGTTTCTCCAGTGAAGCATCTGATTCATCCCCAGGGGTGAACGTTTCACCCTTCGTCATCTCTCTGCCCTGGCTTGGAAGCTGCAGAGGAAGCCTGCTATGCCCGGGAAGGGGAGGGAGAAGTGACAGCAAGAGGAGCACATCTCGCTCCACACCTCTCGCTTCTCCCCCGCCCCACCTGCCACCCGTCTCGCTAAAAAGATGGTGGGGAAAGAAAGCAGCCTAGATTCTGTTAGCATTGGGGCGGGGTGGGAGGAGTTGGGCTGCGAGACATGCGTCCTGCCCGAGACTTGCAGCTCCGTTGTGTTCCTTGCTGTTTTGTCCAGGGAAGTTGAACTCGCGAGATTTTTTTTTACAGGGTGCTTCCCTGGACAAAACAGCGAGAAACACGACGGAGCTGCAAGTCTTGGGTAGGATGCGTATGTCGCAGCCCAAATCCTCCCACCCCGCCCCAATGCTAACAGAATCCAGGCTGCTTCCCTTCCCCACCGTCTCTTTAGCGAGAGGGGTGGCAGGTGGGGTGGAGGAGAAGTGAGAGGTGTGGAGCGAGACCTGGCTTCTCTTGTCATCTCTTCTCCCCCCCTCGCCGGGCATGGCAGGCTTCCTCTGCAGCTTCCAAGCCGGGGCAGAGAGGAGGCAAAACGCTCACCCCTGGGGATGAATCAGACGCTTCACTGGAGAAATGGCCCCACCCCAGCCCCGGCTTCCTAACTCTCTCACTCCCCAGATTGTCCCCCTCGCAAAGAAAGCCCAGCCCGACGCAGGGCGGTAACAGGACACATCAGAGCAGTGCCGGCCACTTGCTCAGCTGGCGCAAATAAGACCCCCACCCCACCCACTCCCGATAATAAGCCCAAGGCCATATTTTGTGGGTCAAAATAAAATAACCCCCTGTCTTATTTTCGGGGAAACATGGTATAATTGCTATAAAGCTAACTTGGAGAAACCTAGAAAAAGAGTTGACAGGCTATAAGGAACAGAAAAAGAATGAGTCAACTGGCATGTGTAAAAGACAAAAGTTTGCTGGCTCTTATAATAAACTATGAGTTGTAAATACAAGCATAGCTTTATTCCTTAGCTTTAAATAGAAGCAACTTATATCCAGATGAATTGTTCATACAGTGTTATCTTTAAATAAATTTGTCATCGCTTTTAAACAATTTATTCTTTGGAATATATGACAAATACACTACTCTCCCTATTTATAAGGTCCTGCTCTACCAAGAGAAGAAACAGAAAGAGACATATTTAAAGGGAGCCATTTTATTGAGATGGTGACAGATTGTAAACTATATTTATTTGTCCCCAAAATAAGCATAGAGGAAACTCTGCCACTTCAAAACAAACACGACTCCATCACAGCAAATATAAGCAATTTATTTTCTTCTTGTGCAAAGCAGAGGTGAGGGAAGGTTTCTTTTGTTGTGGCCTGCCAGCGGCCAGCAGAGGTGGCAGCAGATTTGGACAGTGAGGAGGTTGGGGAGGAACATGGACCAGTCCTGGAGTCTGGGGAAGGCTCTGATGAGGGCTCTGTGTAGAAGGCAGAGAGGGGGCCAGAACCATATGCCAGTTATCAGCTGCCTTCAGAGTCAGACATCAGTGAGGCAGACAAACAGCTGGAGCCTGTTCCCAGTGTGCGCATGCATGGAGTTGCCAGACGAAGGGAAGTTTTGCAGATATCGGCCTGCCAGCTCTCCAAGCCAGATAAGGTCTGTGTCTGTAAATCCTCCCGTGAAAGACTTTGCTGGATGTGAATGAGCCGAATTCACAGTAAATTAATAAAAGGTTTTTTTGTTGGGAGGAGTTTGCTTCATGCTCTTGTGAAGCCTAGGTCAAAATATCTTTATCCAACACATGTGCTAATTTGAACAGAGCATTGATGTATTCATTCTTCATTCTCAGCTTTATGAGAACAATACACTAAAGTTATGAATAATCAGACTGCTTTTGAAGAACTGAGAAGTAAAATTGGGTGGTATCTTAGGTACCTCAGCGTTCTTTCAAGTTTGATTAATTGGTGTCTGACAGCAATTTTTTCAGTCTAAACAGCAGTCAAACTTTTTAATTACTACCCTGCCCTTTTCAAATCTGTTCATCAAGTCAACCAGTGATCCTATCCCATTAGATCAGGGATGGGAAACCGTGGCCCTTTTATGACTTGTGGATTTCAACTCCCAGAATTCCTGAGCCAGCCATGTTGAAGTCCACAAGTCATAAAAGGGCCATGGTTCCCCATCCCTGCATTAGATCATTCTGCATATTAGCTGGTATTAACATTCTTTCTTGTCTTGGTTCCTTTCACTGAACAAACCCACAGCTCATCTGTTGTTTTTTGTTTGCAAGTCTGCAGAAAGGGCGATGAACTGCGGATTTGTTCACAACTGACTGATCTTGACCTCTGCTTTCACCTTCTCTAATCAGCATTTTGCCCAAGCTCCCTTACAACTGGCTGCACATTTGCAGGCTCTGATTCTTGAGACTTGGATGCAACCATGGATCAATCTGGGACACACTATCCTGTAATTTTATTAGATATCTTTAGATTCACAGACGTCCGGATGTGAATCCCTTGTTGTGAAATGGGGGCCTGGGAGACAGTTGGGCCTGCTGATAGTATACCTGGCTCCTCGCTATACATCAGCGGCCCTGCCCGAACTCCTCGAGCTGATCGTATCGGTGGCGGTTGAGACCCCCAAACTTTTAGTGATGGGGGATTTTAACCTGCCATCGATGGGAGAAGCATCAGAGGGGGTTCGGGAGTTCATGGCTTCCATGACAGCCATGGACCTGACTCAAATGATTCAGGGCCCGACACACGAGGGAGGACACACTCTGGACCTTGTTTTTGTCTCTGGCCAGTGGCTGAGTGATCTGGGAGGAGGGGACTTAACCATCACTCCCCTGTCATGGTCAGATCACTCACTCCTCCGTCTTGACTTCCCTGGTGCTACCTCCTGCTGCGGGGAGGCGGAACCGGAAAGTTCCAGATGGTTCCGCCCCAGGCGCCTGATGGAACCTGATAGGTTCCAGACGGAGCTTGGGCCACCTCCTGTAACCTTGACCTGCCCCCGGGTAGAGGACCTGGTAGTTGCGTGGAATAATGCAACTACCGGGGCCTTGAACCTGGTGGCGCCTTTGCGGCCTCTCCGGCGGCAACGATCCACCCTAGCCCCTTGGTTTACCGAGGAGCTAAGGGTGATGAAGTGCCGCAAGAGACGTCTAGAGAGTCGTTGGAGATCCTCTCGCTCCGAATTTGATCGAACACAGGCACGAGCCCATTTAAGGACGTACCTTGTGGCATTGAGAGTGGCCAAACGCCAATATTGTGCCACTCTCATTGCATCCGCGGAGAACCGCCCTGCTGCCCTATTTCGGGTGTCCCGCTCCCTCTTGTTTCAGAGGCCGCGGGAGGCCCCCCTACAGGGCAGGGCAGAGGAATTTGGTAAATATCTGCAGGATAAAATCGCTCAAATCCGGAGATATTGGGTTCCTGTCAGTGATCCAATGGAGACGTCCATGGTGAGTCTTGAGGTATCGATCTGGGAGGAGTTTGACTTGGTTGCCATCGAGGATTTGGACAGATTGTGTGGACGACTGCGACCCACCACATGTTTATTGGACCCGTGCCCCTCCTGGGTTGTACTGGCATCCTGGGAGGTTACACGAGACTGGCTCCTGGGCCTAGTGAATGCTTCGCTGAGCGAGGGGTCTCTCCCGGCCGCCTTGAAAGAGGCGGTGGTGAGACCCTTGCTCAAGAAGCCTTCCCTGGACCCTTTGGAGCTGGCCAATTATCGTCCTGTCTCCAACCTTCCCTTTTTGGCGAAGGTTGTAGAGAGTGTGGTGGCCTACCAGTTTCCACGACATCTGGAGGAAAATGATTATCTAGACCCGCGCCAGTCCGGCTTCCGCCCCGGTCACTGCACGGAGACGGCCTTGGTTGCATTGGTGGATGATCTCTGGAGGGCCAGAAACAGAGGTTGTTCCTCTATCCTGGTCCTATTAGACCTCTCGGCGGCTTTTGATACCATCGACCATGGTATCCTGCTGCGCCGGCTGGAGGGGCTGGGGGTCCGGGGCACCGTTTTGCGGTGGTTCGGCTCCTACCTTTCTGACCGGACGCAGCGTGTGTTGGCAGGAGAAGAGAGGTCGACCCTACGCCCCCTTACTTGTGGGGTGCCACAGGGGTCGGTCCTCTCGCCACTCCTCTTCAACACATATATGAAGCCGCTGGGTGAGATCATCCGTGGTTTCGGGGTCGGATACCATCTGTACGCTGATGATACTCAGCTGTGCTTTTCCACCCCGAACCACCCCAACGAGGCCATCGAAGTGATGTCCCGGTGTGTGGAAGCCGTACGGATCTGGATGGATGACAACCGACTCAAGCTCAACCCCTCCAAGACGGAGTGGCTGTGGGTGCCAGCTCCCCGGTTCAGCCAATTAATTCCATCATTGGCCATTGGGGGCATTCAACTTGCCCCCATGGAGCGGGCGCGCAATTTGGGCGTCCTCCTGGATGCCCGGCTGTCCATGGATGACCATGTGACAGCCGTGGCAAGGGGGGCGTTCCACCAGGTTCGCCTGGTGCATCAATTGCGCCCCCTACTGGACCGGGACGCCTTACGCACAGTCACTCATGCGCTGGTGACGTCTCGCTTGGACTACTGTAATGCTCTCTACATGGGGCTTCCCTTGAAATGCACCCGGAGGCTACAGTTGGTCCAGAACGCAGCCGCGCGGGTAATTATGGGGAGTACTAGGTACTCCCATGTGACACCTCTCCTGCGCGAGCTGCACTGGCTCCCTGTGGTCTATCGGGTGCGTTTCAAGGTTTTGATAATAATCTTTAAAGCGCTCCATGGCTCAGGACCTAGTTACTTGCGGGATCGTATTCTGCCCCATACATCCCTGCGACCAATCCGCTCGCACAGAGAGGGCCTCCTCCAAGTGCCGTCCACAAGACAGTGTCGGGGGGCGGCGCCTAGGAGTAGAGCCTTCTCTGTGGCGGGCCCAGCCCTGTGGAATGACCTCCCTCCGGATATTAGGAATACCTCTGACCTCCGCTCCTTTCGTATTAAGCTTAAGACCCACCTATTCCAAGCAGCTGGCCTGGCTCAACTTTGATCTAACCATATCGCTCCTGACGGGCTTTTACTGGGTATTTTAATTATATTTAATTATCTAGGGGTTTTTAAATACTGTATTTTAATTGTTTTATTTATCAGCCGACCTCCTCCTTGTGTATGTCTCGGTATATGTCTGTTATATGTTTGTTTTGTCCATATTTATTTCATATGTTTCATTGTACGCCGCCCCGAGTCCTTCGGGAGAGGGTGTGGCTAAGAAATAAATATTTATTATTATTTATTATATAGGTGAAAAATAAACCTGAAAATATAGAAAGGAAAATGAAGGAAAGGGAAAGAAGTGCAGGAAGCAATAAAAAGAAAATTATTTAAAAAGAAGTGACTTCAGATTTTACAGCTATTGCATTTAGTATCTCTCCTCTTTAAAATTATATTACGTTGTTCCTTTTCCCCCCCATTTTCAACCCTTTTTAATCAGCACACTCATAAATCATCAATTCCTTCTTTTTCTATTTTCAACATTTTATAAAAGTTGGGCCACACTCTTCTGCCTGGCACACATATTTTAAACCCGTGTTTTAATATTCCTGTATTAAGACCAAATTGACAGAAGTAATAAATTTCTCACAGAACTAATAAAAAAAAAACCCTAAAAATCACAAATTTTGGAGCAAATGCAGCATTTTCAATTTCCTCTTTATTTGTTTACATTTATTTTCAAGCTTATTTTTCATTTCTCTTTTATTATATTTTTTTCCCTATTTAGTTGTATATTCCTTTCAATATTGTAAATGGCTGTTAGCTGAGTGCTAAAGGCAACGGTCTATAATCCGTCACTGAGGGATTCAGCAATCACACAGGAGACCAGTTTTTTTACTACAAAATGTGCTTTATTGTACAATTAAAGGTATATTTCTTATTCATGTCTCTTTTAAACCTTCTTCCTATATATTTCTAGATAACTGTTCATTTCTATCTGTTTTTATTTTTATGTCCTACAGAGCAAGGGTAGGTTATGGTTGCCACTACTGTTGATTCGCTCAGGGATGCGCTGTGGGCGCATATGCAGTACTATAAAAAAACAAGATGGCACCGCCTATGGCACCGCCCATAGAACCGATTCAGGAGCATGGCCGGCCGAGTTACTACCTACTCAGCTGAACCGGTCCGAACCGGTAGGAACCCACCTCTGCTACAGTGTTTTTAATCTTAAAGCTTCCTTTCTCCACCCAAACATTAAGTTCTCCCCTGCTCTTTTCAATCCTTTCTGCCTATTTATCTCTTTAACAGTTTCTTTACACTTTGGCTGATTTACAGCTTACTTCCTAAACATTAATTACTTCATTTTTCAAATTGTTATTATGGCTTCTTTCTCTCCTCCTTCCCGTCTCTGGTTTTGCTTCTTCCAGATTCTCCTTCCAAGTGTCAGATCACTTGAAAAAGAATTGAGCTGAACTGAACTTTATTTAGCCAAGTATGATTTGACACACAAGGAATTTATCTGTGGCACAGTTGTTCTCGGAGTACCTGCAAAAGTAATAATATAATACCAATAAAAGGGATAGTAAGGAAGATAAGGATAATAATGCTGCAGTCATACAACATGGGTAAATGTACAGAGATTAGGCAGTATTGTGAACATTAGATGTTGTTCAGCAGAGTGAGGACATGAGGGAAGAAACTGTTTTGGCATGCAATGCCTTACACAAATGATGGCTAACCATTTTGTTATTGTGTGCCAAAAACACATGCACACGTGTGACAGCACAAGCATGTGTGCCCACAACCATAATGCAATACACATGTGACACTGCCCCAGTGCGACCTGCCCCTGCATATGTGCATGCGACCCCCCCTGCTTCCCTTGCATATAAATGCATCTCCCGCATGCGCCCTGCTCCCTGCGCAAACCGTTTTGGGCCTAGCAGGCCTCCCTGAAGCCTCCTGGGACCCAAAACAGGGCACAGGAGGGCGTTCCCCCCACCCCTCCATGCATGACCCCCTCTCTCCCATGCATGTGCATATATCTCCCACATGCGACCCTCCCCCCAATTAATGCATGGTGAGACCCGAAAAAGCAGCTCACATGCCTGTAGAGGGCTTCACATGCCATCTGTGGCATGCCATATGGTTCACCATCACGGCCCTATACTATAGCATCACTCCGAGGGGAGGAGTTGAAAGAGTTTATGTCGAGGATGTTAGGGATCTGCAGATACCTTCTCAACCCTCCTTCTGACTTCCACAGTATACAGGTCTTCTATGGAAGGCAGACTGGCGTGCCTAACCTCCCTGTCCTACTATCTCCATTTATTTGTACCTTTTTCCTGTGTTCTTATTCAGGTTTATTCTTATTCCTGTTATCTTGTAAATGAGTGACAAACTGAATAAATAAATAAAAATACAATACAATACAATGCAATACAATACAGAGTTGGAAGGGACCTTAGAGGTCTTCTAGTCCAACCCCCTGCCTAGGCAGGAAATCCTATACCGTTTCAGACAAATGGCTATCCATCTTCTTAAAGACTTCCGGTGTTGCTTCTTGTTCTACCCTCAGGTGCCTTGGAGAATAGTTTGACTCCCTCTTCTTTGTGGCAACCCCTGAGATATTGGAACACTGCTATCATGTCTCCCCTAGTCCTTCTTTCTATTAAACTAGACATGCCCAGTTCCTGCAACCGTTCTTCATATGTTTTAATCTCCAGTCCCCTAAACATCTTTGTTGCTCTTCTCTGCACTCTTTCTAGAGTCTCCACATCTTTTCTACATCGTGGTGACCAAAACTGAATGCAGTATTCCAAGTGTGGCCTTACTACGGCATTATAAAGTGGTATTAACACTTCACGTGATCTTGATTCTATCCCTCTGTTAATGCAGCCTAGAACTGTGTTGGCTTTTTTGGCAGCTGCCGCACACTGCTGGTTCATATTTAACTGGTTGTCCACTAGGACTCCAAGATCCCTTTCACAGTTACTACTGTTGAGCAAAGTACCACCTATACTGTACCTGTGCATTTCGTTTTGTTGCCTAAATGTAGAACCTTACTCTTTTCACCATTGAATTTCATTTTATTAGATAGGGCCCAATGTTCAAGTTTGTCAAGATCCTTCTGTATCTTTAGCCTATCTTCTGGAGTGTTGGCTATTCCTGCCAGCTTGGTGTCATCTGTAAATTTGATGAGCTCCCCATTTATTCCCTCATCCAAATCATTGATGAAGATGTTGAAGAGTACTGGGCCCAAAACAGAACCTTGGGGTACTCCACTGCATACTTCCCTCCATGTAGATGCAGTTCCATTGAGGACTACACATTGAGTGCGGTTGGCCAGCCAGTTACAAATCCATCTGGTGGTGATGCTGTCTAACCCACATTCTTCTACTTTATCTAGTAGTAAGTTGTGGTCTACCTTATCAAATGCTTTACTGAAGTCCAAGTAAACTGTATCGATGGCATTCCTCTGGTCCACTAATTTTGTCACATTTTCAAAGAATGCAATAAGATTAGTCTGGCATGATCTGTTTTTGACAAATCCATGTTGGCTTTTGGCTATTCCTTTGTTTGCTTCTAGGTGTTTGCTAGTTCGTTGCTTGATTATCTTTTCCAGAAGCTTTCCTGGTATTGAGGCCAGGCTGATAGGTCTGTAGTTTCCTGGATCTGTTTTTTCCTCTTTTTTGAAGATGGGAACCATATCAGCTCTTTTCCAGTCCTCTGGTAGTTCCCCGTTACTCCAGGATCTCTGAAAGATATAGTTCAGTGGTTATGAGATCTCGTCTGCCAGTTCCTTCAGAACCCTGGGGTGTAATCCATCCGGTCCTGGTGATTTGAACTCGTCTACGGTAGACAGATGCTCACTTACCATTTTCTTCCCTATTTCAACTTGTGTTCCTAATTTGATTTTTGTGGTGCTGTTTTTGATAGGTTGGACTGTTTTATCCCTTTGTGTAAAGACAGATGCAAAGCATGAGTTAAATAGTTCTGCTTTCTCCTGTCTCTCATCTTTCTCTTGGCAATGCCCCATAGATTCTCTATGGGGTTCAGGTCAGGCGAGTTTGCTGCCAATCAAGCACAGTAATCTTTTCTGATGAGAGCAACTTTTGCATCTCATTTGGAAACCAAGGACCCAGAGTATGGAGGAAGAATGGAGAGGCCAATCAAACACAGTAATCCCACGGTCATTGAACCAGTTTTTGGTGCTTTTGGCAAAAGTTGCTCTCATCAGAAAAGAGGATTTTGGACCACTGAGCAACAGGACTTTGGACCACTGTGCATCATTAAGACGGGGTCAACGCAGCCGTCTACCAGGAGATTTTGGAGCACTTCATGCTTCCTTCTGCAGACGAGATTTATGGGGATGCTGACTTCATTTTCCAGCTGCCCACACTGCCAAAGTGGTCCAAAGTCCTCTTTTCTGATGACTTTTGCCAAAAGCACCAAAAACTGGTTCAATGACCGTGGGATTACTGTGCTTGATTGGCCTCTCCATTCTTCCTCCATACTCTGGGTCCTTGGTTTCCAAATGAGATGCAAAAGTTGCTCTCATCAGAAAAGATTACTGTGCTTGATTGGCCAGCAAACTTGCCTGACCTGAACCCCATAGAGAATCTATGGGGCATTCCCGAGAGAAAGATGAGAGACATGAGACTGAACAATGCAGAAGAGCTGAAGGCCACTACTGAAGCATCCTGGTCTTCCGTAACACCTCAGCAGTGCCACAGGCTGATAGCTTCCATGCCTTGAGGCAGTAATTGCTGCAAAAGGCGCCCAAACCAAGTACTGAGTACATATGCATGCTTATACTTTTTAGAGGTCCAATATTGTTCTATGTACAATCCTTGTTTTATTGATTGCATGTAATATTCTAATTTTCTGAGATGGTGGATTTGGGGTTTTCATGAGCTGTACGCCATAATCATCACAATTATGACAAATCATGGCTTGAACTATCTTGCTTTGCATGTAATGAGTCTTATCTCATATATTAGTTTCACCTTTTAAGTTGCATTACTGAAGTAAATGAACTTTTGCACAATATCCTAATTTTTTGAGTTTCACCTGTATGTGTATAAAATATATATGAATGAATGGAAGATCCATTTCCATGCAAATAAACCTGATTAGAATGAGGCTAAAACTCTACAGATTTAGAAAAACCTCTTAATTTTTTATCCCATTTCTTTTCATCTGATTTGAGCCAGAAATTTTAAAGTTTTGTTTGCTTTAGCAAATGAAGCAGGAGAATGAGTAAGTGGGCTCCAGTAAGGAACTAGATGGAAACTGAGTGATAGGAATGTCTCCTTTCAAAGAGATGAAGGAGTTTGCTTTTGGCAAACTGCTAATATTAGCTGCACAATAATCTACAAGATAAATTACAATTGGAAATTGGTCTGGATAGTGGCCGACAGTTGCCTAGTTCTATTTTTTTTAAAATCTTAGTATTTTTAAATAGAAAAATAAGAGTTTTTAAACTTCAGGCAAATATGCTGGAAATTTCTATAAGTAGTAGGATTATATAATAGTTTCTTAGTCTGAAATGGTTATATAGGAAAAAGAGGCTATTTAATGTTAACAAACTTGAATAACATTTTATGGATGTACATATGATGCAAAGATAAATGGCATTTATTATTTGTAACAGTAAAAAGACATGAGGAAGTAATGTAAAATAAAGTTAAACCATGCATTTCATCTACATATTAAGGATCAAATGCTCTTAAAAGTTAAAACAAATGAGCCTTCACTGAAAGTAACAGTAGGGAAAATACCAGAATACGCATCAGTTGTCAAAAATATCCATGGTATGAGATGAAAGTTCATTTACTGCAGATCTACACCTTCTCAAAACTCTCACTGCAAATGTCCAGAATTCAATTTGGATTCAGAAATGAAGGAAAATTAAGGAGGGCAAATATTTCATAGCCACTGCTTTTTTGCCTTTCCTTCTCAAGGCAACCTATCCCATTGGGGTCAGATATTCAGATTTGTACACACTCTTTAAGTTTCACTGCTTTGAAGCTACAGATCCAACTGTAGCTCTCTTTCTGTTTCTGCTGCCTCATTAATGCCCACTTAGACAGTGAAAGAAATAAGCTCTGGTTTGCAAATACCAATCGTTCCTTTCAGTATACAGCCTTCATGGATCCCAAAATCATGAGCAAAGAGTGTCATGAACTGACCCATGGAGACAGCACACACCAGATTTTGAGTATTAACAATACAGGGATACATGTACATTCTTAGTTCATCAACACGTTTACAAACTTGAATAATCTTTTATGGGTGCTTTTAACATTTGTGCTTTTCACATAATTTTCCTAAATAAAAGTTATAGTCTAAACCTGCTCTGGTGCAACAAAAAGTTAAACAATTTTTCATTTGTGCTTACTGTAACAAGATAAAACACTACCATTAAGCAGTAAATTCAAGCTTCCTTGAAAAAGGAATGAAACAACAAGGGTATATTTTAAGCCGTTTCCTGTATGGAAATATTCCCATTACTCATTATGAGGTAAACTAAAATTTACCTTGCTTCACTTAACTTACTTAAAATGAATGCTGCTACTATTCAGGGATTCTTTTTTAAAAAGGTAAGATTCTACTAAAGCAGCTTTTAACTGTCCAAGAGAATAACAATCTTCAGCTTGCGTCCAGTTTAAATAAAATTATCAGTATATACATGTAAAAATATTTTGAGAATTCTTTGTAATTTTGTGTAAGTCTGCAATTTTGAAGAAAAATGATTATTTTCTTGGGTGGGAGGTACATCAAAGTCTGGCAAAGTGCTGTTTTAACTGATTAATAAGTTGCTGAGAGTCGACATGTTCTGGAAAAATTTCTTTGGACTTCTGAGCTTCTATATAGCTTCTCTGAAGATCTCCAACCTGCAGAAAAGCAAATATACCAAATGACATAGAAACGCTACTAACAGCCTTATATGTTAAGATT
This sequence comes from Natrix helvetica, assembly GCF_964273705.1. Lineage (NCBI taxonomy): Eukaryota > Metazoa > Chordata > Lepidosauria > Squamata > Natricidae > Natrix > Natrix helvetica. Next base: position 48,405,493 of record NC_138548.1, read on the forward strand.
TCATCTAATGATTCACTTTTAAAATATTCATATTCTAACATATACAGTAAAAGGCACAACCCTAATTTAGCTTCAAAAAGTTCATGTCCTATTCGTTTTGAACTCTAAGGCACTTTGCATGGGGCTGTCTTTGAACACAGTACCAATGCATGGATTGCTAGGATGAGATTGGAACAAATATTTCAGATGTGCAAATTATATAAGACTTCTGCAGTAAAAGTTTAATTCATGAATTTATTGCTTTTCTTTCTCTTTTCCAACCTATTTTCCTTTTTATCAAATCTTCTTGGTACATCAGATTATTTGTAAACTGATTTAACATATTTACAGGCAAATTTCGGGACAAAAATACTTAAGATATATAAACTAATAAACATATGAAAATAGGGTGATGACATTACCTTTTCAGATAAGACAGCAAAATTGAAATGTGGCTCATACATATGAGGTGCTATTGATGAAGCCGTCTGTAGAAACACTCTTGCCTAAAACATAAGAACAGTGTTCATATTTGTACAGGTCAAGGCACTCTACATCCTCTTTCCATCTTAGTTTGTCCTATGTAGTACTATTGTAATAACTTTTCTTAGACCAAGTCAGATCACTGGTCTATTTAACTTTATATACAACACAATATAGAATAATTTAAATACACTTGACTGTTCCTAGGGGATTCTAGGCAGTTTACAAATAGTTAACAACATACAATTATGCAAAATTATATATAATATATTCACACTTAAGCAGTAGAACATACTCTGAAACCAAGACATAGTTTTTAGTAAAATCCTGTGCTGGGAACGGTGCAAACAGAACTGTACCTATTACAAAGCCATTCTTGTGAGTTTCTACGCTACAGCTCTATTCTTATGACAAGTGCTTTATGCAATTCAAGGTGCTGGTGATTACCTAAAACGGCGTACATGGCTGGGGCCAGAGTACCTGAGGGAATCGCCTTTTTCCAAGTGTTTCTACCCATCCAATTAGATCCAGTAGGATGGGCATGCTGCAGATTCCATCAGCCAAAGAATGTTGGCTGATGGGAACTAGAAGACAACTTTTTTTTTCTGAGGCAGCTCTTCTGTGGAACATCTTCCCTTTGGAGATTAGAATGGCCCCAACTCTGTTAGCCTTCCATAAAACTTTAAAGACCTGGCTGAGTTCCCAAGCCCGGGGCACTAGATGAACCAACGGACCTGCCTCCATGCTATATGTTGCTTGCAGATAACCATTTGTCTAGCTCTGATTTAGTGCTATGACTGAAATTAAATATGTTATTCTGGAACATACAGTTTGTTGCCAATTACCTCAACACTAACTACTCTGTATAAAATTCTGAATACAACTAGTGGTTTCGATAAAACAGTGGAAATTTCCACTAATCTCCAAATTGAAACATGGTCTGTGCACCTGGTCCAACTGCATGGTTATGAATTATATGAAGATTTGAACTGCGTGCCCATCATCAATTTGGATATGCAATATTCAGTACCAGAAATGTACATGGCTGCTGAACTGCAGAGCAAATGAGTAGGTATGGGATGGGGTGGGGAAAATGGTCATTAAACTAAGCTGTAAATACAGCTACTGCAAAAGAAACAGGAAAATATTAAAAAGAAAAAATGCTATACATATATATACATACTACAGTGCTACGTAGACATCACTTTATATGATTTTTATTTATTACAGCAATGGATTGTGCAGATGTATATTTGATAATTTCCATGGTAACTGTTAGAATACTGAAACAGTAGGCTGAAAGAACTTTGATAATTATGAATAGAGCTTTAATTAAAGTATATTTTTGAAACTTAATTTATGCTATCGTTCATCTGCTAAACTAAAGCATGCTAGCTGGGAATTCTGGGAATTTATATCCACACATTTTAAAGTCACCAAGTTGAGGAGCACTACAATTAATTTGTTCACATCCAAAGAGCAATACTGGTTAAAAGTATTCAGAGAAATTCATATATAAAATTCATATATATATAAAATAATTACATAGATTTCATTTTTCAACAGTGCTTTTGGCTTGGGCATGGCACCCAATGCTACAAATAAAAGTTTCACGTCTTTCAGGACCGATTCTGGGTTTACTTTACAATGCACTCTATATGCAACTCTTTTTCTTGGAGGATTGATTCGGTGGGGCTTTACAGCTACCATATTTTTTACCAAGTTACAGTGTTTGTAACATAATTGACTCAATAAGGATAGCTTAAATTTCTTTCTACTCTATATTATGTTGAGCTGGCTATTCTGGTTTTCCAGAATTTAATCTTCCAAATTGCAAAACATTTGTGGTGTTTCAGCCAAAACAGTTCTATGCCAGACCGATCACAGAATCAGAAAACATTTCTGATTCAGAGGATAAAGAATTGAAAACACTCATTACGGCTTTATTGGTACAGGCTACAGGCAGAATGTTTTGTAATTCTGTTGAATATTCTGCTGCTGCAACACTACGTTTTGTATATATCAAATTTAAACAAACCTTCTCCTACCTCACTCTGGATTGGTTAAAGGCATTTGCACAGTTGCTTTGTCTACCATTGATGCAACCTACCAGATTTCATTACCATGGTTCTCAATTACTTCAAAAACATTATTCCTAAAATACATTAGCTATAGAAACTTAAAGACCCACCTTCCTTTAAATTGTATACTAACCTGCTCAATGTGACCTTTTTGCATTTCCAACACAGCCAAGTTATTATAGGCTTCTGCATGGTCATTGTTGTTAGCCAAAGTCAATTTGAAACATTGATGAGCCAAATTTCTATCACCTATTCCCTGAGAAGTCAAAACACAGAATATGTCCGTAGTTTCTATATACCAGGTAATTTTTTCCCTATTCAGATATTATAAATCTGGAAAGGAGATACGGTTATATGTGTCACTCTTGCTTCCTTAGTCCTGAAATGGTTGAATTGGGAGTATCAAAAGAGAGTGTAAAGATGTTCCGTACAATAGGAGTGTAATTTTGGCAAGATTTGTGACCACTTGGGTTTTTTAAAACAACACTTAAGAGTTAGGGCTTCCATTCAAACCTTTTCTGTAAAAAAAAAGTGGGGATGGAATTAAATTCTTCCATTTTTATTTATTTTTCAAATTTATATTGCTGCCCATTTTACAAAAAAAATGATTCCTAATTTTATCATTGTAGAAAACAGCGTTGTATTATCTGGAATTTTTACTGGATTCAGTAGAACTTCTATTGAATTTCTTGCAAGCATAAGAAAAGAGCAATATCATGCATTATTTCAGTTTAAATGGAAGTTATTTGACAATATTACCAAATGATCTACCACTTTCTGCCAGAATTCATTTATAGTATAAGTTGCGAACATGCATTTAACTTGGGAAATTAGACCACTAGAACTATTCATGAAGAGGAATATTCTATTCTAATTCCTGTAAGTCTGGAATGAACGTATTTCCTTTGGTTGGAGCTGCATTTTGTTTATTTACATCATTTGTAATCCTCCTATTTCCTTCCCTTTTGTGGTACTGTCATCATACCTCTTGGAGGGTTGCAGGGTGCCTTTGAATGAGCAGGGCCAACATTTGTTGCCTTCTTGGTGAGTTTTGGGGGCTCCAATAAAAAGTCACTAAAACTGGAGGTTATTCGTTCCTGGGAAATATCTTCAAATTTTTACTAATTTTTTAACTAGTAAAGTGAATTCAGCAAATTATAATAATAATTTTATTAGATCAGTGTTAAAATCTTTATGTTAGCAGTTAGCCTACTTTCATTTTTCAATCTTTCACTTCAATTATCAATACACAGAAATGAGATCTATTTTTACAAGGAAGTTTTCAGAAGTCATCTCAGATTTTAACTGAACCAAGACTTCCTCTCAAAGGCTGCTTCTCCATGAGAAGTCTTACCCTTGAAATGTACATGCTGTGAAAGTTTTGTTTGGAAAATCTTCAGGCAGGCTACATCAGTCTTCCTTACAGCAACATACTTTATAAGAACCCTCCATTGAGACTGTTCCTATCTTCTTCAAGAGGAAATAAATGTATTGTGATACACAGCATGCAAAAATATTTCTTCTTGCATGTGATAGTTGATAAGTAGGTTATATGCCACTAACACTTTCTGGGCCATACTCTAATCATTTGTGCATAAATATTCCATCCAAGTATTCTTAACAAGCATTACTCTTACCACAGCTACATGTCCCAAGTTGTACCACACATCTGCAGCTTGTTCCTCGTTTTCTGCTAGAGATAGTGCACGTTCAAATGAACTGAGAATCATGTCATATTGCTGGGCATAGAAACAGCAAAGGCCTAGATTGTTAAAGAGTTGGCTATTATAAATGCCCATCTGCAGGAGTCGCCTAGTTCAATATAAAAAGTAAATAAGTCAATTTGTATTTTTGGAGCATGCTTCTTGAAAGTTTCTTGTGCTCATGCAAATTTCAGGGTACATGATCTCTGTATTTCTTACTGAAGATAAGAAGAAACCAGGGTGCAATAGTTCTTTTGCCCTCATTTTCAATATGATCAGCATTTTCTCTCCGTCCCCCGAGAATCGAGCCTTGTTGACTAGAACAGAGTTCCCCAACCTTTCTGGCTTTTCAGACAGCGGGAGGGGTGGGGAGGGAATGGTTTAGTGTAAGTGGTAGGTGAGTGCGTGCGTATTCCATCTGTGAAAATGGTGGGCATCTGCACAAGCACATCACCCACTACCTTCATAGTCCAGTTCCAAAAGGCTCAAGGCAGAAATACATGAAGCATTGTAATAAAACTATATTACGTGCGTGCGTGCGTGCATGTGTGTGTGTTTCTTTCCGTTTCCCACGTTAGGTCTTTTTAATACATTAATATTTCAAATGCACGACAATAGTCTGTTAATAGCTTTGTAGTCCTTGCAACAAATTTGATGGGAAAAATCTATTGCAAAATGAGCACTAAAAATATAAGTGGATGGGTGAATGTTTGAAAACCATTTTTATGTTGTCTTATTAATCAGTTGAGGACAGACCACGAATCAGTTCATGTGTTCCCAAGGTTATCAACACTGGTGGAAATAATGGAGACCCTGAATCTGTTTTAGGCTACCTTGAGACTGTGGAACAGAACTAGTAGATATGTAGAGACAACTCAAGATTTCCTTCTGCATTTTAAATATTTCTACAAACAGTGCTTTTTCCGGTGAGACTGGTCTATCAGGGCAACCTGGTCTACCCAAATATGGAGCATACTGCTTCCGCTTTCGCCTTTCAACCCCAATCCAGGAGCCTTCACAGGCAGTTGCTTTCGCGACAAACTACTTTTGTGTGAATTTTATATTTCTACAAACACCTATTAAGGATGTCTTAGTACAAAAATTAAGCTGTAGTTTCTTTGTAGGTTCCTATCAGGGCTATAATTCTTAAGTTTGACAGACAACCTACTGAGTGTATGATTTAAAATACTTTTCACCTACCCATCCATTTTGTTTTTTATTTTTATTCTATTTCACTATTTGAAAAACAATATATATATTGTCATATATATTGTTATTTGAAAAACAATATATATATATATATAAACACTATCTTCTTACCTATAAAAACGTAAAGCTATCTCTGGCTGGTCAGAGTAAAAATGATTACTTGCAATGCATGCAATGGCTTCCACATGGGTATTATCTTGTTTTAAGACATCTTTATAGCATTCTGCAGCCGTAGAAATGTTGTTCATTTCCTATAAACAGGTGAAAAGATAAAGGCATTTTAAATTACACATGATTAATAAAAACAAAAAGAGTCTTGTGATTCCTTAAACATCCTTCAAATGTAGTTAGGGTGAATACTGTAAAAATACATCTCTTCTAATTTTACTGAACAAGAACAAATAAACTTGAAAAGATGTGCATACTGTATATGTATTAATCACATATAATTATAAATTTTTCTTTTATATGTTCACCATCTTTTCTAGCTTACTAAAAGTAAGTAGTCATATGTTTTTGGTTATTTCCTACTTCAGTACTACATAACAACATCCATTTTCTTCAGCAAAGAAACAGCCTTTTCTGCTTGTTTATATAATTTTCTCTGTCAGTTGTTACCAAAAGATTTTTAAAAGATTTATTTCCTACAGTAGAACACATATCATATCTAATCTCTAAAGAGGCAATCTTAGACTCAGTTTAGGAATGATGTCCTCTTTCCTAAACTAAGCGAGTGTAGGATTGTATGGAAATGATTCCTTTGTCCAAGCAGCTACTTCAGTGGAAGCTAGAAGAGCTGTAACTCAGTGATAAACTAAAAGATATCAACTTTCAGTCCTTGATATTTAGATTTTAAACCTAAAGCTATTACAACAGTTTAAAAAATACTAGAGGAGGAATTGCTAAAGCTAGAGAATAGGTCAGCTCTCCTATTCTTACATTTTAGGACAAAGAAGCCACAAGCCTAGTTTTAAAGTTGCTCCCCCATTCTGCCTCCTTGCCATTAATTTATCTGCACATGTATGTGCTACAATTTAAAGCAAACAACTGTTTGAGGGCATACTCATCAATTATCCTCTTGATGCAGGAGAAAAACTTGATTTGCATACCTCATGAATCCTGGCCATGCCACAAAGGAGGGAAACTTCTCCAGGAAATCGTTCTAAACCTTGTTTGAAAACATTTAAAGCTGTCAAAGGCTGATCCAAGCGGGAATATACCTGGCCAAATACATGGGTGTAGCTCCATCAATGTTAAGATTTTTATAATAACTATAGCCATGAAAATCAGCTGCCAACTAAATCATATATACATATATTAAGTCTATGCATACAGCTACATTTAAGATTAGAAAACAACTCTCCATATTTTTCCTCTACATATATTCCAGGATAAAATTCAGATAATGCCACACCACCATATCAACATGGTTTTAAAAATACTAGCATTCTTTTTACTCCTCTAAAATGTTTAATGCAACTGTTTTGTGTCCCTCTGCAGAACTACTGTATTTTTCGGAGGATAAGACGCACCTCCCCCCCCCCCAAAGAGGGTGAAAATGTGGGTGCGTCTTATACACCGAATGTAGCCCCACCCACCTACCAGCCCCCATCCTTTGGCCTCTGCTCCCAGCAATTTACTTCTTTGCAGCAAATGGCGGAAGCTTCAAAAAGCTATAGCAATCCCTGCAGCCTCTAACAGCTGATGATCAGGAGAAATTGAAAGTGAAGTTTTCTGTTTGCTTCACATGGCAAAATGCTGGGAGGCAGATTTTTTTTCTTGTGCTAATCGAGCTGTTTGCTGCAAGGAGGTAAGTCAACAACTATAAATACCTATAGAATGTTCAAATTATTAGACTTATTTTTTAAAAGACTGCTTTATTATTGTTCTAGACAAGGTAACAAAATGAAGAAGCTTTTTAAAATAAATGCTTGATCTGAAGAGGCCTAGTGCTATTGTTTTAAAAAGTGCTATTCCTTTAAATAGCAGAGAATAACTATACTTCCAGAAAGCACATTTTAACAGCATCTGTACAAGTATAGTCTGAAATATAACACTACAAACAGTGTATATTGTCTGTACTGTTTGTTGCAAGGAGGCAAATTGCTGGGAGGCAGAGACAGATATTCTTCCCTTGTTTTCCTCCCCAAAATCTAGGTGCATCTTATACTCCGGAGCGTTTTATACTCCAAAAAATACGGTAGTTCATTTATTCCAGCTCATGATACCACTGGTTACATTTTTTCCCCTTGGATAGCAGGCTTCTCTGTTAGGCCTTCAGCAAGACACAGCAGGCAGTGAGCTTTGAACAGTGACAGGAGAGCAGTATAGTCTTGTCAAAGGCATCTACTGATGCCACCTGGGAAATGCTGGTTACTAAATATAAGGATAGGATCTATTCATTCATATATATATATATATATGTTGTATTTGTGCTGATAAATAAATAAAGGAAGACTAGTATAGATCTATTTCAAGCTATTTACCTCTCATCAGCTAGCCATGGGATGGGTAGGTGGGGGAAACCATACAAAAACGTTTCTATTGCCGCCAGCATCACAGCTAAACAGGCAATGCAATGATATTCTAAACCTAGATTTACCCAGCTGTTGCAAAAAGCAGTAGCAGTAGAAAAAGCTTCCAAATTATCCTTTCTTACAGATTTAAAAAAAGCATTAGCAACTGAAAAACTAATTATTTTAACAATCTTACAAAAACTTAATTATAATCCAAGAGTTTCAAGCCATTTGTCTAAAATAATGATTTTTAATCATTATTTTTAAATTACAAATGCCAACTTACTTTTGCCAGGTACAGTACTGTATCTACCATATCTTGTTGTCTGAGAGCTGATTTAAACTGTGTTTCTGCTTCACGGTATAATCCTAATCTGGACAAATTTATAATGAAAATTATATTAAAGCCAACAAGCTAATAGTAAATGAGTTATATTTTACAATAATTATACATTAAAACCACTAAAAATGAGAATATATATTCTATAATTTACTTGATTTGTAAAAATGAAATTAAAAAGGCTAAATAACAAAATGAGATAAGATAAATGTCTTTTTTATGTTCCAAATAAAATAAAAGTAGTTACTCAATAAAGAAAATGCAAAATGCAGAAATGATATAATTTCTACTTTAGGTAGTTTTTTTTTCTAAAAAGGAGATATGTTACAAACATGTACAACAATTATAAAGAGTAAAATGAAAGGGAAGTATAAAAACTTGCAACTGATTAATATATATATGTATGTGTATATGTTACCGTGAAAGACCGAAATTGGTGAATGTCGACATTCACCGGTGAATGTTGGTGAATGTCGACACATACCAATTTCGGTCTTTCACGGTGACATATATATAACGAGTCAGCGTAACGCTTTACTTTTGCTTTTCAATTCGCGGTCCTGGAAACTACTCGTTCTAACCGCGCAGGATCGCAGGTTTAAAAAAAAAAGAAGTCCGCGAATAGAAGACGCTTAAAAGGAAGCGAGGAGCCGAGGTATTAGGGTAAGGGTATTAGGGTAAGGGTGTTGAGAGGATAAGGGTATTTAGCAAATATTTCGAACATACACCAAGCAACTATGTGAATGTCGACATTCACCGGTGAATGTCGACATTCACCGGTGAATGTCGACATTCACCAGATTTCGGACTTTCACAGTAACATATATACTGTATGTGTGTGTATGTGTGTGATTTAATATATATTAATGAAATAATTACACATACACACTCACAAAGGTAGTCCTTGACTTACAACAATTGAGCTCAAAATTTCTTAACCCATTTGTTAAGTGGATTTTTCCCCATCTTATGACCTTTCCTCAGTTGTTAAGTGAATCACTGCAGTTGATAAGTTACTAACCTGATTGTTAAGTGAATCAGGCTACCCCACTGATTTTCTTTGTCATAAAATCGCAAAAAGTGATCACATGACCCTGGGACACTGCAACGGTCACATGAACCAGTTACTAAGCATCTGAATTTTGATTTCATTATCCTGCATAGGTCATCACTGAAAAAAGGTAATGTCACTTTTTTCAGTGCTGTTGTAACTTTGAACGGTCACTAAATGAACTGTTGTAAGTTGAGGAATATATTTGTATTCGGATGTATTTGGAGGAGTTAAAATTCCAGGATTGGATAAATTCCAACATCATATTGAAAAAACTTGCTGATGGTTTGAACTTTATATATACGGAAGTCCTGTGAAATGGGTGAAGTGCTAGACAATTGAGGTGGTAAACACTCTTCCCATTTTTTTAAAAAAAGAAGGGAATTTAGTCCGCGTTCAGCAAATCAATTAAGGTACTCTTAAGTATCCCAAGGGAGTCTAATTAGCAAGTTAGCAAAGTATGGGATGGATGGAGTGATAATTAAGTAAATTTCCTTAAACATTCCATTCAAATAGTGCTAATTAATGTTTGTTCATCCAACTGTGAAGAAATATAAAGTGAGTACCGCATGGTTCAATCTTGGATTCTGTATTCTTCAACACTTTTATTAATTATTTAGATGAACGGTGGAGGGAACATTTATCTAATTCACATATGGCATAAAATTGGATGGGATAAAAAGGTAGACAAATTCGGTTCCTGGTTTACCTGTAATAACACTTCCCAATTTGCACTTTCCACCACCAGTCCTTGAATTGGGCATACTGTGTGGCATATGCTGCCAAATCTAAAGCCTTGAAAGGGAAGCAAATTTACAAAGGCCATCTTCAATTTTGGGAGAAAAAAACATATACACTGAATATTTAGCAGGTTGTAAAAAAACTATAAGACTAAATCAGAGAAATATGCTAGATTTTCCCCTTTCTTTGGCAAAAGAATCATTGATGGCATAATTTTAACCTATTCAAACCCGAAAGCTTTCTTGATAAAGGCATTTTAAAAATTGCTCAAACTGCTCTACCCCCTACATAATTTAATATTTTTCATTTTTAGTATTAATTCCTTAAATTGGATCATTCCAACCATTTAGTACATACATAATTAAATATCGAAAAAAATTACACAAATTTTGTGTAGTTAATTGCAAGTTCAGCATTTTGTGCAAAGGCATAAATACTTCCCTAATCCTTCATATGCTCCAATTTTTCATTATGGAACACATCACATCCATAATTCACTATAGCCTCCTCTATTTATATAAATAAGGCATGCCCTTAATGAAAAGCAAACTTACAACTGTTTAGATAAATGAGCTAATTTTTAATACAATAAATTATTTTGAGAAAAGCATCAAGAAACCTGAATGATATCAGGAATTAAAATCCTGGAGGGCAATTGGGGAAGAAGGGAGGGACTAACATTTAATTGCTTATGCGTTTTATATACTGCTAAGGCTGGGAGGTGACTTTTAATGACTTAACCAGCATTTGATCACATCAGGTATCAATATACTACCAGTATTCAATGTCATATTTGGATATTTTAGCAATTAGATTACTTCTAGACAATTAAGAATCAGAAAGTAAAGAATGAATGCTAGTTCCCAGTATTATTCCTATCAAAAATTATATAGAAATTAAAAGTCAGTAGTGCAGAATTAATTTTCAATAAAAAAAATAAACAAGGAGGGAGTTACCAGTAGCTTATATGCAGAGGATATGGACACACAAAGCTGAATTGTGCAGATAATCTAACCCTTATTTTCTGCATTTATGCTAAGGCCTTGTCTCACTGCAGATGAAAGCCACTTGTATTTCTTGGCAAATGTTAAGAAAAGAAAAATAAGACATCTTCAATAAAGCAATGAAGCCACACACTATCGACTCTTTCATAGGACAAAGATGTAATAATAATTTTAATTCTTCTCTGTGATCAACATATTAAGTCATTTAAATACTGATTAAAATTCAGATCAATTCCTTTGGGCAATGAAGTCTCTCACCATGTTTATAGGCAAAGACAGTTTGCCAGACTTAATTTACCCTTGAACCCAGTAAATCCGAAAGCTTTTCAAGATGCAAATGGTTTCGAATTTCCATTCTAGAACTCTGTTACACTACAATGAAGAGAGAGGGGATATTTACAGTATTGTATGTGATGTATCAACATCTTATTGTTGCCTAAATCTAATATCCAGTCTTCCACAAATCTACATTAGGAAGGAAAAACAAGAATGGTAGGCTGGCATTTCTTTAGAATAGTTTGTTTGCATAACGGAACTACTTAATTGCAAAATCTATTGGAAGAGTCCAAAGTATCCTATTTTGATACTTCAGAAAAATGTGGAAACTTCCAAGTTGAACATTACAACCTCCTCTCAGAGCCTTTTCATTCATACAGCTTCTGTCATCCTATCTTTTTTTTTGTAATATAGTTTATTCATACAATGCTCTCCTTAACACACACACACACATATGTATGTATGAATGTATGCATCTATGTATGTAAGTATATATATCTCCAGGGAGCTACATATTTATATATTTTTTCAGTTTAGAAATAATTATCATTTGGTGTTCCTGCTTTTATTTTAATACTTTAAAGAGATGGTTTTCCTTAAAAACCCTTTTAGACATCAATATATTTTTTGAAGGTGAAGATTAAGGACATATTATCATGGAAAAATCTATCCACGTTTGTTAAGAACTGACACTGATTTGATGGAAATCAATCAATCAATCAGTATTTCTTTAACAAGAAAAGGCAACTGTTTTTAGAAACCAGTTGATTTCAGAAACCAACTGTTGATTTCAACTGACCACTATATTTTTGGGGTGAAACCAGAATCATTTGAAAAACAAATTAAGTTTAAAATTATTTAATATGAAAAAAACTGAACTCAACCAAAAGCAATACATTGTATATTTTTCTGAAGGAAGAAAATGCAATAGCATTATCATAGATGAAAGCAATAAGGAATTTGTTTTGTTCAACTCTTACATATTTCTCACATTCAAAATAAAAACAGAAAGAACATTAACCTTTTTAAAAATAACTATACTTACATTCTTAACATCACTCTCATGATGAAAAATGTATTCAAACAAAGCCTGTGAAAAAAACAAATATAAAATATGTCATCAAATTGGTGGCAAATAAGATCTACTTACATTTAATTAGAAATAAGTATTTTATTAGCTCATTTAAAATTAAAAGCAGATTTAGTAAAAATATTGAATGTAATAAAGAATTCACATTTCAAAAAACTATGTAATTACAATTTATAGACCATGTGATTCCCAATGACTCAGGGCAGTTTACAATTAAAAGGAGAAAATACAAATACAAAAACCAAAATATAAGCACCCCAAAGGAAAATAAAGTATATACTCCCCAAAGCAAGCAACCAATTAGTCGACAGAGGCTGACACATCATTCTATTCCAAAGTCTCGGAGAAAGCTAGGGAAACTGTATATTTTTTATAATTTGCTGTTACTGTATTTATTACAGAAGAAAGGGGCGGATGTTCATTACTGAAAAACTGGATGCTCTGAAAATTATCTTGGAAGATCAACTTTTGCTTTGAACAATTCATCACACTGTAAAAACAATGTAGTCCTCAATGTACAATGGTTCGAATTAACGACAGCCTAAGAAAGGGTGTTTTACGCCCTGTAAAGCACATCCAGTTGTTGCCAAAGGTCACATCACCACCTTGCAATCACATGATTGCAATCTGGTACTTGGCGACCTGTTTGCACTTACAATAACTTGCCAAGTGCCCCATAATTATATGATTACCATTTACAATCTTCTCTGCCAGCTTCTCCAGAAAACCAATGGGGAAACAGGTAGGGAAGGGTGCAAGCTGCTGCCACCTGCCAAGAGAATACACTCTCATCTTAGGAGGTTGGCTGAAAAAAAAAAAACTCCCTGCAGGAGGATTTCGGCTCCATGCTTGATTTCATGGAACTGAAATCCTTCATGCCTGCTTTCATACAGCTGAAATCCTTTTGCTGGACGCTCTCTACTGAAGCATTCCAGTTTGAGCTGAAATCCTTCAGCAGGGAGCTCTTTCACCGAGCCTCTGGAGATGAAAGGGAATTGAAACTGAAGTAGCATTTTCAGCCCTGAATGGAAAGGTGGTAAAATAAGAAGTAGAGGGTGTCTCAGGGGTATAGGGGATGCCCTTAGAGGCCCGGTGCAGGCTGTCCTTCCACATTCAGGAGCTGTAAATACTGCTTGGATTTTGGCAGGGAGGATTTTCATTCCTGAGTGGAGAAGCAGCAAGGTAAGGTGAGAAGTACAGGGTGTCTCAGGGGTATAGGGAAGGCCAAGAGGTGTGGTGCAGGCTTCATGCGTCTTTTTACTTTCTGGGCTGAGAAATTGCACTACACTAAATTTGGGCATCTCTCTTGAAAAAAAATTAGTAAAAACACAAAAGCTATTAACACCTGTTTTAATTAACAGGAAAGACTTAAAATGAACAAATCAAGCATGGTACATTAAACAAGCACATACCTTTGCCAATTTTGGTTTTTGAGCATAATTATTTAAATTCAGTTTAGATATATTTATGAAAGGACCATCAGGATTAGTGAGCATGGAGGCCTGTGTTGGGAAAAAGCATCAAACTAAATGATACACCACATTTGAATTATAACTGGCAATACAGTATACAATTCTGAGAAATCAATATAGTGCCTATAAAAAAATATTACATGAGAATAAATTGTAACACTTGCACAACTCCCACTACTCCTAGAGTTGAGTCAACTAGACTCTTATCTGCTCCTCAGTAGCAACAGCGGCAATGGAGCTTAACAGGAAATTGGCTCTATAGTGCCCATCCAGGTCATATAACTCGGACAGCTCCCAGTAAACTGTAATCAATAGGAATCTCCCTTTCTGAAAAAAATATTTATTCACTTCACATTTTTCTTCTATTGTCAGCACCCGGGGCTGATAATGTCCTGCCAGAAATAATAAAAAAGAACGCCAGTTGGTGGGCTCCACTTTTAGCATCACTGTTTACATTTATAGATAAAAGAGGCCATATGCCTAGAGATTGGGGAGTAGCAATTATCATACCAATTTATAAAAAAGGCAATAGAAATGATCCAGGCAATTATAGACCCATTAGGCTTCTAAGCGTTATTAGTAAACTGTACGCCAAACACCTAAATTATAAACTTCAAGATTGGCTAATTTCAGGGGGGATAATCAAAGATGAACAAGCCAGTTTTAGAGAAGGAAGATCTACGGTGGATCATATCTTGGTACCCCACCATTTAGTACAAAAATACATATATATAAAAAAATCCTCTCCTTTTGTAGCCTTCCTTGATTTTAAGCAGGCCTTTGATTCAATATCCAGGATCACCCTCTGGGAGAAATTAAAATGCACCACTATTGATAAACTCCTCTTCCTCATACAAAAATTGTATGCCAATTCCACCTTGAAAGTGAGGTGCAATCCCCAAGGGAGTTTAACCGGCTCAGTGAGAGTACAAAAAGGGGTACGGCAGGGTTGCATCCTGTCCCCCTCCCTCTTTAACTTCTATATTAATCCCGATTGATCTCTTACAGATCCCTGATTTCCATCCTCCTAACCTAGCACAACGCATAGTGCCAATTCTCTTACATGCTGATGATGCCGCTATCATTTCACAAACCCCTGTAGGACTGAAGAGAGCAATTAGGGCAACACTCGGCTATTGCAGGCAAAACAAGCTGGTCCTTAACTTTGATAAATCAAAAAATTTAGTTTTTGCTAAAAGACCAAGCCAATACTCTTGGAAAATAGAAGGACTTAGTTTGGAACAGGTTAGAACATTTAGATACCTTGGGGTGATTTTCCACTCGCAAGGGACATGGAAGGCACACCTGGATCACACATTGCAAGTAGCCAATAGGTCCTCAAATGCAATTAAACATTTCTTTTATACAGGTGGAGGTCAGTTAGTACCTGCTGCTTTAAAACTTTTTGAGGCCAAAACATTGGCACAAATTCTATATGGGGCACAAACAGGAGTCCTTGCAAAGAAAGACTTGCTAGAAACCATACAAACCAAATTCCTGCGAGCCATCTTAGCTGTACGCAATGGAATTCCAAATGCCCAGTTAAGAATTGAGACAGGCATGCCTCAAATGCAGGTAAGAGCCTGGAAGATGATGATCATTCATTGGCTTAAAATGCATTTCTTTCCAGAGGGACTGTCCCCACTAGTGTTGACTGACAATTTCCCCTCCCCCTGGAAACAGGCAATTGATCACAAACTGGGCTCTTATGGGCTCTCACCGTTATTCTTAATGTCCCTAGGCTTCGATCAAGCAAAGCAAGTAGTAATTAATAGAATGAAGAACATGGAGTTCCAAGAAGAACTAAATAGGTTGCCTCTCCACAGTAGGAACAGAATCAAACAGGGTGCATGGGAATCGGCAAGATATCTAAATGACCTGATCTTCCCAAAACAAAGAATAGCTTTCTTCAGAGCCAGATTTAATATTCTTCCTTCAGCACTCCTCCAGGGCAGGTATAAGAGAACACCTAGAGCAGAACGGGTTTGTATATGTGGTAAAGGAGAAGTGGAAGATAATTCACATGTTCTATTACACTGCGAGCTATACAGAGCATGTAGGTCTGCACATATTCTCCCCTTATTAGAGAGATTGCCAGGGAGGGCAGACAATTTTTATCTAGGCTTTCTCCTCCAGGACACTAACCCGGTTACCACGTATGCAGTGGCAAAGTACTGTGCTGCTGCAATGTCCATAAGAAAAAAAATGGCTACCGAAGTATAGTTGTCATCTTGTACCAATTATCTGGACATATCTCTAACAATCTTTGGACCATTGTATTTACTCCTATACTTAACAGTGTTGCACCCAGGTAAACCAGGGAGTGACCCGAACAATCTGAGAACATGTATGTTATTTTCCACTTTTAATGTCAATACTTTTTAATTATATCTTAATGTCAGTACTTTTTAACATATTGTAAAAACTAATGTGTATTGCTGGTCTTTGACCGTAATAAAGATTTACTTACTCTATTGTTAGCATGTCTCAGCTACCCAATAACAAAGGTCATTGGGTGGAATGAAAAGTTATCACATAATAATGAGGACAATAAAATGGGAAGAATAAAGAGCACTGGAAAATATGGAACATATCATTTGTTATCTGTAACAGGCAGAGCAGGTACCAAACAGTAAAAAAAAGACTATACCGTATTTATCGGCGTATAACACGCACAGGCGTATAACACTGTGCGTTTTAGTCAGGTGTCCGGGGAGATGAGAGAATATTCAGCCAGTCTCTCCTCCTCTCGCCCACACCCCGCTGAGTAGCGCTCCGTGATCCTTTTCTGTGCATCTGGCGTTTAGATAGATAGCCGGATGTTTTAAACGCCAGGCACACAGAAAAGCAGCTGCTGTTGGGGCGAAGCGCTCCGCGATCCTTTTCTGTGCGCCTGGCGTTTAGATAGATAGCCAGATGTTTTAAACGCCAGGCGCATAGAAAAGCAGCTGCTGTTGGGGCGAAGCGCTCCGCAATCCATTTCTGTGCGCCTGGCGTTTAGATAGATAGCCGGATGTTTTAAACGCCAGGCGCACAGAAAAGCAGCTGCTTTTGGGGCGAAGCGCTCCGCGATCCTTTTCTGTGCGCCTGGCGTTTAGATATATCGGCGAATAACACGCATACATCATTTGCCCCCTATTTTTCGGGGGGGGAAGTGCGTGTTATACGCCGATAAATACGGTAATTTGCTTAAAAATTCAATACAAGGCAACCGTGAAAACATAATATTTATTTATTAATCAAAGGTGTGTGATATAAAGCATTGCTAAATCCAGTGAGACTTATAGGACTATAATACCACACTGTATTTTTTCCTCACTACTATGCATAAATGGATATTTGTGTATTTTGTGGAACATTTGATCTTTAAGCAATAATAAGCAAAGTCCATTAGTATTATATAGATACACATATTTTCAAAAGTCTGATCATGTAAACAAACTAAGATGCTATTAGTTTTAATCAGTTATTAATATAGCAGGGGGGGGGAAAGAGTATCGGGGAGGGGGAGACACCTAATAATCCTTCCTATGCTGTATACATATAGTTCCAATTTCCAAGAATACAAACGTAGGAGGATCCTTACTGTTCCAAGCCTGACATATCTCCCTGAAGCACTAGTCATTGGACGGGCAGTGTGAGCAGTTCTTGGCGTCTTTAAGGCTTGTTCAATGCTACCTGGTCTCCCAGCCTGTGTGCTAGGTCGGACAAAACCTGTCAGGGGTCGCCCTGTTTGTGTCACTGGCCTGCAATGATCCAAACATGGAAGAATATCATGATAAAATGCTAAACAGAAGCATTTATTGCTGTTTGCAAAATCAAAAAGAGTACAGATTGTCATATGGAACTATTAATATAGATATATATGCATTAAATCAATTTCCTATGCACAAAATGATTATATTTATCATTATTAAGTACACACTCATATAGGATTTACTCATTGCCCCATTAAATGTAACTTACATAATTCTTTTTTTTTTTTGAGGGAGATCATCTGTGTTATCTTTTACAATGTGATACCTCTTTTTGTATTCCTATTTCTGTTTACACTTTTACTGCTTGTAATGTATTCCCAAACTTATTTGGCTATAGAACATGTTGGGTTTTGAATATATTGACAAAATGCATACCCTACTAGTAGTTTCTTATCTCATTAAAGACTACAACAAAATTGTGGATTTGTCATTCATAATGAGACAGAAAAATATCCCAGCACTTTCTGTTCCACTATAAAGAACAAAAATCATTTTAAGTTTGCATCCTTTTAGAGCAAGAAATACACATTGAAGAAAAAAATTAATAAATAGATGGAAGCTCTCCTTCAGCTAATTGTCCATTTATAATACAAAAAAGCAACCAATGATGGTTTTTTCACAGAACTTTATTAAAAAGTTTCATAGCATATGGCATTTCATAGAATGTAATCTGGAAAAGTGATTTCAAACTAGATAGCACACTTGCAATTTGGGGTGGTCGTAAAATTAACAATGTATTTTATATATCTATTTAACAAAGCACAGCTGAATAATTTCTTGACCCAAAGTTCAGGCCATGACTACAACTTGATAAGACATTTCTGAATATATAGGAGCAACCACAAAGGAGCTATAAAGAACTGCTATGATTCCTATAAAATGTATTTACAGAGATTCTAATTTTTTAAATTTTAACTCCATTCTTTGGCAAAAAGACTTTTAAAGTAACTTAAAATATAAATAATTAGATAACTCCTGTCAGTTCTCAGGCTTATGATACACAAAATACAGGGCAAAATGGACAAGGCTGAACAGGGAGAAAGAAAGAAAAACACCAGGTTATCTTGACCAATTCAAATGAAAAGAATTTAATAGTAGCTGCCACCTGGATGACAATTACAAAAAGCTCAAATCAGCTAGTCTCAAAATGTAAGAAATAAAATACATCTATTTCTCTCTGTTATAATTCTATGTGATGATTATCACTTAAGGACAAGGAATAAAAATAACCAAATCAGTTAACCTCACTAAGAAACTGAGTACAGTACCTGATAGCCTTGCTAGGCCCAGCACCATGACCAGTTCCAGGCATTTTAAGTGAAGTACCAGGTCCTATCAAACAAACAAAACAAACAAAATCATGATGTTTATAAGTACTTTCCTATATATGTTTCTTTTGCCATTTATCTTTTGGTTCCCTCTCCCAGGTATTTTTAAATAAAATCCAAAGAGAGAAGATGCAAAGCACAGATGAATAGTGAAGTGCCACAAATAAAATCTAATGCTATTATTTGTTTGTTTAAAAATGCACTGCTTCATTTAATCACATCATCATAATAGGACTCAGAATCAGTCAAAACTGTAAAGGGAAGATAATTCCCTTATGCAGGCAAAATGCTACCTGTGAAGAGCTGGAATTACATTCATAATTAAAACTGAAGATTTTAATTAGTGCACTGGGGATTTTTCTTGAAAATCAATTTCTTAGCTTGTTGCTGTATTGATCAAATACAAAGTGTACATGAAGATTATTTACTCACTAAAGGCAACTGATATTTTATAGGCATATGAACATTTTAACACAAAATGCAAGCTTGAATTCTAAACTGCAAATTAATTGACATAAAAATATATTACTTCACTGTATTATGTATTATATCACTGAAGATAATTTTAAAGAAAAGAAAATACAAGATAATAGTTTAATATTGATAGCAGTCACTCATTGAATAGAACAGCCTTTAGAGAAAAAAAGAAATTAACCATTGAAAAGAAATGTTGGAAAATCCTAAGAGGGAATCATGAGTTGCTTCTTGTAATAGATTTTGGAGCAGATATAAATGCAACTTACGTGCAACTTGTGCAATTGCATTTTCATCCAGCATCATTTCAGCTATGCCTTCCTGATCCACTTCAATTTCATCCACATAAACCATTTCCGTCAATGCTCGCATTTTTAAACACCATGCAGCCTAAAATAAAGATGGAGAGGAAACAAAGCCCAGTAAACTGTCTACAAAATACATTCAATGTTTTAAAAATCAAATAGAACACAATAGGCCAGCAGTAGATTATTTGACACTTGTGAGAAAAGAAAAAAGAAAACGGGCTTTGGGATATTGAGATCTTGGCTGCATTATAGTCTTCAATGCAAATATTACATAGAAAACATTTCAGAACAACTAGAGAAATATGTGAGGAGGACCTCAAGAAGAATGCAGAGAATGCATTCACAAAGGCTCAGTCATTCCCAATATTACATTTGAAGAGAGAGTATCATGTACTCTACATCCTCCCTCACTTATAAGCAATAGAAAGTGTTCCATTTCAAATTAGGCAGAATCTGTAGGTGATACTACTATTTAACTACATATTGATAAGGAAATAAAAGGATTTGTGTAGCTGAGCAGATAGTAAATGATGCTGGGTACAAGACACAGGTAACACCAGGTGTAATTCTAGGTGTTGGTGGTTACCTTTAAAGCCCATCAGGACGAGGATACCTGAGAGATCACCTTTTTTCAAATCTCTACCCATCCAACCAAGCTGAGCAGAATGGACATGCAGCAGATCCCGTGAGCCAAAAATGTTGGCAGGTGGGAATCAGAAGGTAAGCTTTTTTCTGCAGTGCTCTTGCTCTACGGGACATTCTTCCTCCAGAGATCAGTATGGCACCAACTCTGTTAGCTTTTCGCAAGGCCCTAAAAACCTGGGTATACCTCCACTTATGACCACAATTGAGCTCAAAATTTATGTTGCTAAATTTGTTAAGTGAGTTTTGCCCCATTTTATGACTTTTCTCGCCACATTTGTTAAGTGAATCACTGCAGGTGTTAAATTAGTAACATGGTTGTTAAATGAATATGATTTCCCCATTGACTTTGCTTGTCAGAAGTTGAATAAATAAATGTATGCATTTTAGAACTCTATACAAATCAGTTTGACTTCATGTTGCATGCTGGGTTTCATGTGAATCACTCCTAGAAAGCTTTTTCTTAGCAGCCAGATTCCTGAAGCAATGAAGCCAACTAAGATCCCAAGTTGCCTCCCCTCCCCCCTTCTTTCCAGACATCTTCAGAAACAACACATCAATTTAGGAATAATATGCTGATCTTGTGCATTAATTCATCCTGATGGCAGGGTGGAGGTTAATCTGCTTTAAGCACAAATAACAAATTTAATAAAAGACTTAGTTGGAGAAGAGCATATATTACAGGCATGCTTTATTGTACTGATTCATTCACTTCTTAAAATACATTTTTTTGTATAAAAATAAACTTAAGATAAGCCTATATGGTATTTATTTTGTAATACATTCTAACTATATGAAGTCATTTAAATATGTCCAAAAGGTTGAGAGGATTTTAATAGATAGTCCCAATAAATATTAACATTAATGATAGCCAAAACCCCTGTTTCCATATAATGCTTTTTACAATTTTTATCCAACCTTTATTTTTATAAATAACTCAAGGCAGAGAACATGTCTAATACTAAAATGGTGAAATGGGAATCACAGAGAATCCTAGTGAATCTTACTTCTTTTTTAAACAAAAGTATACTTAATATAAATGAAAAATGAAGAGGCCTTCCTTTCTCTTGGCGAAGAGTCAGCTTGATGATACATGCCTGTTATTTCTCAGTCCTAAGCCATAATGTGATTTATTTATTATTATGTGCAAGCTTGGCCACTATTTTTTTGTTTAACCAAATGTTCTAATTTAGTTTTATATATAAACTCAGTCACTGAGTAAGTAACAATGACTGACAATGACTGATTTAGAAATTATATACATAGTTAGGGCTCATACATATTAATCCAGTTTTCCTAGAAAATGGTTTACTGAACAAAACACATTGTACAAAGTCATAAATCATAGTGAACAGACCACAAAAGCTGTATTTTTATAATGAAATGAAAATCAAACGTAATGAAAAATCAAACAAACAAACAAACCATGTGAGTTAAATTTTGGCAAAATATAAACTCAGATGTAATGCAGATTCAAATACCTATATTTTGAAAATAGTGTCATATGTGGGTATATGCATAATTTTTATTTATTGATTTATTTTGTCATGTTTATGCAATGTATATTGGAAGTGATGACCCTTTGAGAGCTGTAGGCAATGAAATTTCATTTTAATGTACGCCGATTAGTGTACATTCAAAATGACAATTAGGTTAAAAGTCTAAGTAAACAATTTTAAACATATTTATATTAAATCAATAAAATATAACAAACGAAGTGCTTAATCTCATATATTTTTCCAGAATT
The DNA here is from genome assembly GCF_964273705.1 of Natrix helvetica. Taxonomy (NCBI): domain Eukaryota; kingdom Metazoa; phylum Chordata; class Lepidosauria; order Squamata; family Natricidae; genus Natrix; species Natrix helvetica. The sequence continues at coordinate 48,427,695 of NC_138548.1, forward strand.
TATTAGAAAATGAATATATAAGTTGTATAAACTGCTATGTAACTTTTCTTAAAATACTAGTCTGTCTGGAGGAACAAAGAAGTATCAAATGAAACTTTCTATTTGCATGAAGTGCTCTGTAACCTATGGTGACCTCCACTCCAAATCTCTCACTGGCTTATATATTTAATTATTTAAAACATTTATATAGCTGTCCATCTTATAGCAAACTCTGGGGGACTCCAAATTAAAACAACATAAAAACCATATTAAAATTATAAAAATCAAACACATTAAAAAAAAAACTGGTGCCAAAGCCAAGTTTCCAATATACAGTGACCTATGTTGTCCCAGTGCTTGTTGGAAAAGCCAAATCTTCAGGACTTTATGGAAGGCTGGGAGGTAGAGACCTGCCAACACTTCAGGTGGAAGTGTTGCTCAGGACAGGGCAGCCATAGAAAAGGCTCACTTCCTAGTACCCAAATGATGGCAATATTTAAGAAAAGGGTCTAGAAACATGGCCACACTATCTGACCTAGCAGGATGGATAGACATCCTAAGGGAAAGGTCAAATATCCTTGGCCTTATGTGATATTTAATATTAACATGATATATATCTTAAATCGCTCCTGGAAAGAAATAGGAGCCAATACAGCTCACACATTAGAGGTGTTACATGGGCAAACCTATAGACACCCATAACTGCTGCCATGCTCTGAATAATTGAAGTTTCGGGGTACAATTCAAGGGCAGATTCATGCAAGAGAGCATTGCAGTAATCTAAAGAATTTTATCAGTTCTGATAAGGGAGTAAATTGCTGGGAAAATATATTTAACCATTTGTTAAATAGTAAAGCATTTAACTGTCTTTTATAAGAATGAAGATTCGTTCTCCAATCTTGTGGGTTGGTTTCCGAACATTTCGTTACCACATAAAGTTAAAGTAAAATCAGCAGTGAAATATTAAGATGAGCTAAGAAACTTTAAAATCAAAATCTGAAAATTAAAATATGTACATTTGCAAAGAAAACCATAAAATTATACAATTCAACATATGCTGTTCATCTATTTTTCTTTGAGTACTTCAGTACTATAAATCAGTACTGTTTCCTGGTCTTTAAATTGACATATGGAACATAAAGAACAATAATCAGATTAGGCAAGCGATCAGGATGATCAACCAAGATAGTAAGACAGAAATATGTTCCTTTTAGGTCATGCTATAGTTATAAACAAAGAAGCTACAATGAGTTTAATAAGGTTAATGAACGATTATTTCTGGCAGTAATAGCTGATTTAGACCCTTTCACAAAAATTAATTTTAAATAAAGTATGTTTACTTAAAAGGAAATCCTACTAAATTTCCTGAATCCTGTCCTCTAGTATCAGAAACGCATTTAATTGAAGTCACAATGCACACTTCATCATTATCATATTTAAGAATGGATTCATATAGTTGCTTCTCGGTGAGTTAGCATTCTTTCTGAATTACAGAAAGTAAAACAAAGAGGAAAACAACGCCTTAATTTTTTAAAAAACAACAACAGCAAAATGTTGACTAGGAAAGGGATAAGGGGGACAGTATTAATGTGAAATAAAGACTTTGGCAAAAGTGCTTTTGGTATTATTTGGAATAAAATAGATCAGCCCTGTGTTGATTGTCTGATATTAAAGGGAAAAAATGGAATTTACAAAATAAGATAAATGTAATAGGACTATGTTCATTAAAACTATGAAAAGACAAAATGGATTAAGGGTATAAAGAAAGAGAATGAAGAAAGAAATCCAAAAAGCCTGCCAGAGTATTAAATGCTGAAAAAATGAAAAGATTCTTAAATATCCACAACAGAGAAATGATTGGTAAAGGTGAGAGAATTTAGCAGAGATGGCAAAATCAATTAGAAAAAGATCAACAACTATATTTATCAGTGACTTGAAATCTCTTATAGACTTTTTGCTGAAAACAATATGTATGTATGTATGTATGTATGTATGTATGTATGTATGTATGTATGTATGTATGTATACTAAATACAAAAAAAACATACAAAAAAACAAAATTGTACTAGAAAGACAAAAAGGCAAGTCTACATTAAAACAGTACATTTAGAAAACCAGGATGCCCCTTTTTTAGCAATTTCCTAAAAAGATGATGAAACATAACTGCATTCTATGCATATAGAAATGGTGATATAACACAACGAGAGTCATAGATTTAACATTGCTTATCAAAAGTGCAGAATCTTATTGTGTACAGGACAGGAATAGACACTGAAAGTACACTAAGGCATGCTAAAGGCACAGCTTTTGTATATGTGAGGGCACTTTTGATTTAGATAGCTTGCTGGCCTAAAAAAGGAAGACAATTACTCTAAGAAGGAGAGCTTGATCTCACTTTCTTTCCAAATTCATAGTACATTGCTTGGTACTAGGCACCACCCATCCATAACCAATCATCAAAAATATATCTTGTGCTTATGTTTATATTTCAAAACTTAATGCTCTGAAGATCTTGTAAGATATGTTCCAATTCTGTAGTATGGATAAGTCACTTATATATCTAAAAGAATTATAGTGCTGAACCAGTTTCTGCAGCAAATAGCTTTTAGTATTTTCAGCAGAATACTTTTAAATAAGAGTTCTGAGGAACTGCCTCCCCCTTGTTACAACGGCCTTCCTCAATCTCAGAGAATACCATCAGCTAGAGATCTACATTGGTGAGATCCAGGAGAAGTACTTTCTCTGTTGTTGCACCCACCTTATGGAACATCCTTACTCCTGAAATTAGATTGGTCACATCCCTTTTAATTTTTTTGAAAGGCCATTAAGACCTGGTTATGCTGTTGGCCTTGGGGTCTTTTTAATATGGTTCTGCATTTCAGTTAAGCAAATATATGAGCTTCTTTAGGTGGAAAATGACAACTTAATCATAAACATGTTGTTACTTTGGCTTTATCATTTTTAATGTTTGCTATAGATGCCCAAGTAATTGAAGCTTTCATCCTAGATAACATTTTAGTTTTAATTACACCATGAGAGATAGTTACATATTTGCAGATTTTACACATCAAGTTCAGGTACAATGTGGTTGGTTTGGTTTTGACAGAGAGTAAGATAGTATAAAGCAACTGCAATTTGTATGTTTTTAAAAACATTGTTTTTATAAGACTACTATAGTTATTAAAACTAAGGTTCAATAAACCAGTTTAGCACCATTGCACAGAGGCCAAATAAGAGTTTTCTGTAATGTTCTGCTCCTTATCTATGATCATCTGAATTTCGGCAACTTAGATCTGACAGTCCTAATAAAGGCCTCTGGACTAAACAAACTTTTTGTGATAGGTGGGGCAAGACTTTGCATCTGCCTCACATGCTATCCTTATTTATTAGATTTTCATCCCACCTTTATTACTTTACAAATAACTCAAGGTGGCAAACATACTAGTACTACTTCCTCCCATTTTTTCCCTACAGCAACCTTGTGAGGTGAGTTGGGATGAGAGAGTGCCTGACCCAAAGCCACCCAGTTGGCTTTCATGCCTAACACAGGATTAGAACTCACAGGCTCCTGGTTTCTAGGCCAAGAAACTATGATATGTTTGTAACTTCAGACATGCAAGGTTCTGTTAATTTAGCCTCATAATAAAGTAAATTTAGCTCATCTAGTTGTATCCTGTCTGGTTTACCTGGGATGGCTGACATGAGTTTTGCAACTCTTAAGGTAAAAACTTCCAGCTGACACTTTTAAGAGTCTGATCAATTGGGGGGAGGGGGTGTCCCAATTTTTTTGTCTGACCATTAATTGATTGCAGCGCCCCCCCTCTCTTATCAGATAGGTTGCATTTATATCCCTTGTCCCCCAAAGTCACCCACACATTCTATTAATTAGTTAACCATCGGTTAATGATGGTATTTGGGACCAACATTCCTGTCACTGAGTCATAAAGCACATCACATGACCATGCTGCTTAGTGACAGCACATCTGGCATGTTAAACCCTGCATTAAGTGAGAACATCACGTGATCATCATTTGCAACCTTCTGCTGCTGTGTGATTCCTTGTAGGAAGCCAGAAAAGAAGGTGCAAATGGCAACCATGTGACCTCAGGATGTTGCAACAGCTGAAATTTTAAGCATTGGCATCAAGTACCACGGATTCAGTGTCATCACGTTTGAACGGTGGCTGAATGAGTGGTTGTTAAAGGAGAACCACCTGGATTTGAAACCATGTCAGCTATTCATTGGATTGTAACCGGTCTCAAAATTATCTAATAATAAGCTATAAATATATATTTTAATTAAATGAACTAGAAATTTTCTTCCATTATGAATTGGCATATTGGGAGGTAGGGATTCCAGTTATGAGCACTGCTGGAGTTAAAAAACCCTGGATTATTATTTTATTCCAGCTAATTCGCGGCACAGAATACGAAATGCAGGAAAGACATCGTCGCACGATTTTACAAAACGCTCGCGCCGAAGAGCAAAAAGATCTGCAGATATACAAAAAAGAGAGCAGTTACTAAATCAAGGCATTCACCCAAGGCCCAGTTTTACATTTTTTCCTGAACTCGGAAACATCACATCCAGGCGTCCAGCTCCTGTCCTGTCTCTCCTCATTACCTGATCGCCAGGCTCCTTTTCCAGCAACTGGGAACACACATCCGAACAGAGTTGGAATTTCCTCCGCCTGAAATAACTCAAGGCGTGGAGCAACGGGTCCATTTCCAGCCCCATAAGCGACGCAGGCGACTAATAACGCCACGCTAATACTCCCCCCCCCCCGCTTTTTCCCAACTCCTACTTAGGCCCCGCGTCTCATCTTCGTTTTGCCCAGCAACGCTAACAGGGGTCCTTGGAGAAGAAAAGGCGACTAAGCAACTGCCTAAAGGGCCAGAGACTGTGCTTCTCTCCTGTCTCGGAGAAGGGAAGGGGCCGGCAGGGAGAGTCAAACATTTCAGCGCCAGCAATCACTGCTGAAACCTTTCGGGGTTGCAGACTACGACTGATTTCTCTGCCTTCCTCTCGTTATGTGGCATGAAAAATGCTAAAGTAGCAGATTTTTATAGAGTGCAGAACCAAGAAATTTCACGTGTTGATGGTTTTTTGAACTTCATAATCACTGTAGAGGAAATAACTTGGAGAAATAGAGTTAATATAACACTACTTCTCAATAGCCGTTAATAATAGTCTTGGATTAGTCACAGAAGATAAACGCATTTCATTATTTTTACCCAAGTCAAACTTGATAAAACAATGTATTGCTTGGTGTATGATACGAGAATGTACTATGTGGTTAATTTGTGATTCCGTGTGTTATGCAAAATCCTGAACATTGAGTTAACTCTGGAAAATCTGGGGACAATTTTTCTCTGCTTAAGGCTCAGGATTGTTACTGTAATGGATAAAACGGGGGTGGGGAGGTGGGAGAGAACACCAAGCTGGCAGGAATAGGCAACGCTCCAGAAGATAGGCTTAAGATACAGAAGGATCTTGACAGACTTGAACATCGGACTCTATCTAACAAAAAATGAAATGGTGAAAAAACTACGGTTCTACATTTAGACAAGAAAAAGCAAATGCATAGGTATTTATTTTTTTTATTTTTATTTATTTGATTTGTTAGCCGCTCCCTCTCCACAAAGGGACTCCGGGCGGCGTACAATAAATAAAGGCACATATATATATTACACAGAGGAGGTAACAACCATTACAATACATAAAATAATAATAATGAGATTAGGAATTAAAATACCCCAGTTTAAAATTACAAATTTAAAAAGACTGTCAGGAGGAATTAAGATGGAACTATGGTTGAGCCAGGCCAGATAGTTGAAAAAGCTGGGTCTTGAGTTTTGAACGGAAGGAGCGGAGGTCGGTGGTAATCCTAATGTCGAGGGGGAGGTCATTCCAAAGGGCTGGGCCCATCACAGAGAAGGCCCTACTCCTGGGTGTCACCCTCTGGCATTGTTTAGTGGACGGCACCCGGAGAAGTCCCTCTCTGTGAGAGCGAATTGGTCGTAGGGATGTATGGGGCAGGATGCGATCCCGCAAGTAGCTAGGTCCTGTGCCATGGAGCGCTTTGAAGATGGTGATCAAAACCTTGAAACGCACCCGATAGGCCACAGGAAGCCAATGCAGCTCGCGCAGGAGAGGTGTTATATGGGAGTATCTAGTACTCCCCATAATCACCCGTGCGGCCGCATTCTGGACCAACTGTAGCCTTCGAGTGCATCTCAAGGGGAGCCCCATGTAGAGAGCATTGCAGTAGTCCAGGCGGGACGTCACCAGCGCATGGGTGACCGTGCGTAAGGCATCCCGGTCCAATAGGGGGCGCAATTGGCGCACCAGGCGAACCTGGTGGAACGCCCCCCCTTGCCACGGCTGTTACATGGTCATCCATGGACAGCCGGGCATCCAGGAGGACGCCCAAATTGCGCGACCGCTCCATGGGGGCCAGTCGCTCGCCCCCAATGGCCAGAGATGGAAGCAACTGGTTGAACCGGGGGGCCGGAAGCCACAGCCACTCCGTCTTGGAGGGGTTGAGTTTGAGTCTGTTGTCACCCATCCAGACCCGTACGGCTTCCAAACACCGGGACATCATTTCGACGGCCTCGTTGGGGTGGTTCGGGGTGGAGATGTACAGCTGCGTATCATCAGCGTACAGATGATATCCCACCCCAAAACCATGAATGATCTCACCCAGCGGCTTCATATATGTGTTGAACAGGAGAGGCGAGAGGACCGACCCCTGTGGCACCCCACAAGTGAGGGGGCTCAGGGTCGACCTCTGCTCCCCTGACAACACACGTTGCGTCCGGCCGGAGAGGTAGGAGCAGAACCACCGTAGAACGGTATAGTATAGGTGGTAACTGGCTCGGTGGTAGTAAATGTGAGAGGGATCTTGGAGTTCTAGCAGACAATTACTTAAACATGAGCCAGCAGTGTGCTGCAGGTGCCAAAAAAGCCAACACAGTTGCATTAAAGGAGAGATAGAATCAAGATCATGTGAAGTGTTAATACCACTTTAAAATGCACTTGGAATACTGCATCCAGTTTTGGTAGTCATGATGTAAAAAAAAAATATTGAGACTATAGAGTTCAGAGAAGCGCAACAAAGATGATTAGGGGATTAGAGGCTAAAACATAAAGAACAGTTGCTGGAATTGGGTATGTCTAGCTTAATGAAAAGAAGGACTAAGAGTGATATGATAGCAGTGTTCCAATATCTCAGGGGCTGCCACAAAGAAGAGGGAGTCAAGCTACTCTCCAATGCACCTGAAGACAGGACAAGAAGCAATGGATGGAAACTAATCAAGGAGGGAAGCAACCTAGAACTAAGGAGAAATTTCCTGACAGAACAATCAGTGGAACAAATTGCCTCCAGAAGTTGTGAATGTTCCAGAGAAGAACATAAGATGTTGGATAACCATTTGTCTGAAATGGTACAGTATAGGGTTTCTTGCCGGAGCAGGGGATTGGACAAGAAGACATCCAAGTTCCATTCCAACTCTGTTATTCTGTTCTGAAACTGTCCTTTACCCCTGTCTGAACCCTACTCACTAACTTAGAGATGTTTCACACATCAAAAAAAGTGCAATTTCCTTAACTATGATCTGCTAAAAAACAAACAAACACAAAATGAACTGAGTTCAGTCTGTCAAACAGGATTTGGACGTAATCCTCCATCCGAAAGCTAACTAATTATTTTTCTTTTCTTTTTTTCTTTCTGAAGGAAATACATATACATGTGGGTATGTTTATATTTCCATATGTGAGAGATAATTGGGATCCATTTATGTTATAAATAGTGAATCTTATAGTTTCTATCTTTTGTCAGGTATATGTAGACATACTTAAATGACACACAGGTGCACATGCAAGTATTTTTTGAAAAGGAAAAACCATCTAGGACTTCTTTCAGCTCATGTTTGCAATCTTAGATTGACAACATTGTAAAGGATTTTGTCAATATAATACTTTATTAATGTTTATGATAGTTTAGTATATCAATCCCTTTTGGAATGAAAAGATATTCTTAAATTCAAGGTCATTTTTCTTTGGGGTGAATAGAAAAGTGTGTTATGTGTATCAAGCTGTTTTTTTGTCATTAATGATCACAAGTTGTACTGAATACCTTAGCTGTTATATTATTGTACTAATTATAGATTGAATTTAGTTTGAACAATCAAGTGAAATTGAACATATTCACTGGAAGGATTCTGGATAGCTATCTAATTTACTGTGTTTCCATTAGCTGTTATCAATAGAGTAGAATGGAATGGAATTCTTTATTGGCCAAGTGTGATTGAATGCACAAGAATTTTTTTAAAATTTTTATTTACAAACATGTAAAATACACACACACAAAACTTAGACGTACACCACATTTACATAATACAATACGAACAGGAGCTTTCTGTTCTTTCTAATAGCAATTGCCAATCGATATCGCTCACCTTATATTGTTTCCCTTTCTATTATATTTCATTTGTATTTCACCATTCTTAACCCTCTTATCTTACTCCTCTGTCTGCTATATTGGCTGATTATCTCTAGTAAGTTTAAACCACTTGGATACATATATATGTATTAATTGTCCTTAACTACCATTTTTGGGCTTTGTTGACTTTGTTGGGGTTTTATTATTTTTCTGGTTTTTCAGGACTAATTCCACTTCGGCTAACATTATTGGCCTGTTTATCACCTCCCTTTGTTCTTTTGAGATTGGTGTTATCTTTTCTCTGTTTAAATCAGTGGTAGTCAACCTTTTTCTACCTACCGCCCACTAATGGATCTTTCTTGATGGAAAAATTTCCTTACCGCCCACCAGTTTTTGTGCAAGTGCGGAATATTTTTTAGAAAGGGTGTTTTTTTAAAAAAGAAATGTACATACATTTATCTGTTTATTTCTACTTTATGCATGTTTATAATGTTTTTAACTTTATAAAGTTTAATTAGAAAACAATAAAGTAAATTGAAATTAGCTTTACTAGTAATTAATGAGATCTTTGAGGCTGATGCTGCGAGACTAAATATTTGATATCTGGTTCGATTTTAGTAAGGAACAAACGAAGGTCTCCTCTTTCGGTGCTTTTCCTTTTTATCTCCTTTTTTTATCTTCCTTAGGGCTATGTACAAAAGTAAGGCTGAGCTAGTTAGCCCACTTATTATTATTAGCCAACAACAATTCTCTCCTGCCTTTTCTTTCTCCTATTTTGCAACTGCTCTGCTCGGCTTCTGCCTGTCTCTGCTAACAGTTTCTACTCCTCCCCTTCCTCTTCCCACATGTTTGCAACTGCTCTGCTCGGCTTCTGCCTGTCCCTGCTAACAGTTTCTACTCCTCTCCTTCCTCTTCCCACGTGTTTGCTTGTGCATGCGCTTGCGCTCGCCTGCCCACTCGCACAAAAGGTTTTAACCTCCAAAATCCCCACCGTCCACCTGGAATCCCAAAATGCCCACTAGTGGGCGGTAGGGACCAGATTGACGACCCATGGTTTAAATAATGTTTTATCTTGATTTCCTCCATACTATCTTGCGTGTATAGTTTTGCAAAGTATTTATAAATAATATGCTTCTTTTCTTCCGCTTTGTATTGAATTCTTCCCTCATCATTTTTTATTTGGTATATCATCCTTTTTTCTCTTTCATTCTTCAATCTGTATGCCAGCCATCGTCCAGGTTTGTTGGCTTATTCAAAGTAACTTTGTCTGGCTGCTTTAATTTTCTGTGCTAATTCCTTTTGAGTTATTAAGTTGATCTTATGTTTTATCATCTCTCTTTTTTCTTTTTCTAATTTTATTCTTTGGGTCTTTCTGTAGTTCAGCTTCGGCTTCCATAAGTTCTTTTTGCATACATTCTTGTTGCTCTTTCTGTTTTCTAGTTTTTCTCGCCATGTAGGCAATCGTGAGGCCTCTTGTGTATGCTTTCATAGTGTCTCAGAGATTTTGAATCGAGGTGTCTTCTTTTTTATTTATTCTAAAAAATAGTTTTAATTCTTTCTCCAGCATTTGAGTGTATTCTATTTCATTTACAATATTTGAATTAATCATCCATCTTTTTCTTCTTCTTTGACCTTTCCATCTTAATTTTATTGGATTATGATCTGCCCACTCATTTGCTTCTATTTCAATTTCGTCTAACTGATTACATAGACCAGATGAAATCCAAGCCATGTCAATTGTAGATAGGGACTGGTGGGGGTACAAATAAAAGGTATATTGCTTTCTTGTTTTGTGCCTTTCTCTCCAAATATCATGTAATTTATATTCCATTGCCATCTCAAAAAAGGATTTGGGTAACATATTTTTTTGTTTTATTTTTCTTTTTGCTTTTATAGTCCATTTTTTTAATCCACTATTGCATTATAATCCCCAATTAAGCAAACATTTTCATATCCTAATTCGTTTATTTTGTTGTGTAATTTCCTATAGAATTCCTCTTGTTTCTGATTTGGTGCATATATTACTATTAATACTATCAGTTTTTCTGTTGTCTCTAATTCAATCATTAGCATCCTGCCTTCTTCATCAGAGTAGACTGCTTTGGAGTTTATTTTTTCCTTTATATAGGTTGCTATCCCTTTTTTTAATCTGACAGTGCTCTATATAATTTCCCTAGTTTTTTGTTTTCCAGTAAATTCCTATGTTCCCTTTTAATATGCACTTCCTGTATACAGGTTATATTTACCTTCAGTTTCTTAAGTTTATTAAACATCTGCGCTCTTTTTTTTGGTGCGTTCAGTTCATTCAAGTTTTTCGAAATAATTGTTATTTCCTGGTCCATCTTTAGATAGGGTGTTTTCTGTTGCTTCTGGTATGTATCTGACTTTTCCCTCTCACGCCTTCCCTTTCTGCTCTCTCTCTTTCTTGCCTCTGTTCTTCTTTCCTGTTTCTTTTCTTGTCTTCTGATGTTTCTTCCTCTTGACTTCTACTTTCTAGGTCCACTTTACTTCCTTGTTCTTCTTCCCATGTGCAGTATTTTTCACAGAATCCATGTGCTTCTTCTATATTCTCTATCTTATATCTTTTTCCTTGCCAAGATACCAGTACCCCTTCTGGTACCAACCATCTATACAGTATTCTGTTTTTATTTAACTGATTTGTTAAAAAATGGTATTGTCTATGTTGTTCACAAATTCTCTGTGGAATCTGTTTAAGCGTGATCAACTCTTTTCCCTGGAATGTAATCGTCCCTTCTCTGGTTTTTTTGTACACTTCGTCTCTAGTTGTTTTTTTGGCAAATCTTATGTGCACTTCTCTCGGGAGCCTATGTCTTCTGGCATAATTAGTATGCACACGGTAAGCTTCATCGATGTCCCCTCTCAACTCTTGTTCTTTTCTCTGTAGAATTTCGGTGAAGATTTTGATCACTTTTCCTTTCAGGTCTTCCTCCTTTTCTTCCAGTATGTTTTGGAATCTTAGATAGAGTGAAGCTCTTTCATTTTCAAATTAGATTATTGATAACTCTAATTCTTTATTAACTTGTCTATATTTCAGCTCCATTTTTTTCCATCTTCTGATGTTTGTTCTATTTTTTTTCCGATGTTCTGGATTTTCTATTTGTTGATTGCTAAGGCATTCTGTATCCTTTCAATTTTGTCATCCACGTTTTTGATATTTCCTTTCAATTCTCCCATTTCATTTTTCATTTCTTCATGATTGCTTGTTTCTTCATGATTTGTAGCCGTCACTTCTTGGTTTTTCGTCAATGTCTCTTGAATCATCAGGAGCATCAATTGCATACTCTGCATTGTTGGTGCTGGTCCCGTTGTTCCTGCCATTGTTCCCCCTTTCTCCAGCCCCAATGCGCTCTCAATTGATCTTTGATTTGAGGGGGAGGGTGTTGCTGAAGCCGGATTGGATGTTATTTTTTTTCACTAACTTTACTGAAGTTGCCAATTTTATCCCCCTATTTATCCTTGCCCACAATTGCATATAGATTATACTTTACTTTTACTTTATTAGCAATATCAGTGGTATCAATAATTATATATCTCAATATTTAACAATAACTAACCTTCCTTAATATCACATTTCAATATCTAAACATTCCTATGTATTATTCTATTCTGTTTTTGATCCTTAATTATTATATATCATAGAGTTATATATCACACTGTTATCTTATACAAATAGATGTCTCTCAATTGTATCAGTTATACAGGTACTCAATTCTAGCGTTGGTTTTCTTGCATCAGACGTAACAGTTCAAATTTATAATCCACTGGGTGTCACCCTCTTCTCAGTATCACTGTTAGTGGCAATCAGTTAGTACAACAAGTCCAGCGCAAAGGCAAAATAAAGGGGAATGGGTAAAGAAGCCCTCTAATGGTTCCAAAACAATTCTCTACTGTCTCCGGTACCGTTCCAAGTTCCGAGGAGAATAAATACCGTATATTTTTAAGGTGTCCTCTCCAAAAAGAAAAAGAAAAAAAGCGCTTGCTCCCTTTGTTACTTGAGTTTATTGTTCATGGTTGAAATTGTTCAAAGCTCAAAGTTCAGCTATTCTTTGGAAAAACAAAAAAGTAGAAGGAAGAGCAAGAAGAAAAAAGTCAACAACCAACCCAACTGTTAAACAATCCTTTATGTGCTTTCCAAGTCTTCTCAGCAGTTACTATGTCCCACTCCTGTTGTCCACGCCGGGTTTTCGTTCACTGTGGCCACTTTTGTTCAAGTTATTCACGCTGTCAATTCCAACTCAGCATCTCAGCTCTCACTACTTTTCGGCAAAAATCTGAACTGCAAAAACAGTCTCCGTCCCAGAGCCTCTTTCTTTCCAGCTCACCCTCTCTGCCAATTTCGCATTGTCCTCCATTTCTTTGGGTTGTCAATAATAATAACAGATGTCTCGATTTCAACTGCTTTCTCTGTCTGCTTCCTTCTTATGCGGTCACCATGGCTCCAGTCCTGACCAAGTGGCAGGATAGATCCTCATCCATTTAGTCGGTTTCTCCTACCTGCTGGGGGATTTGCCTTATCACCCCAGCGCCTTCAGAGTTCCTCCCTTCATCTGCCGGTCCCTTCAGGATCCACAGCGCTCAGAAATGAGCTCAAACGAAGAAGTTAGAGTTAGAGGTTACGGGAAGTCCTGTTCCTCAGCTCCAAGCACGATGACGTCACCACAGGAAGTCGGATGCACAAGGAATTTGTCTTTGGTGCATATGCTCTCAGTGTACATAAAAAGGCAGGATACATTCATCAAGAATCATAAGGTACAACATTTAATGATAGTCATAGGATACAAATAAGCAACCAGGAAACAATATCAATGTCAGGGTTCCAAATAACATCCAAAATTAAATCAGATTCCAAGGCAAAGTATTGCTCAAAGTCCAATTTATTAAGAGAGTCATGTTGGCACATCTGGGAAAACCCAAATCTGAAAGCTTCCCGGTTTTCCTCCCCAGTTGAAAGTTCAAGATCTTCCCCCCACACCCACAAGTCCATCACAGGGTCCAGTCTTCCACTGCCATGCTGGCGGTTTCACCCATCCAGTTCAGGTCAGGTGCAGAGGTACCAAGATAAAGGATGACCTTGGCAATCTAAAAGGAATTTTATTTTGGTTACATCACATTCTACTCCTTACTATCCCCCTCCACTATAGAAACAGCATAGTAGATAGAAGTCTGGCAGTCCAAAGATCCCAAAAGGAACCTGGTTGCAGGCTTGACAGGCGGCATCTCTTCAGAAGAAAAATGTTTCCTGAAAAGAGAATAATGTAGGGGTTAACATAACAGAATTAACCACCTTCAGGGGGACTCTGGCTTATTGGGAAACCTATCATGGAATTGTTTTACTAACCTGTCTGCTTTTAGGTTCCAGCTTTTCACCCAAGTAGCTTCGGACAAAGGGTACTCCTTCCAATGCACTAAATACTGTAAGTGACCCCTATACAGCCTGGAGTCTTAAGGTTTTTTTTCCACCTCATAATGTGTTTCCCCTTCTATCACTACAGGAGCAGGTGGAGGTTGGGTATAGGGTCTTATGCTGGACCCAATTACTGGCTTCAATAAGCTACAATGAAATTTTCCCTAGAATTCTGGGTAGACTGAGTTGAACTGTAACTGAGTTAATATCTTCACTATTGGGAATGGACCTAGAAATTTTGGGCCAAATTTCTTGCTAGACATTCTTAATCTTATGTATTTGGTAGATATGAAAACTTTGTCCCCCACATGGAAGGGGTGTTGGAGCGAGCGGTGTTTATCAGCTTGCTTCTTGTAGGCTTCTGCCTCTTCCGCTAGAGCTTTTTTCATATTTTCCCATCCTTTAGCGTGTCCATCCATTCAGTCAGAGACATGGAAGAGGGAGGTTCTCTAGGCAGTTCAGGCATAGGAACAAATTTCATGCCACTGGTAATTTGGAAATGAGTTAATCCAGTGCTGCTGTGGACCGCGTTGTTGTACGCCACTTCGGCGAAGGGTAGCAAGTCCAACCAATTGTCTTTCTGATAGCCCACATAACACCAGATGTATTGTTCCACCATCGCATTGGCCCTCTCCACTTCTCCATTCATGCTTGGATGAAATGCTGAGCTCAGTCCTCAGTGTGGACCCAATGGATCTCAGGAACTCTCTCCAGAACTTGGCAGTGAACTGGACTCCGCAGTCTGAAATGATCCTCCTGGACACTCCATGCAGGCGCTAAATGTGTTTCACAAACATTTTTGCTAATTTCTTTGCAGACGGCAATCCTGAGCAAGCGATGAAATGCGCCTGCTTGGAAAACAAATCAATAACTGTCCAGATTACTCTATTCCCGCTGCTCTCTGGGAGCTCGACGATGAAGTCCATTGCGATCTCTTCCCATGGTCGGCTAGGGCCGGCCACCTGTTGTAGTAGTCCAGGCGGCTTCACTGGCCATATTTTCATCATCGCACAAGTAGCACAGCTTTTTACATAATCTTCTACTTCCAATTTCATCTTTGGCCACTAAAATTGGTGCCTGGCAAGGTGGAGCGTTTTTAGGAATCCAAAGTGGCCTCCTAGTTTCACAACATGGCTTCACTGTAGAACTTCCAGCCTAAACCCTGCGGGGACATAAAGCTTGGACCCCTTCCAGGCTAAGCCATTATTCATCGTTAGGATGTCCTTGTTATTGTTGAGCCACGGGTCTGCTGGAAGCGCTGATTTCATTGCTGTCGCCAGCTTATCCTGGCTTCGGGTGGTGACTTGGGCTGCCTTTTGGTGGGAGGAAGAAAGGATGGGGTGAACCACTTCTTCCTTCTTACTGTCGTACTGCGGTTTTCTTGACAAGGCATCCGCCAACAAGTTCTTCCCTGCTGGGATGAGTTTCAGTTTTAATGTGAACCTTTGGAAGTATTGTGCCCAGCAAACATGCTTTGGGGACAGTTTTTCATGGGCTTTAAGAGCTTCGAGGTTTTTATGGTCAGTCCAGACCTCGAACGGCACATCCCCTCCTTCCAGGAAATGTCTCCAAGTGAGCAGGGACCACCTAATCACAAATGCTTCTTTCTCCCAAATGGCCCACCTCCTTTCAGTGGTGGTGAGTTTTTTGGAGAAGTAAGCGCACAGCAAGAGGTGCCCTTCTTGAGTCTTTTGCAGTAGCACTGCCACTATCACTACATCACTGGTATCCGTCTGGATTATGAATTGTCATTCTGGGTTGGGGTGTTGTAGTATGGGTTCCTGGGCAAAGAGCTGTTTTAATTTCTCAAAGGCTTTTTGACAGTCCATTTTCCACTTTAGTGGTTGGTTTGCTTTTGGCTTTGTCGGGGAAGTCCCCATTTGTAATAGTTCAGTCAATGGGAGGGCAATCTCCACGAAAGCAGGAATGAACTGCCTGTAGAAATTGGCAAATCCAAGAAAGCTCTGTAGTTGTCTGCGAGTACTCGGAGTTTCCAGTCTTAACACAACTTTCACTTTTCCTGGGTCCATTTCTATCCCCTCATTGGAGATGCGATAACCCAGGTAATCTAGTGAGGTTTTGTGGAACTCACATTTCGATAACTTTGCGTATAGCTTGGCAGTTTATCCAGGACTTGCCGTACCAGCTTCACGTGTTCTTCCAGGGTTTCAGAGAAGAAACTGCTTGGTCAGCCAGTTACAAATCCATCTGGTGGTGATGCTGTCCAACCCACATTCTTCTACTTTATCTAGTAGTAGATTATGGTCTACCTTATCAAATGCCTTACTGAAGTCCAAGTAAACTATATTGATGGCATTCCTCTGGTCCACTAATTTTGTCACTTTGTCAAAGAATGCAATAAGCTTAGCCTGGCATGATCTGTTTTTGACAAACCCATGTTGGCTTTTGGCTATTACTTTGTTTGCTTCTAGGTGTTCGCTAATTCATTGCTTGATTATTTTGTATGTGTTCAGTGTTACTTATTATAATTACCACTTGATTTTTACTTCATTACAGATTGCTGAGAAAGGACACATCCTATTTTTGAAGTTCCTTCATCGTTTAAGTAAAAAACAAAGATTTTAAAATTATTTCAAATGTATGAAAATAAGCAGCATTTAAATGGCCGCTTTGTATCATGATACTTATCTATGCTTCCCTTTTTAACCAGTCCACTTACCTAAGCTGCAAAATTTCCAATGACCATTAGCTGGAACAATTATCCCCAGATTTTTGCTAGCCAGATACCATAGCCCTACATTTCCCCTCTCACTCAATCTCTGAAATCTTGGAATCGTTTTAGCAGTATACTCAAGTATTAGATGTTATTAAGAAATGTTAGCCAGTTAAAGGAAAAATATACATAGGACCCGACTTTGCATACTATACTAAGCTATAATTTGTTTTCATTATGGTTGAATAAACAGTATTTGCTGGATTCAACTGAACACTAAGATATTAGTCATGGTTTATAAATAATATTGTGGCTTAACATGAGACAACCTGACCTGCTCTCTCTATGTAAGGTATCCTAATCAATAGTCAAAAACTAAACTTCTGAGATCAACATAGGAGGACCTTTCCTGTTTATCTACTTGTCAACAAATTAGGCTGATAATAAGGTATGTAATCTTACTAGTGTTGTTTCCCCACCCCCCAAGTGCCAATGGAATTACAGGCCTTCCAAGTTAGTACTGAAATATCACATATTTATCTATGTTTATATTTTATAAATATTAAAAAACTTTTCAGTTAAACAGTTTCAGTTAAAACTGACCCCGACTCTCATCTCTGTATATTCATATAAAAACAAAATAATTAACAAAGGAACATAAGTAATAAAAATCTAGCACATCCATAGAATATGGATTTTTTGTTACACAATGACTTTAAAAAAGTTGAAATATCAGAATGGCATGCTATAAATAATAACTATTATAAAAATTATAATTCTTCCAGTTGGCCTGGGGACTCAGTGGGGGAGTACTATGCCATAGGTACTCTGCTATTCAACTAATAGCAGATGGGTTAATAATTAATGTTAATATAATAATACAATGTAAAATATGGAAAGCAGTTATATCAGAAATACTGTAGTTAGATGAGCACTCCTTTGGAAATGTATAATATACAAATCAATAAAATAAATAACTCAGGAATTTTGTCAGCTACTGGTAAATAAAGTATACTTTGTTGGCTATATAGTCCAAGGATCTGACTTCACATATAAAAGCTTAATATATTCATATGCTAAGTATGCATATGTAAAAAGCTTGTTAATCTTCTTCATGATTCTCAGTTGCAAAACAGATGGAGAATTAATTCTGTCAGGCAAAAATGCAAGATAGATTTTATGTGCTGATTGCCTGGGTTTACTGCATCATTAACCACCTAGAGGAGTTCCATAGTGTACAATGTATCTCAAACAACTAATCTTAATGCAAAGTCTATCTGTAGTCTAGCCATTCTTTTTAGTTCCATTTTTCTGTAAATTGGGAAAAGGTGTTGCCAGAAACATTGTGGAAACCATTATTCTGGTGGCACAGTTTAATTTGTTATTCTACAGTTCAGTGCAACCATTTATACAGTTGAGATAATAGGTTGGTATCTACTCTTATTTGGTATCTGATTGATTCACTTCTAAATGGCAATGCCCCATCGAACAACATGTATCCAGTTCCTTTCATCACTCCATGCAGGACTTGATTTCCTGGCCCCTCATTATATTGATAGCTCTCTCTGAAACTCTGATTTGATTATGTTAAACTGCAGCCTGATACAGACTTCTAACTAGGGCCTGGACAAGGGAAAATAGACGTGTCAATCGCTCATCCTTATCTGGGGTCTACATTTCAAAATAACATTTGCCTTTTTAGCAGCTACATCATATTCAATTTATGATATGCTATGTCATCTAGAATCATTCCCCATATAGTATTGCCAAGCCAGGTCTCTTCTATCTTATACTTGTGCCTTTTATATTTTCTCCATTTATTTAATTTATATGACGCCAATTGCATGGTTCGAGGTGACTCTGAGCCTCATTTGGATGAAAGACTATACATCCCATTCATTCAAGCCTGTTGTTCAATTTTTTTCTTATCTTTTTTATTTTTTTATTTTCTAAAATAATAAATAATATTAATAAAATAGTCACTCCTCTTATTTTGGGGTCACCTGTAACTATAATCAAACCTCAACCCCATTATTCATTAGCAAGAAGAATATCAAACAACTGATATTTATTCAAGACAGAAACTTGAACTCCACTTCATGCCATTCTCTTAAGCTCAAGTGGAGCTATTTAGGAATACTTTCTGGATGTCAGAACTTGGTCAGTTCTGAATCCATCTAATAGCAGTAGCACCTAGTCTGTATTTTATCATTTTATTAATGTGGATGTCCTGAGACTTTGTTGAATGCTTTGAAGAAGTCAAATACAATATGTCCACAGCATTCTTTTGATTGGTTGAAAAAGCAGGTCAAATTAATTGGCTCTTGTACATTGTTGCATTGCAAGTGCTCATAAACAGTCTATTTAATAATCTGCTTCAGGATTTTGCTCAGGTCTGTAACTTCCAGATTATCCTTGTTCCCTTTTTTGAAGAAAGGGACATTTACATTTCCTCTTGTTTTTTTTGGGGGGGGGGGAACGACACCTGACAATTCTCAACAACACTTAGACATTTGATTGTTTTGTGTTCACTTTTGTTTTTTTAATGCGGTTTTTAATGACTGCAATCCATACTGGAATTATAGTTGGGAGTTATGCCAGTCATTAAGCCGGTCACCACTGACTGATCTGATTTTACAATATTTCTTCTAGTATTATTAAGTGAATATCGCAGTTGTTAAGTGAATTCATTGTCCACAGCAGATTTTTTTTCCTCCCAGAAACTGCCAAAAAATTGCCAGTTTCTGAGAAAAAACATAATCAATCATGATCTGGCTGCAGGATGCTGCAAATTGCCATAAATATGGACAGGTTGCGTGGGCAACTGCGAGCCACTACATGTTTACTGGACCCGTGTCCCTCCCGGCTTATACTGGCATTCTGGGAGGTTACACGAGGCTGGCTCCAGGAGTTAGTCAACGCTTCTTTGAGAGAGGGGTCCTTGCCGGCCGCCTTGAAAGAGGCAGTGGTAAGGCCCCTACTCAAGAAGCCTTCCCTGGATCCAGCTATGTTAACCAACTATCGTCCTGTCTCCAACCTTTGCTTTTTGGCAAAGGTTGTAGAGAGTGTGGTGGCGCAACAGTTCCCACGCCACTTGGAGGAAATTGATTATCTAGACCCGCGCCAGTCCGGTTTCCGGCCCCGTCACAGCACGGAGACAGCCTTGGTCGCGTTGGTGGATGATCTCTGGAGGGCCAAGGACGGGGGTTGCTCCTCCATCCTGGTCCTATTAGATCTCTCAGCGGCTTTTGATACCATTGACCATGGTATCCTATTGCGTCGTCTGGAGGGGCTGGGGGTGAGGGGCACCGTCTTGCGGTGGTTCTCCTCCTACCTCTCTGGCCGGACGCAATGCGTGCTGGCAGGGGAGCAGAGGTCGACCCTGAGGCCACTCACTTGTGGGGTGCCACAGGGGTCGGTCCTCTCGCCTCTCCTGTTCAACACGTACATGAAGCCGCTGGGTGAGATCATTCGTGGTTTTGGGGTTGAGTACCATCTGTACGCTGATGATACTCAGCTGTACTTCTCCACCCCGAACCACCCCAACAAGGCCGTCGAAGTGATGTCCTGGTGCCTGGAGGCCGTACAGGTCTGGATGGGAAGCAACAGACTCAAACTCAACCCCTCCAAGACGGAGTGGCTGTGGATACCGGCGCCCCGGTTCAACCAGTGGGTTCCATCTCTGGCCATCGGGGGCGAACAACTGGCCCCCGTGGAACAGGCGTGCAATTTGGGCGTCCTCCTGGATGCTCGGCTGTCGATGGATGACCATGTGACAGCCGTGGCAAGGGGGGCGTTCCACCAGGTTCGCCTGGTGCGCCAATTGCGCCCCCTATTGGACCGGGACGCCCTTCACACAGTCACCCATGCGCTTGTGACGTCCCACCTGGACTATTGCAATGCTCTCTACATGGGGCTCCCCTTGAGATGCGCCCGAAGACTGCAGCTGGTCCAGAATGCGGCCGCGCGGGTAATCATGGGATGTACTAGGTACTCTCATATAACACCTCTCCTGCGCGAGCTGCACTGGCTACCTGTGGCTTTTCGGGTGTGTTTCAAGGTGTTGATTATCACCTTTAAAGCGCTCCATGGCACAGGACCTAGCTACCTGCGGGATCGCATCCTACCCCATACATCCCTGCGACCAATTCGCTCTCACAGGGAGGGACTCCTCCGGGTGCCGTCCACTAGGCAATGCCAGCGGGCGGCGCCCAGGAGTAGGGCCTTCTCTGTGATGGGCCCGACCCTCTGGAATGACCTCCCCCCCCCGACATTAGTACTACCGATCTCCGCTCCTTCCGCAAGAAACTCAAGACCACCTGTTCCAATTAGCTGGCCTGGCCCAATCGTAGTTTTAAGTTTCAATCCTCCTGGCCGGCATTTTAAATTTTAAGGTTGTCCTTTTAACCTGTTTTAATTTTTATTATCACTGTACAGACCCTATATTTAATTTGTTTTTAATAAGGGGTATTTAATATTGTTATTGTATATACGGTTTTAGCTTTTGTCTGTACACCGCCCCGAGTCCCCTCGGGGAGAGGGGGCGGTCTATAAATTTAATAAATGAAATGAAATAAATGTGAGTTGGTTGCTGAGAGCCCAACATGTGATCACATAACTACAAGAGTGGTGGCCCCACCATCGGAACTTAGAATCCAGATTGTATGTGTTCCCAAGGAAGTCCATCATAACTTCAACAAGTCACTAAGTGACCGATATTAAGTAAAGTACCTGTAATTCATCCTGCTGGTTTAAATTAGTTAAGTGTTCTTGTGTTCTCTCCTTGTCTATCCTAAGCTGCAGCTCCTTTATTTCATAGCCAGCTGGAGCTTTGTTGCCTGAGTGAAGATAAGCAGAAAATAGTATTTAAAAATTCTGCTTTCTCACCATTATTCCTTCTTTTTTCTTCCAATACTTTTGGCTTTTTTTGTTTTTAATGTATCATTTGTTTCTGAAAATGCTGTTTTCTTATTTGGGCTATTTCTTGCAAGCCTCAGTTTGTTCTGACATTTAGCCTTTCTGACACAATGTTTAGTTTCTTGCAATTACCTTATATAGTATTGGTCTTTGGTTATATGCAACTTTCTCCATTTCCTCCACTTTCTATAATTTTTTTTTTGGGGGGGAGTTCTGTGGAGAGACACAGGTTTGACACATGTCTCCCATTTTTTTCTACTAGTAAGTATTTTTTTAAATTGCATTTTCTAGGATTTTTCTTCTTTACTGGACATTGTCCTCTTTCAGGATTTCAAGCCATTGGGTTGTATCTAGCTTCTTTTTTTGAGTTAATCATAATTCACTTTTCTTCCAGTATGTATCCCTGATTCTTTCATCCATGCTTCCATGGTAAGTAAGTATTAGATCCAAAGTAATTGCATCCCTGTATGCAAGGTTTGAAAGAAAATATATGTACCAAGACATTCAACAATGGAAATTTTCTCTACCTGTTATTTGTCAATGCCTGGATCAGATCCTTGTAGTATACTTATTCTTTATTTCTGCTTTCTAACATTATCCCAAATATAGATGTGGTTATGTCAAAAAGAAGCATTTTTCACATGTTGTATATCATTCTTTTCTACTGCACAATCTGCAAATGGAATCAAATAAAATAAGCAAACAGCATAAGACAACTGACTACAGACTCAGGCAAATACCATACAGAACGCTAACCTAATAAGGTTTCTATTTTCACCATCATTATTAAATCCCCTGTAAGAAAAATCCAGAATTTAGCTTTCTTTTTAAAAAATATTACTCATTCTGTTTTTTAAAAAAAAATAGGCTAGAGTGTGTATACTTAAAGTCTTGATATAAATAGTCCTGCATTTGTGTGCATTTTGAAGTCTAGCATCTGGAGTTAGCTATTTATTCACTGAATCACACACAGTATCTTTCTGGCTTTTTAACATAATTGACTCCTTATCATGTTAAAAAACCATTTGTAAATGAATGGAGAAGCATCAAGGCGAACATAGAATATTGCACTATACTGCACTTTGAGCGTGAATGATTAATGGAAAGTGTTTCTAGATGGCTGAAAGGAAAAATAACAAGGAGGGAAAGAAAGGAGGAAAATATATTTCACAGCAAATTTCTGTAGGATTATGACACATTTGCCTTTAGGTGGTTCAGGAACCAAGGCTTGGGCTGCACATAAGTCCTGCATTTTAACATGCACTTAGGTAGACAACTTGAAGTTACACACAGTTACAAACCATTCTGTTTTGCAGCTTAAACATTTATCCACACTCACGATGAAATGTTGCAGAAACCTTTCAAAATCAAATTCCATTTCAGAATTTGATAGGTACAAACTCAAAGTAAACCGCTCCAAACTTGACTGCAGAAAATACGACTTCAGCAACAGAGTGGTCAATGCCTGGAATGTTCTACTTGACCCTGTTACATCCTGAAACCCCCAAAACTTTAACCTTAAACTGTCTACCTTGGACCTCACCCCATTCCTAAGAGGTCTGTAAAGGGGTGTGCATAAGTGCACCAGCATGGCTTCCCTCCCTGTCCTACTGTTCCCATTTATTTGTACTCATTTCTTATGTAAGTACTTATACCTGCTTATACTTATATGTTATATTCATATTTATACTTGTTTTCTCAAACATGCTTGACAAACCAAATAAAATAAAATAAAAATAAAACAATGAAATCTGCGTTTATGGACACTTTACTACTGGAAAGTGAGATTCTGCCAGGTTTGGAATAGCAGTCTGGTTCCTTACTTAAAGGGTGTTTTGTTGTTTTAAATTGATATGCTTAGGATATTCTTTGCTCTAGAACCACGTTCCTCCTCCTCATTTGCAAAGCAGCTTACCCTCGCAGGCAGCTTCGCCTCTTTCGCTTCCCCTTACCCCCCTCTTCATGTTGTTCTTAGGAGACGCGAGGACTGGCTAGGACTGCCCTGGGAAAGGCTGGCCGTGAAAGGGCCCTCAGCTCAAAATAATAATAATAATAATAATAATAATAAATGAAGACCAGGCAGCCGTTCACCGAAGCCCCCCTCAAGGAAGCGGACGAAAACGCATCACTCCGACGTCCAGGCAGCCTTCGGGAAAAACAGAAGGAGAGCGCCGGCCGCCGCCAACAGAAGGGGACCGCGCAGCCGCAGTGGGGAGAAGGGGGCGGGGGAGGATTGACATTGCGGGAGAAGAGCCCGCGGGTTTCGGGAGGACGACGACGCAGCAGCCAAGTAGCCGCGCGTACCTCCGCGGCGGCGGCGGCGGCGACTGGCGCGCGGGTGTTATATGTGTGCATGTGGGGTTGTCTTCGCCTAGCAGCCTCCCTTGCAGTTTTCTGCCTCCGTCGCGCTGGGGCTGCTGTCGGGCCCAGCAGGTGGATAACTACGGTCGTCGAGCCATGGGGGCCGCACTGCCGCCGCGCAGCCATGTCTAGCGGCGACAGCAGCAGAGGCGCTGCCCGGAGGAGCGTAGCTCAGCGCGGTGCGCGACGCTTTCTTTGAAGCGGGCGGCTTGGCGGCGGCGGCGGCTGCATGAGACGATTCCATGTTGGCGGTTCAGGATTAAGCGAAGGAAGACCCCGATCGTGGCGCAGAGAGCCGGCTGACTTCTTCCTCTCTCCCTCCATTCCTCGGCGCTCCAGCGGGGAACGGAGAGGCATGGCTGACCGAAGCGCCCCGAAGTGCCACTTGAGGCTGGAGTGGGTTTATGGCTACAGAGGTCACCAATGCCGCAACAATCTTTACTACACGGCCGCCAAAGAGATCGTGTATTTTGTGGCGGGAGTTGGAGTGGTCTATAGTCCCCGGGAGCACCGGCAGAAATTTTACCTGGGACACCAGGACGACATCATCAGGTAAGATGCCGCTTCTTCCTCCCCAGCTCTCCTCCCTTGTTCTGCTCCAAGCCTTCCTTGGAACCGTCCTTGCGGGAATGATCGCAGGACAATCGGCGGGCGCCCTCCGTAAGGCACGGAGTCCCCGCTTGATTCCATTTCCTAGAAGCGTTGCAGTAGCTGGGAATTCTTCGAAGCTCTCTTCCTTCTTTTTCTTTTATGAGACTTCTGCTTATCTGTTTTATTCTAAACATTAACGTTTGGTTTCTGATCATTGCAGTTCCTTTCTTTTTCTAAGATCCACTGAAATAATATCGTGGAAAAAAATCTTTAGTTTATAACTAAACTTTTAGCAACTGTAACTTCCTTTTCCTGAGAATGAAGTAGAGGTTTTGGATCCATTTACTTTTGGCTAGTGTGTGGAATCGGAATTCACATAATGAATACCGCATCTCTGATTTTGATTCATACTCCACCTCTTTTTAGGCTTTTCCCATAGTCAAGTTGAACTGCTGTCCACAACTTTGATTGAGAGACAACTACAGTATCCTTACATGAACTACACAGTTTCCTTTGCCAATTTCTAGTCTGCCTTTATTTTGTGTCAGTAACCATAATTGACTTTACTCTAAGGTACAGGGTCATAAGCCTAATAGATTTTACACACCATGAATCTGGCCTCGGATGGTATAGGAATAAGAACTATTTTGATACTGGTATGGACTTAAACCCATCTAACTTGGTTTGGGACAAAATAAGGGTTATATCATGTGGACATGGCGCAAAAAAAGTTAACGGTGTATTGTCAATGAAATTCTCACGCATGCAAGTAGAGTTGTACAAAAGTCACCTAGCCACAGCACCAGCACACCCTGATGTCTAGAAGTTGAGTCATGGCAACTGGACTTGTTGGCTTGGAATGTTTCACTGCTTATCCAAATAGTTTGGGTTACTAAAGAAGCTACATGGATAAGCAATGAAAAATTTCAAACCTAAAAAGACAAGAAACCCAATTGCCATGACTCAACTTCTAGACATCAGGGTGTGTTGGTGCTGTGGCTAGGTGTAAGGAAGGAAAGGTCTTCAATTTCCAAAAACTTCATCTGTCAATAGTGATTTTTATGTACACTTGTTAAGATCAATTGAAGGTGCACTTCTAATATAGCAACAGGCTGGTTTTTTTTGTTTTTTGTTTTGCTTCTTCAATATCATCAAAGGCACCTGGAAACATTTTCTTATATTGCTGCTTCTTTTCCATTCACTGCCTTATGAAATTGTTTACAGCTGAACAGTGTACATTTTGAAGCATTGCAAACTTTATGAGTGGGTGATTGGAGGATAGTATTTATCTTGTCCTGAACAGGTGTATTTTTCCATTCCTACCAAGTATGCTTTTTTAGTTTTAAAATAATACTGGTATCTAGCTTCATTCTCTTTCATTTATTAATAAACAAATTGACATATAATGCTATTTTTGCTCTGTCTTGAACAATGGATTTTCATGATTCCTCCCATTAATTCAAATCAGTAAACTTGCAGAAGTTTACTGTTGATGTATTATATAACTGTGACCCATTTCTTCAAGCTTTTGAATATTATCTTGTGCTAGTAGTCCTGTTTTATATGAATAAATAGAATCACACTTTTATATAAGTAATGTTGGCAATCATAGCATAACATTGGCAAAATCTTAGAAAATAATATTAAAACATTGTTTTGGAATTGGTTTTCACTTAGGATTTAATAATTGTGTATTGTATTTGAATACACACACACATATACAACTTTCGAAGTAGAAATAAAACAATTCTTGTTACTGAATTTTTGATGGTCTTACATTTTTCCTTAAACGTTAATCTTCCAAGCTCAAAATAAATGCTTTAAAATCTTTCATTAACTTTCTTAGAGCTATCAGTAAAAATAGAGACTATTTTAAGGGTGTTTATTTTGAGATATGATTTCAAATAAATATTTTATTTTTATTGTATCACTCATATT
This sequence comes from Natrix helvetica, assembly GCF_964273705.1. Classification (NCBI taxonomy): domain Eukaryota; kingdom Metazoa; phylum Chordata; class Lepidosauria; order Squamata; family Natricidae; genus Natrix; species Natrix helvetica. Next base: position 48,454,023 of record NC_138548.1, read on the forward strand.
TTAGTTCATAATTACATATAAATAAAAGTATATTTTCACTAGAATATACCATTATTTGAAGCATCAGTGTCAAATATAAGTTATAGCTGTATTTCCAATAAAAACATTTGTTCTTTATAGTATATTGTATACTATACAATTATTGCTATTAGCATAATTCCTATTGTTTTCTACAGTAAGTCCATATCATATAGAATTAGTCGCTTTGTATTCCAACAATAATACGCATTAACAAATCTCTACCCTGTTTTTAAATGTGATACTACTATCATTTGCAGAAATTAGTAAATGTGATTGTGGGTCTGTATGATTTTCTCTAGCTTAAGAAAATAAGCCAACACCTAGGGAATGTAAAATTTATTTTAAAACAAACACACCTTTATTGCTCATAAAGCTGTAAAGATAAATTTGATAAATCAACATATCTAGGGAAACCTCATAAGTCAGTGAAGCATGTTCAGTGGTGAGATTTGAGCATTTTTCATAGGGTACATTATTTATAAGAAAACTGAAGAAAGATTCTGTTCAGCAGTTGATATTTCAGTCTTATTGTAGCTGTTTAGCCAAGGCAGTCACCAACATTACTGCAGGAACAGAAGCAAATTCCATGAACAGCAGGGGAGCTGTCCAGCACAAAGGATACCATCCAATGTAGAAGGAAAAACTAGCCAAGGTTCTTGTCAAAACAGGAGCTGTCCAGCTTTGTTTTTAGATATTGGGTGGAGAGGTATATGAGAAGAATTACAACAGTTTTAGCGTTTTGCTGGATTCAGAGAATTCCGTGGCAAAGGGTTCTTCAGATTTGTTTAGCAAGTACCATCAGAGCACATATAGTTATCCAAGACTCTTAAATATGTAGAGAAGTTTAAAGAAGGCAGTTTATATTCAGTAAGAAAGGATGTTTAGAACGAAAATCAAAAACATATCTTATATCAGTAATATATCAATATTATACTGGAAAAAATATAAGCACAGAAAGCAGTAGGCCACTAGATTATTTTGCATTATTACAGTATCAGCTTATCTCCACATTGCCCTAATATTACTATATTACATTGCTATACATTATTTTTGTGTACTTAGAAAATGTAACTTCTCAGATACTAGATTTGAAAAAATAATCAAAGATTAATATCTTTAGCTATTATATTTGGACATAATAAGAGTAAAGATGTATGAATTCATAGTCATTTAAATCTGGAATGTGGTTGAAAAATGCTAGTTTCTATAATATCTAACTCCTGGAAATCTTTGTTAATAGCATGTGAAAATGAATTAAAGAATACATGAACTTTTGAGATAACTAGCTTAAAATATAATTATGTAGCATTTTTTTTCCTGTATATGTTTTCCTGAATTTTTCTGAGTAAACGTTTCACATCTGATTTGTTTAACTGGCAGTAAAGGATATGGGCATAGCTACTTCTCTGTTTGCATGAGATAGTAGGAAGCTGCCTTATTGTCAGGCACAGTAATTGAAGATTGAGTTGTAGCTCAGATTTATTTCTCATAACTATATCCAAGAATCTGGTCGACTAACAGCCAGCACTAAATTGGCACTAGATAAAGGTCAACAGAATTTAATGGGGGTTGGACTTGGATCTCTTGTGGCAATGCAAAGACTAAATTGATGATGCGTTTAACTCCACCCTTCAGCTCTGCCTGCTCTTCTTCTAGACATATACAAAATAAGGCCACTGATTTATTAGGTCACCATAGTCAGTGCTGTCTGGCATTAGCTGTTGAAAATTTCACTCCAACTTCCCTCCCAGCCCTATTTCGAGAGTCAACCAGATTTCTTTGTATCTACTCTACTATGAAATTGTTGCTAAAAACAAGGCATCCTATTTCCTATTGAAAATGATGTAGTTTTTATTCTATATCAAATTTTTATTTTAAAATATTTACAATATATTAAAATGAAAAAAAATATTAGAATGTGTAATATGTTTAGACTTAACTATGTCAAATCAACAGACTGGGGAGCTGCGGGCATAAGATAATAGTTTAAAGTTTATTCTTTACATGTAAGTAAATTAATGGAATACAGTAATTAAGCTACAACAAATTTTGCAGTTTATTTTGAAAATCAACCATATTTTTGCTGCTAAACAATTAATGGGCTGTAGACCCAGTGACATTTAGAATAAATACACAAGTGGATACAATGTATTTTCTGGTTTGATATTTGTTAAATGACTGCAGGATGACTTACTGCAACTTCCTAAATTAGCAGCAATAGCACAGTTTTCCAGATGGGACATAACAAAGGAAAAAAGAAAGCTGATTTCATCTGATTAGACCAGCTTGGTTTCTAAAGCTGATTTCACCAGGAGTTCTCTTCTGGAACACATTTCAAAATATGAGAAATTTATAATGCATCCCACCTATATAATTGGTCACGAAGTCCTCTCTAGTTACATAAACACATCCCTTGCTCAAGAAACAGGTTAGTCAGAGCTTTCAAACCACTTTCTTGCTTTTGTAAAGCATTGAAAAATCATTTCCCTAAAATATCCCCAAAACCTAGTGGTTTTCAGCGAAACATTCTTATCGAACAGTAACATTAAATAAAAATACAGCAGTTTGGGGACATGGAGCAGGGGCAGAAGAGGGAGAAAGCAGAAGAACAGAAGCTTGTTTAATTTATCTGTTTTTATGGGGCTGCTTCCAAGAGAGCAGGTTATGGCTTGCCTGTTTTGGATATAATGGGGAAGCTTTTGTGTAACTTCCTTTCTCTAAAGAATATATTTTTAAAAGAAGGCTGTCCCTCTCTGTATCAGGAAAGTGGACTGTTTCCAGTTTTCTTCAGGATGGTCTTCAAGGCATATGGGCAGTCTTCAAGGGCAGTTGTTGTGGAATGGGAACCTTGACTCGGAAGACCATGCCACATTTTCAATATATCTTTTATTATTTGATCAGTTTCCTTTAAGACTGTTCTGTAAATTTCGAAACTATATAGTCCATTCTAGGAAATAGAAAATTCTTGAGAACATTCTTCTTTTGCCAGGAGTCAGCAGTGACATGTCAGACTTTTAGCATTTGTTGTGGTAATTTGGATGGGACTTCCAATTTAGCAGATTTGTAACCATATTGTTATGGTGTACAAATATGGTTGTTATGTTATTATGAACTGAACATATATAATTGGTACTCATACACAAACGCTATGTAGTACTTTAGAGTGAAAAAATGCATATGCCAGCAATCAAATGTGCTTGGTCCCATGATGAATGTGTGAAACTATTAGCTCTGAAAGTAAATAATAAAGTTGTAAATCCACATTTGTTTCTATATACTGTGTCTCTGGATCTTGAAGAATAATAAGTGGCAGCACCTCAAGTGACATATCTAGTAACTCAAGTGTGAATAAATCCCTGCATTCTTAAATGAGTTATCTGTTATCCTTGGATTATATGGATTATGGCAGGATGTAGTTGTAATGGATTTCTTTCTTCCAGGCTTTTGCTCTATGCCAATTTACAATCTGAAAAGTATTCTTAAAAGCAATTCCTTTTCTGTTCAACTAGAAAGTTGCTTGTAGAAAGGTTCAGAGAGCTTGTTATACTGAAGTTCAGAATAATAATTCCAGATTTGTTTAAGACACACAGTGAAATTCAGACTATAGATGCCCTGTTTCAAAAGTTATTAACTTTTGTTTATGCTTCTTTTTTTTCCAAGCCTTGCTTTACATCCTGATCGAGTATTGGTAGCAACAGGTCAAGTTGGGAAAGAACCATATATCTGTGTTTGGGACACCTACACTGTACAGACTATATCAGTAATGAAAGATGTTCATACACATGGTATAGCTTGCTTGGCATTTGATGTAGATGGTCAGGTATGTAACTTTATTAATTATTCTGTTTAATGTCTGCATAATTCGCTGCAAATTCTACTGTATAGACTAGGTTTGGATGATACACTGAGATAATTAATTTTTAAACTAAATATATAGAAGCGTTCATAAACATGAGAACATTAAGGCTTATTTACATAGTTAAAAATGGTTATCATTCTAATAATTAAATTGCATTATATAGCACATTACTGTGTAAATTCAGCTTTTGTAAAGCTAAAAGGAGTCCCTGCGGATTTTACTCCACTAATTGTTGCCAATTATAAGGGGTAGTACTCATCTCCATTTCAAGGTGATAGAGCCAACGCTGTCCAAAAACATTTCTATGATCATGTGGCCAGCTGATATCATGAAGCACTGTTATCTTCTCTCCGAGGTGGTACCTGTTTATCTACTTGCATACTTTCAAACTGATAGGTTGGCAGGAGTTGGGGTGAGGCTGGGTGCTCGTGCTGTCACGTGATGCTCAGATCTCAAACTTTGGTTGCTGGTTTAATTGCTGAGCCACCGTGGCACCCAGCTTAGATTTTGTATAAGAGCGAAATTCTGAATTTCGCAATCAGTTTCCTAATTCTATAGAAAAAATAAGCTCCTAAAGTTGTCCTGAGGTTTCGGAAGAAAGACGGATCATGACAGTTAAAGGTAGTCTTCAGCTTATTGACTATTTGAAATTTTGACAGACGCCTAAAAGATGCTTACAACCCGCTTTCAAAGTTACAAAGTCTGCAAAGTCCCCCTTGCAATCATGTGACCGCATTTTGGGTATATGGACTGATTCACATTTATAACTGTTTGCAATGTCCTGTGGTCACATGACAGTGACTTACATTGTTTTTGCTGAAAACCTTTGTTTAGTTCCATTTGTTGGCAAAAATGCTCCATAATGAACAGTGGGGTCATTTAACAACTGTGATGTTCACTTGATGACTTTGAATTCACTTAATGACTATGGTGATTTTCTTAATAATCACTGCAAAAAAAAAGGTTTTAAATCAAGGGCTACCTATAGTCTCTAGTCAATGCTCAAAAAGACTGCAAAATCTGCACTCATTCATATTTATGTAGTACCTTTTTTCACAGAAATCAAACTCTCATTTCCCTCTCCCAAAAGCCACATACAAATATTTTTATATGTTTGTATACGACACATGGTTATTTATGGTCCATAACAGATTTAAGAAAATAACATTTGATTTTAGATATACGTATTTTCCTGTTTGGCCATCTGGATTTAATTTAGGCAAGCATTATGATTCTTCACTGATATCATTTACACTGTAGTTTCAAAGTGTTATTTTTAAAAGGCAATGTTTATTTTAAATAAATTGCTGAAACATACATAGTGTTATCCATATGGAAACACTATGGAAAATTTTCATTCATCTACCATTTCTCTTACTCCCATATGGCACTAGATATGAAGACAAATACCAGTTACTGGTTAATATTAGATATATTTAATATTAGAAAATATGCACAAAACATATCTATTGATTTTACTCTGAAATTCTATGAATTTTATCTAATTTCTCTAAATGAAAAATTGAAGAACAAGGTTGTGTCACTTAAAACGCTAAATCCAAAATCTATAACTCCATTATTTCCATCTTTAGTCAGAATGATACTGTTTAAATGTAAGATGTAGACATGCTAAAAAGCACCGAAACTCTTTCCAAACTTTTCCATTGTGCTTAAATTCTGAATTTATTAATACAATACAATACAATAGTAGAGTTGGAAGGGACCTTGGAGGTCTTCTAGTCCAAGCCCCTGCCTAGGCAGGAAACCCTATACCGTTTCAGACAGATGGCTATCCAACATCTTCTTAAAGACTTCCAGTGTTGGGACATTCACAACTTCTAGAGGCAACTTCTGTTCCACTGATTAATTGTTCTAACTATTTATTTATCTATTTTTATCTGTCTTACAGACTGATTACCCACTTATAATTTTTTTCTTCACACTTTTTCTTTTCTTTAGATTTCCCAATAGAGTGTCTTTTTATAATGCATTTTGCCTTTATTGTCCTTCTTTTCCTGTCCTGTGTAAACTTTGTTTCATTGTTTTTAACCAGGAGCAATAATGTCAAAATGTTGGGCATGATAGCAAACAAGGGTCTGCCCTGTCTTAAGAGAGGGGCTCCCCTTGAGATGCACCCGAAGACTACAGTTGGTTCAGAATGCGGCCATGCGGGCAGTTTCGGGAGTCGCTAGATACTCCCACGTAACACCTCTCCTGCGCGGGCTGCACTGGCTACCTGTAGCTTTTCGGGTGCGTTTCAAGGTGCTGATTATCATCTTCAAAGCGCTCCATGGCACAGGGCCTAGTTATTTGCGGGATCGTATCCTGCCCCATACATCCCTTCGGCCGATTCGCTCACACAGAGAGGGACTCCTCCGGGTGCCGTCCACTAGGCTGTGCCAGCGGGCTACGCCCAGGGGAAGGGCCTTCTCTGTGATGGGCCCGACCCTCTGGAATGACCTTCCCCCTGATATTAGAACAACCACGGACCTCCGCTCCTTCCGTAAGAAGCTCAAAACCCACCTATTTAATCTAGCCAGCTTGGCCTAATTCCAGCTCTCCCACCCCAGCCTGTATTTTTAAATTTTGGTCTTAGGCTTAGTTTTTAATTTTTATAAATTTGTACAGGGGTTTAAAGTTTAATTCGTTTTTAACTATATTTATGATTATTTGTAAGGTTTTTTAATTCGGCACCTGTACACCGCCCCGGGTCCCTTCGGGGAGAGGGGGCGGTCTAGAAATCAAATCAAATCAAATAAATAAATAAGAGGCAACATGTGGTGACCTAGAAATATTCTTAATAACCAATTAAAAAGAGGTGAGGCTTTGAACGCTCAGCTGCACCCATCATTTTATTGACCACTCCAATTTACTTTGAACTGTGTTTAAAGTAAATATTTTAAATTGAATTATGCATTAGCCACTGGTCTGATTCGAATACACACTAACTGGTTTTAGACTGAGTCAGAGCTCCTCTGATATGAGTTTAAACCCAGAAGAGAAGTTGATTTTGAAAGTATATCTATCATTGATCTCTAGTAGCAACTATTCAAGGTCTTCCACCTTTTTTCAATCCAACACAAATTGAATGATACCAACATGAATACAATTGGAGAAGGAAGTCTGCCAAATTTTAAACCCGTAGAAGCAATGGCTTATGTTCTAGGTATCTTTACATTTTGCTATTTAATACCGGTATAAAAAGTGAACATTTTTATTTTTGGGTGAAATTATACAAATGTTTATAAAGATTATCGTTGCCTGTTGGATCCAGTTTGGCAAAGTTAATTATTAATAGGCTGAAAGGAGAAATGTGCAAGAATCTAAAACTTACTTAACTTCTGTGGGTTGATTACAACCTGGGAGTCACTCCGAAAGGCAATGTGGTTATCAAATTCCCACCCTCTTTAAAATTTATATCATGCCTTTTTAATCCCCCCCCCCCCGATTTTGTTTCTAGTAAAGAGCATTTATTTCTATTTTGCTTATTTTTTCAGCAGCATTTATGAAAATGACATATGAAAATGCCCTTTCTGAATGCATATCTAAACGTTCGGAAAGATACTAGTAGCATTATTCCCGTAGAAATTTAAAGTCTTCACCTTTGCGAGTAGAATGTAGATGATTCACTTCTTCCTCCTCTAATAGTTGTTTGTTTATTTTGGAGATGGTAATTTGCATCAAAGTGGCATACATCATAAACATGTAATTAAGGTTAATTATATCTCCAAATAATTTCATTTCATAATTAAATTTATTGGGAGGAATAATTAATAAAAAGTATGTAAGAGTCTCCCAGGACATGTTAAATTGATAGCAAAGGCATAGAATATTTAATAGGACATTTAGTGAAGATGAATGTACAGCAGAGAAGCAAAAGTTGAAGATTCAGCATATTCCAAGTTGACATACTATATTGCAACCCTTTATTCTCCCAAAAGAATCTAACAAAACTCTTTTAATAAAGGGCACTGAATTTTAGAAAAATTCTACTTCAGCATTCCTCTCCTTGAACTTTGTAGTAGCAAATTTGAGATTTACACCACTCAAACTGGAAGGCTCAATTACAAGTTGCAGAATTTTCTGCATCTTTCTCAACCTGGAGTATCTCTTATATGTCATAGAGTTTTAAGGAAAAAATATGTAAATTTTGCAGATTAATTTTCTTCCTATAAAATACTCTCTCTCTCTCTCTCTCTGTGAAAATTTTATATGGTTCAAATCAGATTGGATTTCAGAAGAATGATTTGGGTACCTGCTGAATCTTCTGATTTGGGTACCTTCTGAATCTATTTAAATCAACTAGATTTGGTTCAATATTTAGTGAAATCCAAAGCCTGCCTCTATCTGAAAATTTGTAAAAGATGTTTTCAAAAGCTGCAGAAGAGGGAACTTGATTTATCACTAACAGTTATTAGTAGGTTTGCCTTATAAGTTATAACGGCATCGAACATTAACATTGATCTCCCGATTAGAAAGGCAAAGGATTCTGAAAGGGGCAGAAGCAATATAACATTACTGAAGCTTCTCCATGTAGTTCTTTGGATTCTACCCTATCCAGTGGTGGATTCCGGACCCCAGCGCAGCCAGTACGCTGCACACGGGGCCGGGCGTCCTAGATGGGCATGCACACCACTGCCCTGCGACACCCAGCTGCCCAGCAGAGGTTGCACAGGCACCACAAGCTGTGCGCACGTGCACAATGGGCTGGTTGCGGTATTAAATGCCCATAGAATGCGGGTGAGTGGGTGGGCCAAATGAGCCATCATACCGTTATGGTGGCTGCTTTTCCTGGCTACTCCCGGTACAGCCGTACCAGGCCGTACCGCCCAGAACCCACCACTGACCCTATCTCTTCAGAACACTGTAATACATTATTTACTTTTTAAAATGCTGTATTCTTGATATTCTCTCCCCCACACAACCTGAATCATTCAGAATGTATTATCATTGGAGTATTAATGTTTTCTTTTATTCTCATTTAATATTTTGGGAATTGTTAGCGTTTGCTTTCAGTTGGTTTGGATTCAAAAAATACAATCTGTGTCTGGGATTGGAGAAAAGGAAAAATATTGTCCATGGCTCCTGGTCACACTGACAGAGTACGTATAATTTTATTTACTCTCTGTGTATATTTTAAGAACCTTTTTCTGTGTCTGGCACGTTTGATACAACCATTTCTAGTGGAATCACAAATAAGTGACAATCCATAGTTTATACTTTTGATTCTATGTAAGGCTTTTTACCCATATTTGCTTAGGAGGAAATTACAGTGAATTAAATATAGTTAGTATTATACTTATGTATCATATTTCTTGCAAAGAGCCTTGATTGGCTTTCATGATCATTTAAATTAACAAGCTTACCTGTTTGTATTATAAATCTACAAATATGTAAGAAGTTTAAGAAAATCTATTGGACAAAATATTTCCAGCAAAACCTTATATAATTTTTTAGATAAGGAGATGTGGATATATTTCTGTAAATATGTTTGCTTTTCTCTATAATTTATGTTATTTTCAAGACCAACATTTTTTTGTCTGTCCCCTATTCAGATATTTGACATTTCTTGGGATTTGTACCAACCAAACAAACTTGTTAGCTGTGGTGTAAAACATATTAAGGTAAGAAAACATATATTTCACTTCTGTTTCCATTTCGTCACAACAGATCTTTTCTACCCTTGTGTATACTTTATTTTTAATTGTTTGGTCTTTTGAGTTGTTCTGAAAGCCCTTAGTCTTCTAGGAGTTGAGTGGTCTCCAAATGTAAAGCTAAAAATAAATAAAATAAATCTTTTTTATATGGACAAGATAGAATACCTCAGGGGTGAACTGAAGATAGTTTTATTTAGAGCTGTAGTGGCCCAGTGATTAGAATGCAGTATTGCAGGGTAATTCTGCCGACTGCCAGCAGATTGATTCTCACTGGCTCAAGGTTGACTCAGCCTTTCATCCTTCTGAGGTTGGTAAAATGAGGACCCAGATTGTTGGGGGCAATACGTTGACTCTGTAAACCGTTTAGAGAGGATTGTAAAGCACTTTGAAGCAGTCTAAGTGCTATTTCTATTTTTTCTTTATACAATTTATAGACCACCATTTATTTATTAATTCTTTCATTTATAAAATTTATAGACGGTTTATAATCATGCAGTCATGCAGTAATAAGTTTAACTCCAGTTGGCCCAGTTGTGAAAATGTCCTTTCTTGGACATTCCATCTCCTTGGCTACAGTATTTGGCACAAAACTATTTAAACTGAAATCTTATTAGTCAGCATAAGCAGTTCCACTCTTGTCAAAACAAAATGAAATTAATACATAAAAGCTAAGTTATTTCCAACTGTTCTTTAACTGAGTTACACAACTGCTACAAGCTGGAATCAATCCAACTAACTTGATTGTCCTAGAAGAAGCTGTTGGTAGTTTCTAATTTCTAGAAGTGAGAGGGGCTGAAGCACAGAGGTAATCCTTTTATGTGGCAATTCTTGCGGTTTGGAACAGCCTTCCAGCCAAGATCAGAAGGTTTCTCTCTGTCTATTCATTTCAGGAAATGCTGAAGATGGAGCTGTTCCAAAGAGCTTTTGTGAACTGAGCAGCTGTCATCAGGGTTTTTTTGTATTGTTGTTGGTCTTTGGTTTTCATTGAGTGATCATTATTAATTTATTGGTACACTATTAATATTTATTCTGGATGTTTTTGTTATGAACATTTTTGGTTGACAAGTTGGAATGCTACCAGATTACAGTGATTACTGGTTGAATGAATAAATACATAACTAGTTATAAGATTATATAGAAAATGCTATCCAATATTCTTCAACACAATGCTTGAGAGAGCAGAAATCACAACAGAATCAAAGCTTTTCTGAATGAAGTCATGTTTGCTGTCCATCCAAAATCAGGCAACGGAGCCCTGGTGGCACAGTGGTTAGAATGCAATACTGCAAGCAAACTCTGCCCACAGCCTGGAGTTTCACTCTCCCCAGGTTCCAGAGGCTTTCCTGAAGCCTGGGGAGGGTGAAAATGGCATCACTCGGCCCTCTGGAAGGCCAAAAATCAGCTGATTGGTGCACAAATGCACTCCGGAGCTGACGGCACACATTCGCCATCATGGGTCTATTGGCTTAAAAAATGGGTCCAGTCATGTGGGTGCCTCAACTTACAACCATCATGACTTAAGAATAGAATTTCTGGGCTCCATTACAATTGTAAGTGGAGGACTACATGTATTGCATAAATATTTTCCTGGTTTATTTTGTGAGTCATCTGTTTTGTACTATAAAAGCTAATAAAATTCTGCAAAGCCAGGAATTTCATCAAGAAGAAGCAATGAAATTTTATCTGGTGGCCTGAAAACTTTTTCAAATGCTTTCCTTTCTAGAAATGTAACTGTTATGTTTACAAATATTGGAATATTTAAGATATGGTCAAAAATTCTTTTCAGACTGTAATAAAACATGGCATGTTAGCTGAGCAACTTATATAGAAACAAGGAAGCAACAGTTCAGTTGCATAGCTTGTCTTGAAAATTGAGCATTAAAGTTGAAGTTAGAAAAGATCATTGACTAGGTCTAGATTGTAGTCAGCCACAAATATTTTCCACTTAGCTAGTTATTTCCAACCATTAACTCTCATTGGTTCTTGCTAATGGTGGGAATCAAGATACCAAGTAACAATACATGGTTAATGTTTCAGGCTAGAGTTAATAAGAATGCAGCCTTAGCTATTTTTGTATACCAAAAACAAGCAGTGGTCCTTTCCCTTCCTGAAGCAGACCATTGCATTATTTGTAAAATCTTATTGTATATGGGAAAAAATGAAAGGTTTTGTCATGTCAGATCTTAAACAACTTACAGAGGAAATATGAATTATATTTTTCTCCTTGGAGATCTGCTACTTCATTTTCATGAAGATAATTAAAAAAGGACAGGCAACTGACTGTCAGACAGTGACGTGCAGTCAGGTGAGGCAAGTGAGGCACAGCCTCACCACTCTCATCATGAAAAAAAAAAAGTAAATGGAAAAAGCTGAGCTAGTTACTGCCTCACCGTGGATGACTCTGCTTAACTGTTAAAAAAAGCTGGAAAAGGTACGTGTGGGTTGGAGGGAGGGGGAGGAATTCAAACTTCATCCTCCTGGTGCTGTGCAGGGCTTTGGCGAAAGGCTCGAGGGAAGGACCCTGGCTCACTTGTGCTCTCCCTCCCCAAGAGAAGGAGAAGAAAAAGAAAAAGAAAGAAGGAGCAAAGGAGAAAAACAAATGCTGTCGCTTTAAATTGGAACTGAGCATGCCTGGCTGTGGAATTCTGGGAGTTGAAGTCCACAAGTCTAAAAATATTTGAAACCCAGCACTGTGTCAGTGCCTCACCAGTCATGAACCTCACCGCACGTCACTGCTGTCAGACAATAGTCATACAACTTATACAGACTATTTTTCTACTTATTTTTTATTTCTATTAATTTTCCTTTCTACTGGCAAAAGTGCAACCAGTAGCTTTTCAGCAGCCTTCACTGGAAGCTTTAGACTGCTGTCCTTATTAATTTAATTATAATTGATATATGTATGTATGTAGTATTTTATGGCATACTTTAACTTATTTAGGAACATATTACAGAATTTATTAAAAGCATTTAAATAGGAATTCGTATTTTAATTTTTAAATAGAGTTTCTGAAAGTAGAACAAAAAACAGGACAATTTGGTGTGTCTCACTACAATGAGGCTAAATATATGTTTCTATCTGATTTTATTATTTAAATATGTGGATAGTAAGTATATAATTTTGTTTAATTGTCTACAATTAGCTTAGTTGCAATTGCTCTCTCATTTATATAATATACTGTTTCTGTGTTAGAGTTCTATCAAAGCCTATTCATTTTATAAAATGTATTAATTTTAGGTACCTTTAGGTTTGATTTATTTTTATTTTATAAAGAATATTCTGTTAAAAATTTCTCAAGTCTTAACTGAGCATCCTTGCTTTTTTTCTTAATTCCTACTCATTCATTTGCCCTTACATATCATATCTCAATAAAATTGATCAGGTGCTGGTTAAGCTTTATTGGGAATGCATATTACTGCACCTGAAGTCAAAAATCTTCCATTGGATCTCAGGATTAACCTTTCAGCATGGCCTGCATAATTTCACAGAATTTATTTCTGAGTTAATCCTTTCTTTTCTTGTATTATTTGTCAGTTTGTTTTTGAATGCAAACCCCAGGTTACAATGGAATGGAGCGTTATTTCTGAATACCTATTCTGTAGACTCCTTCCTGTTTTTTTTAGAATGGCTGATCACCTGTTGCTATAAATTGATTCCCCAGACACAAATAGTATCTCAAGTTATTTATAAAAAAGGTATCTGTATATTACAGATGACAATCAAAGAATCATAAAATTGAAATTGGCTGTATCACAGTGCGACAGTTAAAACATTCTTGAGAGACATAGTTGTCTATTCTTTGCTTGTCCACGTCTCTACTTTTCTTGGCAATACAGTATTTATGTTGTCAAATTCCTCTTATGCTAAGCATTAGGACAAAGTTGTTTTCATGCAGGTGACTGCTGATATGGGAAAAGTGGGGGCATATAATTCAGATGCATTGGCTGTTGAAACCTGAGTGGAAGGAGGACATCTAGAAATGCTAGCAGTCAGCCACCAACTGATGCAGATAGTCCTCGACTTACAACCACAATTGGGCACAAAATTTCTGTTCCTAAGTGAGATCGTTGTGAGTTTTTTCTCCATTTTACGATCTTTCTTGCCACAGTTGTTAAGTGAATCACTACAGATGATGTGTTAATAACACAGTTATTAAGTGAATCTGGCTTACCCATTGACTTTGCTGGTCAGAAAGTCGCTAATGGTGATAACATGACCCCGGGTCACTGCAACTGTCATAAATGTCAACCGATTGCCAAGCATCCAAATTTTGATCACATGACTACGGCGATGCTGCAGTAGTCATAAGTGTATAACTTTTATCAGTGCTGTTCAGTGATGGGTTCCTACTGGTTAGGACTGGTTCGGCCGAACCAGCTGGAACCAGCAGCAACCCAGGCCTGCCACGCCCCCGAACTGGTTCTCCATCTTGTTTTTCACTTCTGTGCATGCACAGAACAATTGGAATTGCTTAACATTTCAATTGGAAACATTGTTTTCAGGGATTCTGGCCTATGTGTATCTTTTTCTGAGGCCTCTTGGGATTTTGATTGTGGTTTTTGTATATGCTTATAATTACTTCTGTTCTATTCTTTGTCTATTTTTGTCTGAATCAGATATTTTCTAGCTGGTTTTCACATATTGCATGGCAAGCTGTTGAGCAAGCAAGTTGTCAATCAAAGCAGTAGCATACAAATACTGTAAATACATCAAATACTTTAAATGAAAAATCTAGTAACTCACATTAGAATAAAACATCAAGCCAATATTCATATATGTAGCTCAAGCAGATGAGCTATCAAGCAGCTTCAGAGTTTAAAAGAGACCGAGTCAAGGATTAGGATATTAGTAAACTAGTTTAAGTTAAAAAATGTTGCCCAAGCTAATGAAATAATATTTTCTGTATGGGCCACTTAGATTTGAGGGTTTATTAATTCAGAGTGTCTTGGAGCTCATTTGTGATCTAGTTACTAGTTCTTAACACTTTTGAAAAAAACCTTACATGAAGAACATCAGTCTTTTATTTGTCATAGTCTAAGAAAACTACTTCAAATTCCCAAATATGAACCAAACATAGGCTTATGTTTGCCAAGCCCCCTGTTTGTTTCTGAGATGAGAAATGCCTACAGTATGTAGAATTATTCAGCCTTGCCTCTTATGGAACAAAGTAGCTCCATATTATCCAAAGTAGATAATATGTAAAAGATCTACTAATGTTATTTATATTAATTCATTAATATATAAGGGGACACGGTGGACTAATGGTTACGACACTGGGCTTTTTAACCAGAAAGTTGACAGTTTGAGACCCACGTACCTTGTGATGGGATGCGCTCCCATTCTTGCCGCAGCTCCTGCCAATCTAGCAATTTGAAAGCATGTAAATCCAAGTAGATAAATAGGTGCCACTTTGGTGGGAAGGTAACAGCACTCTGTATGCCTTGGTGTATAGTCATGCCGGCCACATGACCACCGAAAGGTTTTCGACTGATTCTCTCGGCTATGAAATAGAGATGGTTCCCGCCTGTAGAAACAGACACCATTTTTTAATATTAATTTTGCATTGTTTGTTCTTAAAGCCTAAATATTTTATCTGTCAATAGGATTTGTTCTGTATTCTTCACAGATATATATGATATGTTTCTTGCAAGATCACTTTAGATTTTAGTAGATTCACTGATACCAGTGGAACTTCTAATCCCATTGATTTCAGTGGCTCATCCTGCAGTATGTGTAAATATGGATTTACTATATAGACTTAAGAATAAATAATAGGGAATTCAGCAGTATTCTCTCTCAGAGAAATAGAAATAATATTACGTTCTGCATATTCTTTTATGTGGTTTGATGGAAATGGAAAACAAAATGTGAATTCTGTTTTACTATAAATGTGCAGTTTAATGATACAACTATGTTTCTTGATTTCATCTCTCTCCTGTAATATATGTAATTACAACAACATACTTCCATATTTCCTGTCTATATAGAACAAAAATGACACTGAAGTGCATGGGCATCATATTGTAAGCTTTTATTTACTTAAATATATGACAGTGGAAGGAGAAAGTCAAAATTTGGAGCTTTGCCTTGGCAGCTATCCATCTCAAAATTTTGTGTTTTAGTGGCTTAAAATACTTCATGAATAATGTTACTAAAGCAAATAACTTTTATGTTACAGTTCTGGAGTCTGTGTGGAAATTCATTGACACCAAAGCGTGGTGTATTTGGTAAGACTGGTGATCTCCAAACTATTTTGTGCCTCGCCTGTGCAAGAGATGAAATAACATATTCTGGTGCACTTAATGGAGATATTTATGTATGGAAAGGAGTCAACCTTATACGAACCATACAAGGAGCACATGCCGTAAGTAGAATTTTGATATGACAATCCTTATTTTTTTCTTCAGTTTTTTAAAAAAAACAGGCAGGAAAAACACTGGTTTGTAAATGGATTGCAGTAAAATATGAATTTTTAATACTTTAAAATATGTTTTATCCTGCCTTGATTATTTTCATAACTAACTCAAGGCAATGAACATACCCAATACTCCTTCATCTTCCCCATGACAAAACCTTGTGTGATGGGTTCGGCTGAGAAAGATTGACTGGCCCAAAATCTGCCAGCTGGCTTCTATACTTAAGGCAGGACTAGTTTCCTGACCTAGCCTGGTACCTTAACCACTAGACCAAACTGACTTTTAACTTCTTAACAACCAGAGTTGCTTGGCAATTTATTTATTAATTATATAAATATATAAACAGGCATGAAGCATTTTATGATTTTGATTTTTTTAATCATTTAGAATTAAATAACAGCATTTTTGCTTCTGTTAATGCCTTATGTAAACTCTCTTGCACACATAATTATAATAAAGCTTCATGAATATTCATCTCCAAATTTAGCATACTGTATAAAAAAACTCCCAAACACAATGTATAGAAAGGAGAAATATGATTATAGACCACATTCATTATCTGACATACAGGAGAAACAGCTGCTGGTTTCTTTCACTGGACAAGCCAAAGGATGTCTCCCTGCTAAAGAAATGGCACCTCTGCTTTGCCACCCATGTTGTATTGATTCTTCACTGAGTCTTGCCAGAACTCCAGCCTTCCTGGAGGGAAGAGGGGCTTGATAGCCAATCAGATGGCAGAGAAGGGAGAGCAGCAACTTGATAGTATCCCACTGGCATGTCCACAGATGCCCTCACTTTGCACAGATTCTCTGCAGCAGTGCTCAAAATTCGTTGGATTATGATCTAAGTTATAAACCAGACCTAATGATCATCCAGTTCTCTACTTTAGAGCGCTTTGTAACTTGAAAGATATAATCTTCCACAAACTAATGTTTAACTTCTCTGTACCCATACACCCCCGGAATCCCAACCCTTCCTTTAGATCAGGGGTGTTAAACTCAATTTTATTGAAGGCCACATCAGGGATGTATTTTACCTCAGAGGGCTGGGGATGGTGGTGGCCAGAGTCGGGCGTGGTGGTGGTGGTTGTGGCCGGGTGAGCTGTCGCCGGGTGGGCGTGGCCGGGTGGCCATGGTGAGCATTTGACACAGGCTGAAGATTCATTTTTTCCCCTTCTTTCTTTCGACAGTTCATTACTATGCTATACTGCGACAGAACTTTATTCCCTCCAGGAACTCCCCCTTTCTCGGGGATGGCCTTCTGGCCTATCAAGACGCTTCCTTAATGACGGATCTTGGGATCCTGAGAGGTGGCATGCGAAGAAGAGACTTCTTAAGGGTTTTTTACAGGGGCTTTTAAACCAAATTTTAAGGGGGGGAGGGGGGGTTGATTCGGATGGCTCAGACAGGCTTGGGGGGGAGTCTGCCAGGGCACAGGCCAGCGCTAACTAATGGGCGCGGGTTGGGAGGGCTAGGAAGGGTTGGGATTCCGGGGGAGACATTAAGCCATTCCATTGGGGGGTTCACCATCTCTACTGTTTGTGGGAGAGGCAGATATGGTGGGGGGCGAGGGCCAAATGATGTTCGGAGGACGCGGGTTTGCTGTTTAAGAGTGATCGCACGTTCTGACCCTCATTGCCCTTCTCGCACTCCCGGGTGCCCGGGATTACAGGACCCTGGTCTCCGGCTGGTGTCGCTTAACGCCAGATCTGTGGTACATAAGGCTCCCCTCATTTATGACCTCATATAAGAGGGTAGAGCGGACCTGGCGTGCATTACGGAGACCTGGTTGGGCCATGAGGGGGGGGTGCCCCTTAGCGAACTATGCCCACCAGGCTTCTGGGCGTTTCACCAGCCGAGAGCCCAGGGCAGGGGGGGGGTAGCGGTGGTTATTAGGGAAAGTCTCAGACCTCAGGAGGTCACTGTGCCTCAGATAGGCGGGTGTGAGTCCCTCTTTGTGAAGTGGGGCCTTGGAGCTCAGGTGGGCCTTTTTGTTACATATCTGTCTCCCTGCTACGTTTCATCGGCCCTGCCGGAGCTGCTGAATGTGTTAGCTGGATTGGCGGTTGATTTCCCCAGGCTTATGGTCCTGGGGGATTTCAATCTGCCTTCCATTGGCGAGACATCCGAGTCAGCTCAGGAGTTCATGGCTTCCATGACAGCTATGGACCTAACTCAGTTAATTCAAGACCCCACCCATAATGGGGGACCCACGCTCGACCTGATTTTTCTTGATGAATGATCTAGATTTAGGGGATATTTCTATTCAACCCTTGTCATGGTCTGATCATTTCCTCATCAGGCTTGACTTCCATACTGCTACCCCTCGCCGCAGGGAGGCGGAACCGACCAGATGGTTCTGCCCCAGGCACCAGATGGACCCCGAAAGGTTCCTGATGGAGCTTGGGACTTTTCCTGAATCCCTTGCTCACAACTCGACCAAAGCCCTAGTGGAAGCCTGGGATAGGGCGGCCGCTGGGGCCTTGGATCGCGTTGTGCCTTTGCGGCCTCTGACCCGGTGTCGATCCCGGGTGGCTCCCTGGTTTACCGAGGAGCTCCGGGAGATGAAACGCCGGAAAAGATGCCTAGAGAGTGGCTGGAGGGCCAGCCGGTCCGAATCTGATAGAACACTAGTAAGAATTCATATTAAATCCTACTTAGTGGCAATGGAAGCGGCAAAACGGCAACATTTTTCCGCTCTTATTCCGTCCGCAGATAACCGCCCAGCCGCCCTGTTCAGGGTGACCCATTCCTTACTTAACCGAGGAACTGGGGAAGACCCCTTGCAGGTAGGGCTGAAGAATCTGTTCAGTATCTGCAGGATAAAATCGCTCAAATCCGGACAGGCTTGGACTCTGACTGGGTAGATTTGGGCGAGCCGACGGGGATGAATCTTGAGGAGACAATCTGGGATGAGTTTGACCCTGTGACCCCCGAGGGCATGGACAGGATTATGGGGAGACTCAGTGCTGCCACTTGTGTGCTGGACCCGTGTCCCTCGTGGTTAGTTTCGGCTTCCCGGGAGGTGACACGAGGCTGGCTCCAAGCGATTACCAACGCTTCATTGAGAGAGGGGTTCTTTCCCACCGCCTTGAAGGAGACGGTGGTGAGGCCCCTCCTTAAGAAGCCTTCCCTGGACCCAGCTTCTTTAGCCAACTACCGTCCAGTCTCCAACCTTCGCTTTGTAGCGAAGGCTGTCGAGAGTGTGGTAGCACGTCAGCTTCCCCAGTACCTGGATGAAGCTGTCTACCTGGATCCGTTTCAGTTGGGTTTCAGGCCCGGGTACAGCACAGAGACGGCATTGGTCGCGTTGGTCGATGATCTCTGGCGGGCCCGGGACAGGGGCTGCTCCTCTGTCCTGGTCCTATTAGACCTCTCGGCGGCTTTCGATACCATCGACCATGGTATCCTACTGCGACGACTTGGGGGGTTGGGAGTGGGGGGCACCGTTTTACGGTGGTTCTCCTCCTACCTATCGGATCGGTTGCAGTTTGTGTTGACTGGAGGGCAGAGATTGACCCCCAGGCGCGTCACTTGTGGGGTGCCCCAGGGGTTGGTTCTCTCACCCCTACTGTTCAACATATATATGAAACCGCTGGGCGAGATCATCCGTGGTTTTGGGGTACAGTATCATCAATATGCTGAAGATACCCAACTTTTCATCTCTACCCCAAACCACCCAAACGATGCCCTCGACGTGATGTCCCGATGCCTGGAGGCTGTGCGGATCTGGATGGGGAGGAACAGGCTCAGGCTCAATCCCTCCAAGACTGAGTGGCTGTGGTTTCCGTCATCCCGATTTGTGCATCTTGCTCCATCTTTGATGATAGGGGGAGAAATTTTAGCCCCCTCAGAGAAGGCTCGCAATCTGGGAGTCCTCCTGGATACGCGGCTTAGTTTAGAAGAACATCTGACGGCCGTGACCAGGGGGGCCTTTTACCAGGTTCGCCTGGTACATCAGTTGCACCCCTTCCTGGATCGGGATGCTCTGTGCACAGTCACTCGTGCCCTCGTCCTTTCTCGCCTGGACTACTGCAATGCTCTCTACATGGGGCTGCCCTTGAAGAGCACCCGGAGGCTTCAGCTGGTCCAGAATGCGGCTGCGCGGGTTGCCATGGGGGTACCTAGGTGCTCCCATGTTACACCCCTTTTAGGTGGCCTGCACTGGTTACCCGTTGTCTTCTGGGTGCGATTCAAGGTACTAATTTTGACCTTTAAAGCGCTCCATGGCTTAGGCCCATGGTACCTGTGAGACCACATACTGCCACCAATAGCCTCCCACCGTCCAGTACGATCCCACAGAGTTGGTCTCCTCAGGGTGCCGTCGGCTAGACAGTGTCGGCTGGTGACCCCCAGGGGGAGAGCCTTCTCTGTGGGAGCGCCTTCCCTCTGGAATGAGCTGCCCCCGGAGCTTCGCATAATCCCTGACCTCCGGTCCTTCCGACGCGCCCTAAAAAGTTGGCTTTTCCAGCAAGCCGGCCTGGCCTGTTAATTTTATTTAATTTTTAAAATATGAGTGTTATATAAATTGGGTTTGTTTTTTGGACTGTTTCTAATTTCCTTTTAACTTTTGTACTATGTGTTTTTTAATGCTGTACGCCGCCCTGAGTCCTTGGGAGAAGGGCGGCATATAAATCCAATAAATCTAATCTAATCTAATCTACTGAAAACATTTATTACTTATTCTTCATATTCTACTAAACTCTTTATTTCTAAATTTATATCCTATTGTTTAATAGTAAATTGCTTTTCCAGGCAAAAAAGTTATTCATACCATTGTATTTTTATTGTTCAACTAATAATAAAAACTTTATCATAAATAATAGCATACAATAGCATAATACAAGGTCTAACAGCAGAGGTAAATTTCCAGGATAGTAAACAGAAATGGCTGTCAATTATAGATACAAAATGGAATACAGAATATGGAATATAGAATAGATGGTTGACTGTTGATGAAATGGACCTACAGTATGTAAAATCTGGCACTAAATTGTAGTATTAACATAGGATGTTGCTTGTTTTCTATCCAGATCAGGCACATACCTGAGGCCATATAATTGTAATCCAGTCCAAGCGAGGCCTGCTGTAGCAATCTGCCCACTGAAAACAGGCCACACGGAAGTCCTGGGCTTCCACACGGCCCATTTTTTTGCTCCACACCCTCCTGCAGCACTCTCCTGGCCAAAAATGGGCTGCGTAGAAGCCCTGAAGGCCCACCTGGAGGTTTTTGGCCTCCACAGCCTTATCTGCGCGGGGGGCGGCGCGGCGGCATAGCCAATTTTGTCTGGCAGAGGCACCACAGGCCGGTCCTTTGATATTTCCAGGATGGCCCACAGGCCAGATCTAAGCATCCTATGGGCCGGATCTGGCCCGGGCACCTTGAGTTTGACCTCTCTGCTTTAGATTCTTGCTTTATATATATATATATGGTTAGTTTTTAATTCACATCTTTTATCTCTTATTGCTTTTCATATTTTATCTTAGATTTTTAATTTTGATTCTTGAGGTACTCTTTGTGCTTTTCTAATTACTGTACTCACCTTCCTTATGCTGGGTTATGATCATTATAAAATTTCTACTTTTATTTGATCTGATTTGACAGCTCAAAATGTAACCCTATTCACTTTTGTCAAAGAGGGAGTTGAGATTTGAAATCATTCTTATTTTCTTGTCATTGTGTTGCAGTTGTATTATCTGCAGTTTGTTTTTCCCTCAGCATTGCAGTTCCTGATCTGTCATGCAATTTTATATGTTTTTGCATGAGATAGAACATTTTGGGACAGTTCTGTAATTATCAAATCAGCCCTGATATGCTATTCTCAATAGAGATATTTTGGTTGCTTCTAAATGATTTTAGAAGTTGGCCCAGAGGAACAGCTCTTCTAAAGAAGTGCACTGTTGAACTTGTAGTACAGAAAGGGACTGTCCTCTATCAATAGTTCTACATACTACTGTGTTCCCTGAAAATAAGACAGGGTTTTATTTTCTTTTGATCCCCGAAATAAGCACAGCCTTATTTTGGGGAGGTCTTATTATTTTTGAGGTGCAGGAAGCAGCAAGCATCATGGCTGCTGCTGTGTGGCAATATTTTCAGGGAGGATTTATTTTTGGGGGAAGGCTTTTTTAATGCATGCGCTCAAAAGCCTGATTGGACTTATTATCCAGGGAGGTCTTATTTTCGGGGAAACGGTATGTGAAAGATAATTTGATTATAATAGTTTTCACTTAGGAATACCCGCGTTGCTAGTACATAAAATCTATTATCTACATTTAAAGAGCTCATGCAAGTTGTAATTAGTTCAGTGGTGGGATACAACCGGTACGCCCCGGTATGAGCGTACCGGTGCCTGCTGGGAGCACCAAGTACCGGTATGGTACGGTGCTCTGGAGGGCCTGCCCGCTCACTCGTGCTCCTTACCTGTATTTGAGCTGTTCGGGACTTCTGCACAGGCGCATGGAGCATACAGTGCCTGTGCGACGCTCCGCTGAGTAGCTGGAGCATCACTGTCTATAAGTATGCATGCATGCGCTGTGCGCATTCATGTGGACGCCCGGCCCCGTTGCACCGTACTGATTGGACCGGGATCCAGAACCCACCAGTGAATTAATTGATCTGTGACTAATTTCTCTAGTTATTGTAACTACAAAAATTTAAAAAATATTTCAGCTACTGTATATGACACTAAAACAACTGGTTTAATATTAACTTAAATGAAACAGATATGATAATAGAAAGTGCTACTGGAAAGACATTTTGCATATTTTTATTTCGGTTAGCAGATTATTGAAAAATTATGGAAAGCTGTCAATGGTGTTTTGTAATTATGTAATGCATAATTTGAATGTATAAATTGCATTCAAGGAAGGATTTTCCAGCAATACCAGCATGCATATAATTGTTATTTTCTATTTTAAGATACAATATCTCTTATTAGTTTAGTTATTCTGAGACATTATAAATAAAAAAAACATTTATCTTATTTGAATAATCATGTTCCTTGATGTGAAAGTGACTTTATTTTTTAGAAGCAATCTCTAATTAAATATGTGGTGCTTTTTTTCTCTGCTAGGCAGGAATTTTCAGCATGAATGCATGTGAAGAAGGCTTTGCCACTGGTGGCAGGGATGGCTGCATTCGTCTTTGGGATTTAAATTTTAAACCCATTACTGCAATTGATCTCAGGGAAACCGACCAGGGGTATAAAGGTAAAAAAAAAAAAGCATTATTTTAATCAGTTTATTTAAGAGATAATTTTTCATAAGTGTGAAGTAGGAAAAAAAACATGTTCCTACCTAGTAAATCAGTTCGTGTTCCAAATGAATAACTTTCAGAGCTGGAGTTGGGCAGCAGAGAAGTGGCCCTTTTTCATCAATAGGTAGTTCTACTGGTTGTTCTTTGCACTCTGTTGGTGATAAAATAATGTTTCCTAGCCCTGATTATAATCAGCACCGAATGTGAGCATGTAATAATGAAAATCCGTATATAATTTAGATTTAAGCTTTGCTTTGCCAAGCTAGGAATGCATCTGGAGTCATAATAAGACTGTGATAAATTTCATGCATGAAATGGTTCTGCCACTTGGGTTTAAATCAATGTAGTTATAGTTCTGCTCATATATTCAGTCTCCCTCCTCTTATCCTCCCCCTCTGATGTTCTTTAAAATTATTATACTGCAATACTGCTGTTGCTGAGTCATAAGAAAACATGCTTACTAATGCTTTTAATCACTGAGAAACTGGAGGTATGATAATTGGAATATGAAGAAAATCATGAAGGGAACATTCTATTTGATGGATTATGACTTTGGTATAATTAAGCTAATTACATAAGCAAATCCTCAATAGGATTCTCATTAGAAATCTGCCAAAATATTTCTACTTGGTTTAGCCTTTTGACAGAAGGCTGTGATAATGTACACAATTGTAATAACATTTGGATTTAAACAGATATTAGATATGCATCCTTTTATAATTTAACAAGCTATTGGGATAAAAAGAAATTAATGTAACTTTGCTCAATCATTTTGAGCATATCTCACAAGTTTAAAAAAAAAAAATTTCTCCTGTAGGACAAACCATTTAGTAATCCAAGCTGACTACCAGTCTACATTCTTTAGCTCAACTTAGACTTCCTGCTTCATATCTATTGATGCTGCTCTATTTTGTTGTATCTTTAATTTTCTCTCTCAGTTTTCTTCTATTGACTATTGGAACATTTTGCAGACAGATTTTAGAATCTAACTTAGCGCCTTGGAATGGGAATATCTGGATCAATCACTTTGGACATATTGTTAAATGAGCAAATTTATTCTCCAAACATGTAGGAGTTTAGCTAAAATAGGGCTTCTTAGGTTGCACACATATGTACTATTCTTAGGAATTATTTCTGATGAACTTTGTAGGGGTTGAGTGACCTCTAACTTGTTCATACAATACATACATATCATCTTACAGAGAAAGGTAGATATTGGTGTTAATGCTGGATCCATTTAAAAAATAATTTGGAAGAAGTGGTAGGACCCTGCATAAGCACAAGAATTTGGGGGGAGGTGGGAAGTCCCATGATTTTAAAAGTTGCATTAACTTTACTGAGTACAGTCTTTAAAGTAGCACCATCTTTTCTTCAGGTGTATGGCAAAATGATCAAAGACAAACTGCTTGGATGAAAAGCAAATTTTGAGACACATGCACAGCTGTAATACATTTGTGCATGCTATATTTTCTATAGCTAAAACCTCTCTTTGGGGTTAATCATTATGTGTAATTTAATTAGTTTTCTGCTATCTTGAATAACAATTTTGCAGATCTACTAGCAATTACATTGAGTATGAAATCTATGCTTGAACAATTGTTTTACTTCTTCCTAGGTCTGTCAGTGAGGAGTGTTTGTTGGCGAGGAGATCACATCCTAGTTGGAACACAAGACAGTGAAATTTTTGAAATTGTGGTGCATGAACGCAATAAGCCTTTTCTTATTATGCAAGGACACTGTGAAGGAGAGCTTTGGGCCCTGGCAGTTCATCCTACAAAACCATTAGCCGTAACTGGGAGTGATGATCGATCAGTTAGGTTAGCTCCATGGATTTCTAAAAAAATACAAGATTCTATAAAGTGTCATTTGAATTCTAAAATACAAACTAGTTATATAAATCATTATACATTATATAAATTTATTATACAAATTACTGCCCAGTAAAATTATTGCTTTATTGTAAAATCAGCTTTTGATGCCACAATGTGACTATCACAATTAAATCTTTTGGAACTGAATGCTCATAAAATTAGATGAAATTTATGTAAATGTCCCTATATTGTACATGTTCAACAGACTGAATCAGATAAAGACGTGTGACATATTTCTTCCTTTTCTTTCCAATGGCTCATACAGATTCATTCCTTATCAGGTTAATTCATTGCATGAATTGTACCTAGTTGTGCATTACTTGTAAATGTATTATGCAGCTGGCTGGCTAGTAAGTGGAATAATTAGATAATTGGTACCTGACATGGCAGATAGATTTTCAATATGTGGTAATAATAGCATACCTTTTAATATAGTTTAATTGCTTTTAAATAATAACAGAAAAGGAAAAAAGGGGAAAAAAACAAAAGAAACAAAATATAGGCACATATACGATCAAAAAATATATATAACAGGTGCTTTAAAATTAGCAAAAAAACAAACAAACCCACCGCAACAGAAAATAATAGTATGATGGCAAAGAATTGCAAGGACTAATGTTTTTAGATGGTAATAATAGTATACCTAATTTGAACTGAGTAGAAATTGATCTGCAGTCAGACAAAGCAATTAGATAATAACCATAAAGCCAGAGAACTATGCACTACAGCAGGGGTCCCCAACCCCCAGGTCTGGGCTGCAGCCCATTCAGAACCAGGCTGCAGAAGTGGGCGAGTCACGCGCACACATGCACGAAGCTACATTTGTGAAAGCAACGCACTTGTGAAACCATCCCCTCTCCGCCACCCCCCCCCCCTTCACTGCCACCACCACTACAACCTAAGCTGGTCTGCCAAGCCAGAAAGGTTGGGGATTACTGCACTTCAGTACTCAAATATATTTTGACATGATGGGAATAAACTCTCAATATCAGTCTGATTTAGAAGACAAAGAAGAAAAATTATCTGCTTGTAAAGGGAAAATCAGTTCTGTTTTTTGCTGCAAAAGCAATAATATATTGTTTGCATGAAATACATTTCTTATAGAATATGGAGCCTTATAGATCATGCACTAATTGCACGGTGTAACATGGAAGAACCCATTCGTTGTGCAGCTGTTAGCACTGATGGAATTCATCTTGCTCTTGGAATGAAAGATGGTTCTTTTACAGTACTTCGTGTTAGGTAGGTTATACCTTTTCACATAAAATGAACTTTGCTTTCCCCAATGAATAGTAATTTTCTTAACCTCTTCTGGCTAGTTGCATGACATAAGTAGTACATCCATTTTTTTTCCCATTTGTACTCATTTTTAATGCAATTGCTTAAAATGCCCATACTGTATGTGCCACTGTGGAATGTAGAATGTATATATATATATATATATATATATTTGCAGAAAGTTGTTTTCTGTAGCCTTGATTAGTAAGCATTTTATTTTATTTTTTCTGCAAGATCATCACTTCTATGCTTTAATCTGATTGTTTCATTTACTTTATTTTTAAACTATTCGGTAGTCAAAAGATTTTAGGTTTATAGTAAGCATGTGTGCATACTGTACAAGTGCACACGCATACATACACACACACGTGAAGAAATAATCCAGTTCAACAAAAGATATACAACAAAATCAAATAAAATGCAAGTTAAAAACACTACAAACTAGGCAGCAGCAAGACAAATAATTACTATCTTAGGACAATATGAATTAATACACCATTCATATGTGTGTGTGTGTGTGTGTGTGTGTGTGTTGTATTTGTGCTGATAAATAAATAAAGGGAGACTAGTATAGATCTATTTCAAGCTATTTAGCTTTCATCAGCTAGCCATACCCTTACTGGGATTTGAACCTGGGCTGTATTACATATTAGGCAGATGTATTAGCCACTAAGCCACATGCTTTCCTCCTTATCAGCTGAGCCAGGGAAATAGGTATGTATTTGTGTTACAACCCCTGGTATGCCCAAATATGGGAGGGAACTCACTACTCCTTCTTTCTGTCTATCGACTCACTGCAGGAGACCATCCAGGCAGAAAATCATATTTTTAATGTTGCCTTTTTATATTTGTGTTGTATTTGTGCTGATAAATAAATAAAGGGAGACTAGTATAGATCAATTTCAAGCTAATTAGCTCTCATCAGCTAGCCATACCCTTACTGGGATTCGAACCTGGGCTGTATTACATATTAGGCAGATGTATTAGCCACTAAGCCACAGGCTCTCCTCCTTATCAGCTGAGCCAGGGAAATAGGTATGTATTTACAATATAAATGCAATGGCAAGCTATTTCCATATTATTTCAGTATGTAGATATATTCACGAGGTAACAGAGATTCAACAGAGATTATTTTTTTAAAATGTAGCTTTAATCAATATTATCTATTTTTTGTGTTACAGAGATATGACAGAAGTTGTTCACATTAAGGATAGGAAGGAAGCTATTCATGAATTAAAATATTCACCAGATGGAAATTTCCTTGCAGTTGGATCCAATGACAGCTCTGTTGACATTTATGGTGTTATTCAACGATATAAAAAGGTTGGAGAATGTGTTGGATCCTCAAGTTTTATAACCCATATGGACTGGTCTTTAGACAGTAAATATTTGCAAACCAATGATGGTAGTGGAAAACGTCTTTTTTATAGGATGCCTGGTGAGATATTTTACTACTGTTATATAATCCAAGAGAAAAATAAGTGAATTTTGGGTTGGGCTGCCTAATATGCCATATTCCTAGTGGAATATTCATAGGAACTGTAATGACTATTCCTCTAACAACTCTCATCAAGCTTAACCCTATTTGAGAATAACAAGTATAAAAGCATAAATCACTCCGTTTGTTGGCTAACTTTATGATTCGTAACAGAATAGCTGTGTTCAAAAAGTATGCTAAACTCAAATAGGCTGGAGATAGTATACATTTTGGAATACCTTAGGCTACAATATTGTATAAATATTTCTTGGGAGTAAGCTATATTGACACATACTTCCAATTCAATTAATATTAAGCCTACACAGTTTTAGTTGTTCTTTCTTCCTGTTTAACAATGTTTTTAATATCCCCACAATCTTTAACAAATGTGCTATTTACTGTTGTTTCTTTCAGTACTCTCTTACAAAGAGAAAGACGATCCTTTTCTCAGCTTGGTTAAAACTTCATTAAGACTCTTCATGTGAAATACAACAATTCTAAAATTCAGAATTTATTTAAAGTACTTAATTTTTTTTATAATTGACGAGCATCATTAAGTAGGTATCTTTTTCTGTCTAGGTGGAAAAGAAGTGATGAACAAAGAAGAGTTAAAGGGCATCCAGTGGGCTTCATGGACTTCAGTTTCAGGCCTTGAAGTTAATGGAATATGGCCTAAGTATTCAGAGATGAATGATATCAATTCTGTTGATGCAAATTTCGTTGGTCAGGTTCTTGTTACAGCTGATGATTATGGAACAGTAAAGCTCTTTCGGTATCCATGTATAAGAAAAGGTAACATTTTTTGTAAAGTACTTTTAATGGAAATAAGTTTTATAAAGGTAGTAAACCAAAGTAATGTCTTTTCAAGAGATCAGTTCTAATTAAAAGAAATATGTGCTGGTGGGAAGGAGGCAGATAAGGCATTGTCACTTGTGTCAGCTGAAACACACACATCCACAAAAGATACAGATTTCACAACATGTTAGATCAGGGTGATACTCCAAAACATTGAATCCAATTGGAGCTTAAAATATAAGGCTCTTATGAAGCCCTTTTAAGGCTCAGAGAAGGTTGGATGCAGCACAGACTCAATCAACCTAATGTAACCTTTGTGACTCATTTACTAAGGAATTTAATTGTTAAACTAACCACAGATTGATTGGGCATATGCAAATCTCTCTGATAATAGGTTGTATCATTTTTAGACTTCAGTATTTCTTGGGATTCTATATTATTTTCAGTATTTATTCATTTAATTGCCCCCCACCCCAACTCCAGTGGACTATATGAAGATTATACATGCTTAAAATGGAAGAAAGAAAAAGAGACTGATTGTTAAGATTTTTTATTCAATTTTTTCCAAATTTTTTGAATTTTTTTTATTCAAATAGTCAATACACTAAAAGCCAATTCAAAAGTAATAATTCTGTTATAGGTCATGTAACATTAATAAAACTTTATGAAGAGGGAAAAATACAACAAGAATGCAGAGACTAGCAATTCTTGTCACACAGTGATGAGCTTTCAGAGTGGCCAGAGTTTCATTTGCTAGTCTCAATTGTGATTGCTAAGTGAAAACTACTCTTACTGTGTTTTGTGGTCTTAAATATCTAGATTATTGCAATGCATTGTACATGGAGATGCCCTTGAGAAGTATTCACAAGCTTCATGATGTTGGATATTCAACACATTAGCACCACTACTGTGTGAGTTGCATTGGTTGCCAGTGTATTTCCAGGTGCAATTCATGGTGCTGGTTATTGCCTTTAAAGCTCTTCATAGCTTGGCATGAGTTTACCTGAGACAACATCTTTTCCCAGTTGTTTCTACCCATCTCATTCAATCCAGCAGGTGGGCATGTTACAATCCCATCAATCCAGAAATGTTAGCTGTTGGGTACTAGGAGATATGTCTTCTCAGCCATAGACCTGACTTCTGGAACATTCTCTGTTTGTTTGTTTGTTTGTTTGTTTGGTTGGTTGGTTGGTTGGTTGGTTTATTGCTATAGCTGCCCATCTCAGCAAATTACTCTGGGCAGCTCACAATTCAAAAACATATTACAATCTCCCTTCAGAGATCAGGAAGAACCTGATCCTGTTGGCTTTTTGTAAGACCATGAAGACCTAGTGGTCCCAAGTCTGTTAAGAACCCCATTTGAGAAACACTGCATTAGGTAAGTTGTGTGAACTATACTTCAAAATGTAATGAACCTATGTTTTTAATAGGGGCAAAGTTTAAGAAATACTTTGGTCATTCAGCACACGTGACAAATGTCAGGTGGTCACACGATTATCAATGGGTTATTTCTATTGGTGGAGCAGACCACTCTGTTTTCCAGTGGAAATTTATTCCTGAAAGAAAGTTGAAAGATGCTCTTCACATAGCCCCACAAGGTGAGTGAATATATGCAAATTAATATGATTTCAACAATAACATATAATATTGCTAGTAATGATTTTGACATGAATTTCTCTTTAGATGGGCAATATTTCAGCTATTATTCATATTTTGAGGGGTTTCCCCCCTGTTTTGTTCTTTGCCATTTTCCATATTTGTGTAACATTGGTATTTATTTATCTAGACATCTTTTTTCTCCCTCTTCTATAGTTGGCTAATAACAAAATATTTTAAAAGTCATATTAAATGCCAGGAATAGATTACAAAAATGAGTCTAGTTCCAAAATATTCCAGAACAGTATGGAACAATGATTGAAAATGTATCTCGTATGTAAATATAGATATAGAATTGGATTTGATCAAGATGCATTAAAATCTTAGAATCTTCTGCAAGTATTCTGGACTGTAATTTGCTCTTTCTTTTGATTTCCCACCAGATTCGATGATTCTTATTCCTATTTTGGTTCTTGTTTTCTATCTTTAACATTGGCTATGTACTGGCACTGTTACAATGAATTTAAACATTATCCTTTGAAAGACACTTTAATTGGCCTTTCTTATAAAACACAGGAGCAGTCCATTTTCAACTATTCAGTACAAGAAATTGCAATCATATTAATAGTCTAAAATGAGAAAAAGTAATAATCTAATGGGAATCTATTGATCAAATGGATGTTTAACTACAATAAGAAGTGCCAGGACTGCCATCATTAAGCAATTCAACCATGTGATGTTGAATTTTGCAATCTCATCATTTAGTGATAGGAATTCTGGTCCCATTTGCTGTTGTATCTTAGGGGCTTTTGTAATTGTTCCAGCTGGGTTGCAACTTAGTTCTGATACTGATGGAAAACTTTGGTGACTTAACCATGGTCAATAATGTTGCTGAGCATGTATAGATATTGATAATCGTCAAGGGTGAGCTCTCCTTCTATAATGAGAGTGGTAGTAAAAGTGAAATTTAGATCTGAGGGTTATGTATTATTTATAACATTTAAATTTCCTCCCTCCTGCATGTTTAGCGGCAGACATAAATTTACTACAGAATAATAAGAGGGGGGTATGTATGTTATCCTTTGAAGAAATCCTGTGAGAAATTCTCCACCCTGGAGAACAGTACAGTATCCCGGAATACTGTCTATTGTCTTCTGTCTTTTTTGAGTTAATAGTTATAGCTATGTACTGTAACTGCTTGTTTCCCATCCTTTCAGGTTTCTGTTATCTTACCCTTTTTTCTCATGTGGGAACATTATGCTCATAACTTGAAGGCCCTCTATAGAATTTGCTTCTGTGAGAATATGTATAGTTCTTGACTTGAGTTTGCTTTTACTATTTCAGTATTTTCTCTACATTTTATTTGTATTATAGAAAGCATGATTGACTCCAATAGTGAAGAATCAGATTCTGATCAATCTGATGTTCCAGAGCTGGACTCTGAAATTGAGCAAGAGACTCAGATCACTTATCGACGACAGGTATTATCCTATACATTAAGGAATGAGCTAGAAACACCCTAGATTGTTTCTGCTTGTCCTAATAATCCTGGATGTGTCTAAAATATTAATACCACAATTAAGCTTGAGTTACTTTTCTGCCAATCAATTGTCTGCCTGTTGATTCTGTATAGTCTTAGGAGGGAGAGGATGGAATATGGAAAATAAGTTGATTTTAGAGATGTTGGACACTAGACTTTCTTACTATCTGCCTTATGTTAATAACCAAATGCCACCCAGCATGAGACGTACCAAGCAAGATTCTTCAAAGCCATGAAAAAGGAAGAAGTGCCCAATGTAAACTATAAGAAGGAATAGCATTATCATGTTGGCAGAGTTTAATCAACTGCTTTAAATGGTTTTGTTCTAGTATGCAATAAAAGTTCTTATCTAGCCGTGTCACATTGAGTGCCTATGGAGCTTCTTCCAAATTCAAGACAATTACATATAGATCCCTGAAATTATGTCCCCTGAAGTAGTGTATCACTGGATAAACTTTTTGCTATCATCACAAATGGATTTTTAAAAATGGAGAAATGCATTTGCTACGTACAGTGGCTAAGACGTTGAGCTTGTCGATCAAAAAGGTCTGCAGTTTGGCGGTTCGTATCCCTAGTGCCGTGTAACGGAGTGAGCTCCCGTTACTTGTCCCAGCTTCTGCAATCTAGCACGTAAAAATGCAAGTAGAAAAAAAATAGGAACCAACTTTGGTGGGAAGAGAACAGCGTTCCGCGCGCCTTTGGTGTTTAGTCATGCTGGCCACATGACCACGGAAATGTCATCGACAGTGCTGGCTCTTCGGCTTTGAAACAAAGATGAGCACCATCCCCTAGAGTCAGGAACAACTAGCACATATGTGCGAGGGGAACCTTTACATACCGCTAGGTCATTCTGTAACGTATCCCATTTATTGACTTTTAAAAGTAATTTCAGCTCTTGCCCCAAATGTCTAATATTAACATTTCTTTATTTTTTATTCCAACTTTATTATTTTTATAAATAACTCAGGCCATGGACATGTATAATACTCCTTCCTCCTATTTTTCCCATAACCTTATGAGATGGGTTGGACTGATAGGGTGATTGCCCCAAAGTCACCCAGTTGGTTTTCATGCCTAAAATGGAAGTAGGACCTTTCCACTAAGTCAATATCTTCATCTTCCATTCTTGAGCAGATAGTTGTGGTTTTACCTCCTATTATATTTAATCTTAACCTCAGGGTTTTTTTTTTAATGCTATTGACTTTCATTACTGGGGCTTGCAAAGCATTTGCCTATTCAGCTTTCACAGTAATTACTTATAAATTTTATTCTAATAATTTATTTAATTGAAATAGCCTTTTAACCATGTTGCAATTATGTCCAATATATGATGTTCATTTGGAAAACTTCTACTCCTTAGAGTGATTGGTTCTTCAAATATGCACAATGACAGAAAATCTTTGTATTCTCTGCTAAGGTTTACAAAGAAGATCTACCTCAGCTTAAAGAGCAATGCAAAGAAAAACGAAAAACTGCAGCCTCAAAAAGAAGAGAGAGGGCTCCTATCAATAGTATAAGATTGCATTTTGTTCATGGGTGTGTAAATCTTTTCTTTTTCCTTTTCTTTCCCCTTTTCTATTTTTTCTTTCTTTTCTTTCCTAAAAGGAAATAATACATATTATGTATTTATCAAGATTTGGATTCTCCAGGATGAATTCTACAACTGGCTGCTCTATGTTGTTTTTAATTAAAAGCAGCCACGTGGGTTTATTTTGAATGGAATTATACTACTGAGAGAAAGCATTGTTTTTCCTGAGTATAATTTCTCAGACTTCACCTGTACATTCTTCCTATGCATACCCAATATAACAATATGGGGAAGGAAGCTTATATGAATCATGTTAGGCAAATGTACTGTGTTTGCATGTTTCTTCTACAAAACAATATTTTTTCTGTTTTAAATTTATGAGTTATTGTTTAAAACAGGTCAAGATAGTGAGTGTTGCCCTAATAGTTGATAGGAAGTAGGTCTAAGTTGAAAGCAGAAACTTAGATAACCTTTTTAATCAGGGCAAACAGTTCAAAGGGAAATTACTGATATAACTTAGTTTGATTTGTCGTTCTATGAGACATATCCAATTTGGTATGTAGGAGTAGAGGTGCAATGACTCAGCGGTTAATGATGCTGAGCTTGTCAGCTGGAGAGCTGACAGCCCTAGTTAGAAGACCTGAGCTCTGCACCATGGAGTGAACTTCCTTTACTTGCCTTAGCTCCTGCATATCTAGCAGTTTGAAAGCATGCAAATCTGAGAAGATTAATAGGCACCACTTCAATGGGAAGGTAACAGCATTCCATGCTCCTTTGGCAGGCTACATACCACAGAAATGGTCTTTGAACAATGCTCCAAAAAAACAGCACCAGATTGATACAGAAATCTTTAGCTTTTTGTATATAGGAGTGTGCTTTCACCCACTTTATTACATGGTGAATGGGATAAGCCAGGAGAAATGTGTAATAAAACAGAAAGAAATATGGTTAGGAATGAATGGTACATATCATGTTTCCGCGAAAATATGACAGGGTCTTATTTTTTTTTGACCCACGAAATATGTCCTTGGGCTTATTATAGGGGAGGGCTTATTATTTTCTGGGGAAAGTAAGAAGCGAGGCCCGCCTTTTACCTTTCCAGCTCCGTCGCATTCCTCGCCCATTCGTCCAGTGAAGCCCCTTGTAAAAAAAACCTCGCAAGTTGAACTCATGAGGTTATTTTTACAAGGAGGAAAGGGCAAGGAATGTAGCGGAGCTGTCTGTCTTCCGTAGCACTAGGGCACGTGTCTCGCTTCTCCCCTCACTGCTACCCCTCACTAAAGGGACGTTGGTGAAGGGAAGCAGCCAGGCCCACCGTTATCATTGGGGCCTGGTGGGAGGTGTTCTTTTTGCGTGAGAGGGAATGGGGTGCGAGGTGTGTTGCTGGCCTGCCACCTTCCACCTCACCCCCAATGTAACAGCTGCCTGGCTTCTTCCCTTCCTCGACATCCCTTTAGCGAGGGAGAGGAGAAGCGACACGCGCGTCCTAGCTTGGAATCGG
Source organism: Natrix helvetica (assembly GCF_964273705.1). Taxonomy (NCBI): domain Eukaryota; kingdom Metazoa; phylum Chordata; class Lepidosauria; order Squamata; family Natricidae; genus Natrix; species Natrix helvetica. The sequence goes on from NC_138548.1 coordinate 48,488,817, forward strand.
ACTGTTCTCCTCCTGCCCTTCGCCCACCTATTTTACCCCCAGGGTTTCTCCCCCAGTCATCCACCTCTTATCACTTCGCCTCCGCTGTGAGGCACCTGGCTGTTCGTCCTTCTCTTCCATCCCCAGCCCTTCCTCACAGGCCTTTGGGAGAGATACTATTCACCCCGGCCTTTTTGGCTCAAGTGACAGTTAGCCGCCAGCCAATTGAAGGAAGGGAAGGGAGAAAGAGAGAGGCATGGAGGGAGAAAGTGTTTTGTGTCGAGTTTCTAGTTGCCTCGGGTCCGAGCTAGAAAATCTAATAAATCCTTTGCAATCCCCCCACCCCAAAATGCTGAGGCAGATTTCTTTCTCCTGAGAGGGCCTATTTCTTCTCTTTTATCTTTGCACAGGCTTAAATGTCTATTATTAAGAATTCATGATTGTTCTTGTAAAAAAAACCTCGTGAGTTCAACTTGAAAGATTTTTTTTACAAAGGGCTTCACTGGATGAATGGGTAAGAGGCACTCCTCGCATCTCCCCCCCACCTGCCACCCCGGGCGGCGGGGAAGGGAACCAGGCAGGCTGCCTGTACCATTGGGGCGAGGTGGGTGGTGTTGGGCCGCGAGGCGCACCTCTTACCTTTCCAGGTCCATCATGTTCCTTGCCCTTTTGTCCAGTGAATCCCCTTGTAAAAAAAGCCATGAATTCAACTCACAAGGTTTGTTTTACAAGGGGCTTCAATGGACGGAAGGGCGAGGAACGCAGTAGAGCTGTCAGTCTGGTAGCGCTAGGACGCGCGCCTCGCTTCTCTCCCCCCCCCCCACCTGCCACCCCTCGCTAAAGGAGCGGCAGGGAAGGGAACCAGGCAGGCTGCCTTTACCATTGGGGTGGGGTGGGCTGTGTTTTTGTGCATGAGAAGGAACAGGCAGCAGGAGGTGATCACATTGCTGGCCTGCCATTCTTTTTGCGGCAGGCCCTCTTTTTGCCCTGGAAGCTGTACCAATAGGTGGTACAGTGGTAATGGCGGGGACCAGTTGCACATGCACTTAAATAGTTGGGGCGGGCTTATTTTCAGGGGAGGGCTTATTATGACGCATGCTCTGAAAAGCCCGATTGGGCTTATTAGCAGGGCGTGTCTTATTTTTGGGGAAACACGGTAAATGAAAGATAAATCATTATGGACCGCATACAAAAAAATGGAGTGTTATGAAAAAAGAAAGAACAGTTTGAGGGGAAGAGGAAAACTGGGAAAGCTGTGTTTAGATCAAGGATAGGCTTCAAAGATTTTAGCAAGGGGTTCTCTGCCTGGTTGCTTGGTGGGCGTGTCCATGGTGGGCATGGCCTAGTTGGCCTCCTGCACCACAGCGGGGGAGGTATTTTTGCTTTCCCCAGGCTGTGGAGGCTTTTTTTTGAGCCTCTGGGAGGGCAAAAATGGCCTCCCCAAGCTCTGGAGGCCCAAACGGGCACATTTCCGGCTTTCCTGAACTTCCGGTAGACTTGTTTTTCACCCTCCCCAAGCCTCCATGCATGCCCCTACTTACCTGCATCCAAACCGGGCCACGTGGGGACTTTGGGGAGGGGTGGGTGGGGCCAACCAGGAGTGGGATTTGCGGGTTCTCTGAACTGCACAGAATCTTAGCTAGAGATTCTCCTGAACTCCTGCGAACCCCCAGCAGCCCACCCCTAGTTTGGATGAAGTTGATGAGACCTTCAGAAAGAGAGGGGAGAAGCTTAGAGAACAAAAGACAAGGTATGAAACTAGTGAAAGCAAAAATAGGAATAGAGTTATGGTGAATAATATTGGCATAAACGAAGTTTAGTTAGATTTCCTTTTCTTCTTTTTTCTGCTTCTGATTATTTTTTTCTGCATTTAAATACAATGTGGCTTATGTTGAAGAGGAATAGCACCATCCATGTATATATTTATTGCATTAAGATACATGTTACTTTAATTTCATGTTGTTTTATTAGTTACAGAGGCTATGACTGTCGGAGTAATTTATTTTACACTCAGACTGGAGAAATTGTGTACCACGTTGCAGCAGTGGGCATAGTATACAATCGGCAGCAAAACACACAGCGCTTTTATTTGGGTCATGATGATGATATCCTATGCCTTGCTATTCACCCTCTAAAGGACTATGTGGCCACAGGCCAGGTAGGATGTATGGAAGAACTAGAGATCTAGAGTTGTTATTTCAGTCCAGTCAGTCTATAAAGGGTATTTAATATTCCTGTCAATATTCTTCTGCTGTAGAAAATGTGTTTGGGCTTGTTTTGCTACATGAGAAAAAATAATAACATGGATGATTCTTGGGCTGTATAAGAATAGGAGTGTCTGGAAATCAGAAACATATTTTTCCTGCAAAGGGAAATGTTCAGTGTATGTGTGAGAGCTTTTCCACTGCATGTTTTACAATGAAAAATACTAAAGCAGCTGGATACACAGAACTTCATAAAATACATGGATGGACCTATGCTTGATTAGAACCAGTGGGTTGAATCCATTGCATAGATGACGGTTGGATCAAAGCATGTAAAAGATGACATCTACAGGACATGTAGATCCTGATGTAAATGATGAAGTTTATATAGTGGCATCATATGTCATGATGTTCTTATATAACAATGTCATTTGCATTGTTATGTACAGAAAGTGTCATAATTTTAATATTATCTTGTCTTGGATGCCTCTGATCAAAAGGAGTAATTTCTGTTTTCTAAACAATTGTTAGAAATTATTAATCTAGTGATTGTTTTAAGTAACATAATATACCTTACAAAGTTTATTTTCAAAATTGTACAACAATAATTTATAATGACAGACAGAATCATCCCAGGAAAAAACAGTGCTGTGTTTGCTAAGCTCACATTTACAGTACTTACTTATTTGCACAATTTATCTATTGCCTTATTCCAAAATAGACTTTAGAGCAGGGGTGTCAAACTGGCGGCCCAGAGGCCGGATGCATCACACATAGGTCATGCCTACCCCAGCTCTGCGAAGGGGAAAAACGTCACAAAACATCATGTGACGACAACATGACACTGTGAGTTTGATACCCATGCTCTAGAGCAGTGTTTCTCAAAGTGGTCCGTACCGCGCCCTTGGGGGGCGTTAAAGAAGTGCAAGGGGGCGGTAGGAAGTTCCGCCTTACATGGGGGCGTTGAACGTACAGAAGGGGGCGTTGAACAAATTCTATTTATTACTTGTTCTGCCGGACTCACACAGCAGTCATTGCGCGCGGCACGTGGGCAAACCTGCAACACCGATCGTTGCTGTTGGAAACATGGCTTTCATACGAGCGAATGTGCACTTCCTTAGTCAGTCTTGGGTCTAACATTGCGTCCCCAGTAGCGCAAGGAATAGAAAATTCAATAAAATCCCATAGAATGCTGATCAAATTTCTATGATATCCTATTCAAATTTCTATGGCTGTGCTACTGGGGGTCTAGTGTTTGCCGCGCGCAGTGTGAGTCAGCCTCCTTTCACTGCGCCAGGAATGGAGGCTTCCCCAGTAGCACAAGGAATAGAAATTTCAATAGAATCTCATAGAAAGGTGATCAAATTTCTACGGTATTCTATTTAAATTTCTATGGCTGTGCTGTTGGGGTTGCTGGGTCTTCTTCCTTAGAGTTTAGGCGTCCTTGGCACATCTGACGAGCGAAAATGCCAGTTTCAGATACGTCCTTCCCTTCTGTCTGAACAGCCAATCACGTTACAGATCGTCATTTGTGTGTCAGACGTCGGAGATGCCCAGTAATTACTACCATAGAGTTATGAATAGAATTTCATCAAATTTCTGTGGTATTCTATTGATATTTCTATGAATATTTTTTTACTGGGATTTTTCAGAAATTTGAGTCATATACCCGGTGGAAAAAAGTCATAGAGTTATGAATAGATTTCCATAGAAATATTGTAAAATTCTATTGATAACTCTATGGCTTTTTCCACCGGGATGATGATGTTGTTAACCGACGGATTTTCAAATTAATTGTACTATCAACCATCCTAAGATAAGGTGAGTGTTTGACCACCTCTATGGTCGTTCTAACCGTTAGAACTATTGTTATTGATATAGAATTTAAATAAATATTTCGTATAAGTCGATGTACAAGATTACAACATCCGTGCTTCAATATCTTGTTATAAATTAATAGAGTTCAGTCATAAAGCTGGCCTATTGTTTCTGGGGCTCGTAACATAAAAGCTAAGCTGCTTGCAAACTAGGATATAGCAAGCACTTGCAAACATTCCTGTAACATAAAACGTCTTTTCTTGCAACTGCTTGCATAGCCACACGCAAACGTAAAAAATGCAACCACTTGCTTTTGGCAATGTAACATAAACCTCCAATCCGCTTGCAAAGCCGTTCGCAAATTTGCATGCAGCTGGAGGCGCTTGCAAAGTCACCTTTCTATGATTCATCGATGAGAATGAAGAAAAAGCCATAGAGTTATCAATGGAATTTCCTAATACTTCTATGACATCATGTTCATAGATCTACCGGTGAAAATTTATTTACATGTAATACATTTTGCAATTTAATACATTTTGTATATTATACAATTAAATAATCTTTAGGGGGCGGTGGCAAATCAAATTGTGTCTTAAGGGGGCGATGGTTAAAAAAAGTTTGAGAAACACTGCTCTAGAGAATGTAGAGGTATTGACAAATTAAACACATTATAAAGTAAAAATAATAATCATAAGCATATAGAATGCAAGAATTAATGCCAGAGTTATGGATCCATATTAACCAGACTTAAAAGACCTTCTTGAGCAGCCAGGTTTTGCAAGTTTTCTGAAGGACATGGAAATAGGAGTAAAATACTGTAATACAAATGGCTGACATGGTTAGGAATTGGGTATAATAAAAAAAAAACTAGTAAATTTAGTATAGTAAGTTTATGTGTTCAATCTCTTATATAAGGTTGGCCGGGATTGCTCAACCCATGTTTGGGATACAGAAACAATCAAACCATTGTCGGTATTAAAGGGCTATCACCAGTTTGGTGTTTGTGCTGTTGATTTTTCAGGTATGTATGGTTATCCTATTTGGTGTGTGAAGGAGAGATATTATTAGAATGTTGTCTTTTGTAATCTCTCTGGTCATTGGCATTGGATTCTGTTTAGCAACCATATAATGAAATTAACTCAGTTTCTCACTGCCTATCCTTATGAGGCCCATCTCTTCCTAAAATGTGGATGTTTGATGGCCAAAGGAGCAAAATCTTCGATCATCAAGTGGTGATAACTGCCTGCATAGAAACTAATTGGGGCAGATATATGTAATAGCATTGGTCTTAAGTTGGTTAAATGTTGAAAATAAGTTAATGACCATAATAGTTGAAAATGATGAATGATCCAATGCCAATAAAAAAACATTGAAATATAACAAAAGCATCATTTCTGTCATATATTTCACCATTATTGATTTTTTTTAAAAAAAATAGTTTGAAAAAGTATATCTTAAAAACAAGCATGTGGTTGAATTAGAGAAATCATTAGCTTTCTAAACTAATGATTTTTAAAGTAAGTGTCACAGTTCTCACTTTCAAATTTTGGCAACAGAAGTGCCTGCCTTTAAATTTCATCAGTTATTATGTGAGGCATTCTTCAAAATGTTTACATATATGAAGAGATATAAGTGTCATTAAATATTCATTTGTTAGGTGCAGCACAAAATGTATGGCATTATAATATGTTTTGAAATGTAATTTTTGTTTTTGCTACTCAATATTTATCTATTTTTATTGAGTTTAAGTTGCATTTTTGTACATTGCAATTATATTAGCCATCCTTGACATATAGTACTATTGGAATGTCAAAGTGGTTCAGGAAATTAGGTAAATAAGCCAGATTTGCCTGAGAAATACAGTATATGCATTTTAATAGCAGACTATGATTATTATTAAGTTACTGAAAGTATACAGAGGTACCGGTAAATCTGGAAAATCAAGCAGCCCATATGCAAATGACACTGACCTTTTAGGCCTTGAAGTGATGGAGAATGATTGAAAAAATATAAAAGTGCATATTTGGAATCAAATAGCAATGAAGACAGTTACTGCTGAGATACAAATATGTGACAATGAGAGTTTAGATATTCAAACTGCCCCCCATATTTATTGCCATAATTTGTAAATATTGCTGTTTATAAAATAATGCTTTATACTTTGTTTTATAGCTGATGGCAAACGTTTAGCTTCAGTTGGAATAGATGACAATCACACTGTTATTCTTTGGGATTGGAGAAAAGGAGATAAGCTTTCAGCAGTAAGGTAAAAAGGTCACCCAGTTGTTTTACTCTAATAATGTCTTATGATTATATTAAAATCATAGTAAGAAGCAGGACATTTGTAGCCTTGTTTGTATTCATACCTAATGTGCAATGGGCTGTCAAATTTCTTATTATGGATGTGGATGGATTGTACAAACTATATCCAATCTGCTTTATTGTGTTTATATTACTAGGCCTTACATATACTGTACATTAGGTCCACTTGTAAAATGGAGAATGTCAAATTCTAACTTTGAAAGATAAATAGACAATTCATCTACTAATCTTAATTATTCAATATAAATAATTGTTGAAGTTGTTTTGTCAAAGCTTTATTGTATGGAGAAAATATTTTCCCACATGAAAGTGAAAACATCTTTAAATTTCTTTTAGGGGGAGTAAAGACAAGATCTTTGTTGTTAAAATTAACCCCTTTATGCCTGATAAACTAATTACAGCTGGAATTAAACACATAAAATTCTGGCGAAGAGCAGGTAAGGCAATATTTTTAAAATACTTTGAGTAATTATCAAGTTACCTCAATCATATTTTATTTTCCCTTTTATATGATATTGTAGTTTACTGGGGTATGAAAGTAAATGAAGCTAAACCCAATAGTAAGTTGTTACTTTAACTTTTTAACATAATTTGCTTTTGAGAAACTGTTCATTTAGAAACAAATGTTCAAGGTCAAATATAATAATTTGGTTTTTTTTTTTAATTTAAGGAGGTGGACTAATTGGAAAAAAAGGTTATGTGGGTCCAGTGGGAAAAATTGATACAATGATGTGTGCAGTTTATGGCTGGACAGAAGAAATGGCATTCTCTGGAACTGCAACAGGAGACGTGTGTATATGGAGAGATATTTTCCTCGTCAAAACAGTGAAAGCACATGATGGCCCATTGTTCAGTATGCATGCATTAGAAAAAGTGAGTAACTTACCATTGAATATAAATTGATTTTATTACATTCAAGAAGTTAGATTAGATATGCCTAAAGGGTTTGGCAAGCTCACTATTTTTCATCTTTTTCCTCCTTAACTCAAAAAGTATATATCAAGAGTATGGCTATGCATCTTAGCAACAGTGCACACATTACACTACACAAGCAGCCACGGCATTCTTCATTGTGTTTTTGCTTACTCTTAGTCTTTTGTAATCTCTTCTTCTCCAATCTCTCCACCCTATGGTGGGGAGTGGTAAGAGTGGAAAATGAATCTAACACAGGAGAAATTGCATAAAAAGATCCCCCCCCCTTTTCCTCCCCTCCTCATTTAAGCAATCTCTCTGCTCTGTGTGTATGGGGGTGGAGGTGGGGACAAGGAAATCTTTTTAGAATCTGCCCTTTCTCATTCAAAGGCAGCACTTTCTTGGCCCTTTTAGTCTTTTCTCCATCACTAGATGCACTTTCCTTTGAACTCAAGGGCTTTCACTATAAGCACAATAATATTTTAAGCACAAGTAGCCTTGCATTCAAAAACACAATAAAGGTCACAAGCCATCTTGCTTGGATGATGCTCACTGTGAAACTGTCACCATCATTCAGGGTGAATATAGCATGAAACAACCACATTTTAATACGATACGATTTTGCGACCTGTGCTTCAGAAACACAAATGTGAGAATATGGATGCCATAAATATATAAAATTGAGGGTAAAGTTGATTAAAATAGCTGTAGAAATATTACTCAGGTTTGCGGCAATGAAATACAATATGAATGAGTATAACATGTAAATAACTTCTCAATGTGGTTTAGAATCAAGAGATATGGAATATGTTTTATATTATCTTTCTCTTTAGGGATTTGTAACTGGGGCAAAAGATGGAATTGTTGCTCTTTGGGATGACAGCTTCGAACGGTGTCTGAAAACATATGCTATCAAACGAACCGCATTAGCCCCGGGCTCCAAAGGTAATTTGAAATTTTCTTAGATCATTATAATACAGACTTATTTTCTACTGTTTTAAAATAATTATCTTTTTGTGAATTGATTCATCGTAATCCATTTTGTGATCTGATTCAGCTGAAGAGTTTGAAAGCATGAAAGAGCAACAGGTGCTCGTGACTTTTGAGTAGTTGAGAGCTTTTCATGTAATTCCCATAATGTGCTTTGTCTGCTTTCATGCAGTAAAAGGATTTCTATTATAACTGAATTTTACTATGTAACTTGAGTTGCATAAAACAATTCAGAGATTAGCAGAAGTCTATTGTTATCTAGAGTATAGCCTGCTAGAGTATCCCTCAGTCCTCTCTTATACTAAGGAGAAGCAAGATGAATTTATTTTGATTCTCTTTCTCATGCCCACTAAATTCTCAGGACCAAATTTTTATTTATTTTTTTGGTAACAGTTCTTGCATTCTTTCTTCAGAGTTATCTCTGAATTCCTCTACAGCAGCCTTCTCCCACACAGGGGTCAGAAGCCATTCTGTCTTTGCCATTTCTTCCTTCTTCTTCGCCTCAGCTTGCACTCAGCTGTACCAGATGGGGGAATTCTTGCTCCACCCATCCAAGGTGACTGGTGAATACATTGGCAAAAGGGCTACCTGAGGAGATGGCGAGCACTCATAAAAGCAGCCAAACAGAAGGTTGCTCTCTCTCCCTCTCTTTTGTGGGCTAGGTAGATATGTTTCTTTTGATGATTTTGGGAGACAGGTCACATCTGGCCCGTGGCCATAGATCACCAATTGCAAATCACAATTTTGAGAAAAGTTTTGAAATTAAATATGTATTTTAGTCATTCACTCAAAAATACATAATGTGTTATTTGTTTAACATACTGTTGAATTTATTGAGCTCTGAAATATGTATATTAGTCCTATCAATTTCAGGATGGATATTTTCATAAACAAGAGTTAACTGGACATTTCAGTAGATACTAAACATGATTTCTCTATGTATTTATGTATCTATTTATTTATTGACACATCCAACTCACAGCAGTGATTTGGACAGAGTACCAAAATTAAAGCCACCATAGCAGATACCCAGGTTAAAACAGTAACAACCCCCCCAGCCCAAACAAAAAGCCACATCACCAGCAAAACTCCCTAACTTCCTGACCCAAATGCCTGGGTTTACAACACAATCAGTACAAGTTTTGAGTTGTGGTTTAAAACAAAGAAGACCAGTTCAGAACTTTACAAAAGGATAATAAGAACAGCATTCATCATTAATCATTCTGCTCTCTGGTGGAATGCTGTTGCTGAGGCTAGGCACAGCCACAGAGAAGCCATGACTTGAAGGTAAGATGGCATTGTCTAATAATGGAAGAGACTCAAGAGTCTCAAGTTCTGCCCTTCTTGTTAAATCTGAAGGGGTAGGCAGAATTATGCAATTGTGCTATGCATGTCTGCATAAATGTGTCTCAATGAATTCAATTAGACCAATTCAGAGTAAATAAGCATTGGATTATCAAAGATAAATAAGAAAAAATGTATTTTTTTCAAGCAAGGATTATGTTAAACTTTAGGAAACATAATATGATGGTCCAATAATAATTGGTTTTATTTATATTGTGATTGTTCAAATAGAATTCTTTATTTTCTTTTACCCATTTAGGTCTCCTTTTAGAAGATAATCCTTCTGTCCGTGCCATATCATTAGGACATGGTCATATTTTAGTTGGAACAAAGAATGGTGAAATATTGGAAGTTGATAAAAGTGGGCCAATAACTTTACTAGTTCAGGTAAACATTAAAATATTTCTTATTTTAGTGTTGTTAAAGACAAAAAAGAACACATAAAAAGTGGTGTAACAAAATATTAAAAAATACAACAAAACTCCCATATGTAATTACAACAATAAACAGTTATAATTCCATATATACTGTAGTTGTTTAATGCAAATTTTATTCAAGTTGAATATTTTTCTGATACATTTTTAATCTACTGTGTTCTATATAAATGAGTCCCATATTTCATTTTACCTATCCATGTGAAATCTACATATATAGACAATCTGATCATAGATCGCAATCAATCCATTGAGTGAAAATGGACATAAATTTATCTTTTTAATTCTACAATATAAGTTTTTGGCAATATTAAGGTCATGGAAAATTCATTTACATTGTCCAGTTGTCTAATTCCATATACTGTAAGAGAATATTATCTTTGAAAATTTTAGCTTTTGTTGCACAATCACATTTATATAATCCATTACTTTCTATTAAAACTTGGTACATACAAGACATTGTAAATGCTATTTTTAATCAATTTATACATGCACCCATGTTGCCAGTTGTGGCTCTGGGCAGCACACAGAAGACCAAACAAACACCCCACCCAAAGAACCTCCAAATAGACAAATAATACAAGAAGAATCTAATGGTGTCTGTGTCCATATAACAACAGCTATACTAAAAAAAGTCACATTGAAAAATTGCATTGACAGGATCAACCATGTCTTTCCTTTCATGCATTATGCTAGTAAAAGAAAGCAAATCTGTATATTGAAGATGGGAACAAAGTGTGTTTGTGATGTCTTAAGATCTTGTACCCCAAACATGGTATTTGGGCGCATTGTTCTTGATCACCAAATTACTTACTTCATCTGATTTTTTTTTAATGTTAACTTAATTTCAAATTAAATGGGTGTATTATAAAGCTAAGCTCCAACTGCAACTATTTCTTACTCTAAGAAATATCCCAGAGGTATACTTAGAAAATAAAATTAAAGATACTTGTTTGACAAATGCCCTTCTACCAAAACCAAAAAAGATTAAAAACATTTGGGAAATAGAAGGAAGAAAAAGGACGAATCTTACTATTTTTCCTTTAAACACGATTAAATATTCCAAAGATGTTCAATGCTCTTTTCCAGAGCTCCACGATATAACGGCATCATTATCAGCTGTTAACTTGCAGAGTAAAAATTGTTTTTACAGGGTCATATGGAAGGAGATGTTTGGGGTTTAGCTTCTCATCCTCATTTACCTATTTGTGCCACTGTAAGTGAAGATAAAACCTTAAGAATATGGGATCTTTCACCAAGCCATTGCATGCTAGCTGTTCGAAAACTGAAGAAGGGTAAGATTATTTTTATTTCCTTTTCCAGTCTCACCTACATCTTTGAACTTTATCAAGTTTCCAATTAAGTGACATATGTCAATTTGTTAAGTATTAAAAACAAAATGAATTTGAATTTAAAAATGGAATCAGATTGCTAGAATGAATGAACTACCTTTAATAGTGCTACCAGGATAATTACAAAACAAATTTTCTCGCTAATTGCTTGTGGAATATGTTAACTCCTTTTACTATATACTATGTCCTCCTAGAATCTGTGTGGGTTGGAAATATTGGGTATAGGAATGAAGATGGGATTTGAGAGATACGGGTTGTCCTCATCTAGCAACCACATTTGGGACCAGTAACTTGGTCATTAAGTGAAATGATCATTAAGTGAAAATGTGAATGAGTTTATGATCTTAGTTTAGATTTTATTTTAGATCAAACTTACCTTATGAAAAAGTCATGAATGGAAGGACTTGTCACAAAGTTTACTTTTGCATCATCATAACTGAATGTATGAAGGGGTTGCTAAATGAAGGAGTCATTAAATGAGGGCTTCATTCAATGTTGCATGAAAACCCATTTATGAAGAGGTCAAATTCTAGGTATTTTTCCCATTGCTATGTTTAGATTTATGGAAGAAATATTTATATGTTTTGGAAACACAATAAAATAAATGAAGTAGTCAAATTCCAGAAAAAACTGCTGTTTTTTTTTAATTAATAATTTTTTTCTTACATACAGTGACAATGTAAGACAGCACGTTTGGCAGTGAGGTATCAGAGTCACAATTAGACAAGAAGACATCTGAATGACATGTTGATCCTTAGGTCTAGGGAGCAAGGAAAGGTTTGATGTGTTTTGCAAGGGGGAACTGCATCAATATAGTACCCTGGGAAAGGTAGAGGAGATCTGAGCTTGCTGAACTCTTGAGGGATAGAGATTAGAAAGTGGGTTGGAGGCTTTGCAGCAAAAGGAGATGGAACAGTGCAAAAAATTTGATGGTGAATGGAAAAAATAGAGAGGGCTATTGGAGATGCATGGAGGAGAGCTGGGTGGCAGATGATGGGAAAGATTAGGTGAATATAATTATTACACAAGAGTCGAAAAGAATGGGATTTGGAGTGAGATGATGCTGGAAAAAGGAAAGAGGATGAGGATTGAATGACAGCAGAGGTAGAAAGAAGTCAAAGCAGTATCACCATTCAGGATGGTGTGGAGCTGAAGATTAGGATCAGTGGCATGTCTTTTTGTATTTGGCAGGGGGAAGATGTTGCTCTTTTTCACCTGATGGAAAAGCATTGGCAGTAGGTCTGAATGATGGCAGTTTCTTAATGGTAAATTCAGATACTTTGGAGGATCTTGTTTCTTTTCATCACAGGAAAGATGCTATTTCAGATATACGATTTTCTTCTGGTAAGTAATTGGTTCAGATCAGAGACACCTGGCAATAATAATGCTTTATCTTCAGAAGAATTAAAATGAACATTTATGAGAGTGAATTTCACTACAGTGGCAATCTGCATTCTGGGTGCATTCTGGGTGGATTCTGGGTGCATGCATACGTATAATAAAACCTAGTCAAAAACCTTAGAAATATTAATATTCACACCTTTAGGAGGAAACATCTGAATTGATTCCATACAGTTAGAGAGTATAACTATTGGATCATGCTAAAACAGATCACAAGTTGATTTAACTGAGTTTTCTCTTTATGTTCCAGTTATGAGCAATTCTTCTTTTCTCAATTTAGAACTACATTGACTTTTGTATGGTATGTGAAGAATTGTATTGAAACAATAGAGTACGTGAAGAATTGTATTGAAACAATAGACATTAATTTTCTATCCATAATATGATTGAAATGACATTTTCATTTTAATTATTTTTCTTTGATCAATTAATTCACTGTACCCAAGGTAGAATATAACATTCTCACAATTTTTGGCCTTTGGAATGATTATGAAATGGAAATCATCTATACAGAGATCTTTCTTACTAGAAGTAGTTGTGATATTCTGGAAGTACTAGAAATAAATTAAGGAAAACAGAATTTTTCTGTTTTGATGTGACTTGATAACAATCTTCCAATATTTATGGGGCTACCGCAGAGAGGAGAGGGCCGACCTGTTCTCTAAAGAACTGGAGGGCTGAACAAGAAGTAATGATTGGAAACTTTTCAAAGAGAGATCCAACATAGAGCAGAGAAGAATTTTCTGACAGTGAAAACAATCAGAGGAATAGCTTGTCTTTAGAAATTGTGGGTGCTCTATCACCAGAGGTTTTTAAGAAGAGATTAGACAGCCATTTGTATGAAATGGTATAGGGCCTCCTGCTTGAGCAGGGGGTTGGACAAGAAGAACTCCAAGATCCCTTACAACTCTGTTATGCTGTTATTGTCACAACAGAAATGTTCAGAAAGTACCATATTTTTCGGAGTATAAGACGCACCAGAGTATAAGACACAGCAAGGTTTTGAACAGGAAAATTAAAAAAAAGGTTTTGCACTCTGCAAACCTCCCCAAAATGGCTCATTTTTCATGAAAATGTGCCTGTTTTTCCCGCCCAAAAAAGGCATGAATAGCCTTTAGGGAGCTTGCAGAGTGCTCCTGGGGGTGGGGATGGGGGGACCAAAAACGAGCAAAAAACAGCCCATTTTTTTTAAATGGTCCGTTTTTCATTTTAAAAAGGGCATGGATAGCCTTTAGAAGCTTATAGAGTGCTCCTGGAGGCTGGGGGGTTAACATTGAGCAAAAAATGGGCCGTTTTGTGCTCATTTCTGCCCTCCCCAGCCCCCAGGAACTCTCTGAAAGCTTCCATAAGGTATGCACAACCATTTTGGTGAAGGGGCAGGGCTTCAGGAGGCCATAAATGCTGTATTCAGTGTATAAGATGCACCCAGATTTTCAGCCTCTTTTTTGAGGAAAAAAGGTGCGTCTTATACTTCGAAAAATATGGTAATGAGATGTTATGACATAAAATTATTCACCATGTGTCATGGTGTCGCAGTGGTTAGAGTACAGTACTGCAAGCTACTTCTGGCTGCCTGCAATTTGGCAGTTCACCAGGCTCAAGGTTGACTCAGCTTTCCATCCTTCAGAGGTCGGTAAAATGAGGACCCAAATTGTTGGGGGCTATATGCTGACTGTAAACTGCTTAGAGAGGAATGTAGAGCACTGTAAAGCATTATATAAGTCTAAATGCTATTGCTATTGCTATTTATGTTAATTTCATTAAATGAGTCACATTTTTATTTTAGAACGAAATATTTTAGTTGCTAATAGAAAAAGGGAAGGGAAAAGAAAACCCTGCGGGAACAGGTCCATGAAGTCATCAAAAGCTGAAGTCCACACAAAGGAGATCTTTTTTTCATGAAATACTTATTACATAAGAGCCATTTTTGTAAGATTAGTGGATATATAAATGTGATAAATAAAATAAAAATATTGTTACATATTTTAAAACTCAAAGGGGAAAGATTTTTGATTCTGTGGGTTGTATGGCATATTATTTCAAATTTAGAGAACCACTGAGGATTAATTAACTATAATTGCAGTCCTTACCACATTTAATCTTACTTTGTTATTTTTATATACATTTATTTGCAGCCATAGGTTTTAGCTAAATTGATATAAAATTAAAACAATCCATTTCTATTTTTTGTTCACTTGTGTAAATGAACATGTAACAAAACAAGTTGCATTGTTTGTAATGGCCACAAGTAAGATACAAATGCATATAGTGCTGTTAATATTAGAAAGGATGTATTGCACTGATATGGACTGCGATATGGACTTTTATTTGAATTATGTTAAAATCGATGGTCATGCAAGTAAACATAGACTATTTTGTTCGCTCTTCTATCAGTGCTAATTGTTTCATATTTTCAGTGTACATGTCTTAGAATGATGAGAGTTTCAATAACATTGCAGTTCTGAATCCATGCACTGATACAGTCACCATTAATTGTAAGGTGATGATGGGAATGGAAGGATTTATATTCCTTCAGACAGGTGGTCATTTGAATTCTTTTAGAGGGGCTACTTGGGTGTCCTCAGCATCACCTGAGTAGTGCAAATGGGTATAGAGCCTTCTTGGAAGTGCTGAAATGACTGTGTTGTGGAGCTGTGTTGAACACAGGCGCAGGTTGTTGGGGATGACCCTATGTTGTCTGCATCTGAAACTGAAGTGCAAGTGGTTCCTGAAATCTGTTCATACCCCCACATCATTCAAAGGGTTTCATCCCAAAGTGCATAGCTAAATGTCTATGGAGCATCTCAGTCATCCAGGTCATGGTTGTCCCAAAGGTGTTTTTTTCAAGAGGTAACTGGACTTTCTTATTTTTCTCCGAAGACATTTCGCTTCTCATCCAAGAAGTTTCTTCAGCTCAGAGAAGAAAAGAAAGTCCAGTTGCCTCTTGAAAAAACACCTTTGGGACAACCATGATCCGGATGACTGAGAACCTCCATAGACATCTGAATTTAGACAAAGTGATCCAAATGCTGGCATCTGCTGAGGGCACTTACCGGTAGAATACTGAAAATGATATGAAAATACTTACCTCCTTATAATTGCATTGCAGGTGCTGGAAAATACCTAGCTGTAGGTTCATATGATAGTTTTGTAGATATCTACAATGTAATGAGCAGTAAAAGAGTTGGAATCTGCAAAGGAGCCTCCAGTTATATAACCCATATGGATTGGGACATAAGAGGTAAGGAAATGCAATTACTGTAAAATGATTATTCTTGGTAGCTGCTAGTGGGGTAAATGGCTACTAATGGCTGGCAAAGCCAAGTGATGTAATTGATGGAGCCACTTAAATACAATTGTCTACCATCTTCTTTTGAAAAATGCTAAGAACACTAAGGATAATAAATTAAACTGACTCTAACTTTTTGAAACACATTCTGTAATAAGGCTTGCCAATGAAGCCTTTCTCCCTTTTTCATCCCCCGCTATTTTTCCAGTGTGATGGGAAATCCTCAGGATGGGAAGTTTTATCACAGAGGCTTCATATTTCTTGGGGAGCCAATTTTAGTTGGAGAATTTAGTTGGAGAATAAATAGACTGGAAAGATGTTTGAAGCTATTTGTTTTTGGAGCAAAATGACCATTCCCAGGGAAGTTGAAACAATTCTCTTCTGTGCTCCTTAGTCCACAAAGTACATAGATTCCTGGTGACCTGGGTGGTTTGCCCAGATGCTGAACTGCTGATTACTCTGTGGGCATCCTTTGTGATTTGTCAAGGAGCTGCTTTCCTCCTAATTGGCTTTTGGAGTCAAGTGTGTGAAATGGACGTCTGATTTTACTGCTGCCAATGTTCTTGGTGAATGTGTGACAGATACAAAACAGCAGCAGTGTTCATACAGTCTCCTCGATGCTGCTGAATACTGCTATGGCCTGGGAAATTGCAGGTGTCACAGCTGTTGAAGGACGTCTGTGTCTGCCACTCACCCTGATTCCAGGCAATTGTCCCCGATTACAGTTCTACAGTTTAGAAAGTGTAAAGCTATACAGGGTAAGTTTCTGATAATTCTGAAGGTTTCCTAAATAATTTCCAAATGGTAGTGATAAATATCTCCCAAATGCCCTGAATAAATGTCACAATTTAGCATTCTATGATCAATCACATGTTCAGTAAGATAATCAGTGAGCTGTGCTTTTTGTTTTGTTTTTTTCAGGCAAGCTTCTACAAGTCAACACTGGTGCTAAAGAACAGTTGTTTTTTGAAGCTCCAAGGGGGAAAAGGCAGATAATTTCTACTGCACAGGTAAAAAGATACCCATTGTTTTTGTTATGTTTTATTTTGTCATTTACATGATTATTGGGTTTTTTTTTCTACAATTAAATTTCAGATTAAAAGAATGGAAAATTACCTTTTTATATAATCTAGCAGAAAATGGAGTTTTAATCATACCATGTTTCCCCAAAAATAAAACAGGGTCTTGTTTTCTTTTGACCCCTGAAATAAGTGATTGGCCTTATTTTCAGGGAGGTATTATTTTTGAGGTGCAGGAGGCAGTGAGCGTGGTCACCTCATGGCTGCTGCTGTGTTGCAATATTTTTGGGAAGGGCTTATTTTCAGGGGAGGGCTTATTTTAGTGCATGCGCTCGAAAGCCCAATTGGGCTTATTATCCAGGGAGGTCTTATTTTGGGGGAAACAGGGTACTTACACGAACTTTTGTGATTTGAATTGCACTTTTCAGTATTAAAATGAAGTAGAACATGATGCTTGCTTGCTTTTTTTAATTTGTATAGAGGCCACACCGTATGCGGAATCGGGTTATATCTTTCTATAAAAATAAAATCCATTAGATAATGTCTTCATACAAATAATGATAAATGATGAAGAAAGCAACACACTGAAAGGATTTTATACAACAAAATTGAAGATTTTTGAGTAATATATTTTTTCAGGAGCCTTAAATATTAAACATATATAGTTATAGAAAATTTAAATTGCTTGTGTATCATATTAGTTAAGTTTTACTGGATCTTGAATTTGTTTTTGATAATGTGCAATATGGAAGCTCTCTTAAATGCCACTGAGACTAATAATAATAATTTATTAAATTTCTAGACCGCCCCCTCTCCCCGGAGGGACTCGGGGCGGGGACGCGGGACTGTGGCAAAATAGTGACTATGAGGAGCAGTGGTGCTTCTGGATGTTCTTCATGTCCTTCAGATGTCCTATCTTTCATGGATTTTAAAAAAAAGATGCTTATTTTTTGTTATTGAAAAGCTAAATATATTTGTAAGAATGTCTCTGATTTTACATGGCTCCCTTTTTGTTCTTAAGAAATAAAAATGGTGAGTGGCTATAGCCCAGTCTTTTGTTAGAAATACATCCTTCAGTCCCTTGCAAAAGAAAAAGTTATGTGAGCTTATAGGCTACTAGGGCTCTATAAAAGGAGGTGGGATGTAGTTATATAGTAATAAATGAGTGGTTTTGAACTGCCCTATCCTTAGTGGCAGCCATAATTAATAATGTATTTTCTCTTCTTGGCAGCCATTTCGTGAACACATCCAAAGTATAGTCTCATAACTTTCCAAAAAAGGACTGTCTATTTTGTAGGGCACTAATTCATATCTACTGTGTTATTATTTTATGTCTATAAAACCTGAAATTTTCTGTCATTAAATAACTTCTTTTCCATGCTTAATTAACAAACTTTGATTGTAAAAAGCATTAGTATTATTTCCTCCCACAAAGCTAACATCCCTAATTAATAATATGGTTTGCATCATTGAAATGGCACAATAAGTCACTGGAAACAAGCCATTAGGAGCTACAAATAAGCAATTAAAGAAATTTAATAGAACAGCATAGAATAGCATAGTGAGCATTGCTGTGTTGCCCTTTCAGGGAGACTAGGAAACTCATCACTATGAATTCAGTTCAAATGCTACAAGTATGATTTATACTAATCACCAGCAAGACACAGGAAGTCAAGGTATGTGCAGGGAATCTTTATGATTTCCATATTTTAAAAAAAGACCTTCCCAAAATTTTCCTACAAATGAATAACAAGAACATTAAAATCACTGAGCTGCAATCCTATGTGCATTATATAAAAGTAAGCTCTGGTTAACCAAGTAGGGCTTATTTCCAAGAAAGCATTCCCTGGATTGTGCTGTAACTACTGCAGATTTCTTTCTTCTGCATTTACCTTCTGTCATTCAAGACAGTCATATAAGCAACAGGTTTTCATTATTGGCCACAGTGGCAATGAACCTTTTATGCACAGACTATAATAATTATAACTTTGTAACTGAACCCATTATATTTACTTGTTAGCTATAAGTCTTCAGTCACTCAGAATAATAGTTAAAACGAATAGTTAAAATAAAGCATTGGTCCTCTGTTAAGTATTACAGCTGAAAGATCCATTCAAATATTTTTGCTAAAATTAAAATAATATTAATAATCAAAATAACTGCCAGGCATGTAAAGGTAAGATCTCACTTGCAATAGTTTGATATTTTAAACTAAAATTCAGTTTAAACTAATATATTGGGTAATAATTAAGTATATGCATCAGATTTGACCAAATCCCGATCTCTGGAAAAAGTGGATTAATTCAGAATAGATGTTCCTCAAGAAGGAGTTAAAAAAAACCTAAACTAAACCAAGTTTCTGGTTTTAAGCCTCAAAGAAACAGCAGTCCTTACCTATTTCTCTGGAAACATGGGCACCAGAAAGAAAAGAAGTACAGAAGCTGCAGCCCATAAAAGAGACAAGTGTTTGTCATCTATGATAATGGGGGAAAGAAGAAGGAATATTTAGTGTTAGTGACCGCAAGAATGCTTCTAAACCAGAGTAATTTTTGTGATCAGGTTACTATCTTTATAGGTAGAAAAGATTTCCTGGACATCCTGGACGAGTGTTTTAGGTTCATGCTGTGAAGGAATATGGCCAATAATTGGAGAAGTCACAGATGTAAGTGCTTCGTGCCTCAGCAGTGACAATACAGTCTTGGCAACAGGAGATGATTTTGGATTTGTAAAACTTTTCCACTTCCCTGCCAAAGTAAGTAAAATTAATAGCTGCATAATAAAACAAGGCAATCCTATAGTTTTTTCATTTAGCAACACACTTACTAGGAGTATTCCACTATATTTATGTTATCTAGCTCTATCTATCTATCTATCTATCTATCTATCTATCTATCTATCTATCTATCTATCTATCTATCTATCTATCATCTATCTATCTATCTATCTATCTATCTATCTATCTATCTATCTATCTATCTATCTATCTCTACAGTACATGTGTGTGTGTGTATATGTATATATGTATATTAATATAAATGTATGGATAAACCCCTGGTTATAAGTTTCATTTTACTTCTTCTGTCAAACCAGTGATTATTTCAGAATACTAATGTTCATTTTGTCTAAGTATTAGAAACTGCATGCATTAGCCAAGTTAGAAAGTAGAATATACAAACTATTTGAGAATTTATTTCCTGTTTTTATGAGAGAGATTATAAATACTCTATCAATTAACAATTTTAATGAGTTAAAAATCCTGGTCTCAATAAACATACTGCAGTTGTCAGCATGACTATAGTTCTTATAGTCATCTTTCTCTTATGTAACCTGGGCCCCCAAGTATATGAACAGCTTGTTTTTGACTTTATTAACATCCGTGGTAATTTTTCTACTTGGTATTCATATATATTTATTTGACATTGTTTTAATGTTTTATGATCTACACTTCCCAGAGTCAGTTCTTTAGATGGGTAGCTATAGAAATCAAATAAATAAATAAAGCTTGCATCACCATCCTGCCACCCCTACACCTCCCCCAATTTAAATCATATATCTGTTGAACCATACCATGCATCTAATGTAGTAAGCCTTAGTTCAAAAAAACTTTAAATGAAATTTGTTAGTCTTTAAAGGTGCTACAAGACTCCTGATTTATAGGAAAAACGAATTCATCCTTATAGGAAGTATGGATTTTTTTTCAGATTAAAGTTTTTTATTTTTCCATTTTCATAACATATAATTTACATGTATAACCAACATCATATCAATTCATCTTACCAACAACTCCCAAAAACCAATTATTGGCTCTTCTGCTCTCCATACACCATATTTGTGCTTTATCCATCACTTTCTTCTCTCTCTCTCGCCTCCTCCTCCATACCTCCTTTCTTCCCTCTGTCCTTCTCTTCTCAATTTCCCCTTCCTCTCTCCTTCTCTTCCCTTCCTCTTACCACTGCTCATTTCTCTCCTCCTCTTCCCCCCCTTTGCCCTCTCTCCTATCCCTCTCTTCTTCCCTTACCTTTCTCCTCTACTTCCCACTCTTCATCTCATTTACTTGATGTATTTTAGCTTCTGAGCAAGCTCTATTTTAGGTTGATGGTATTTATAGTGCCTTTTCAATAAACATATTTAATATTTCCCCTCTTTTTTTAGTAAAAAAAAGTGACATAACAGAAAAGTATACATATATAGTCATTGTGCTTTTAAACACCCCCCCCAACCTAATTTTGGTTGAGATGTAGTTACAATTCCCAGCTATTCTCATCATTATCTTTATATAGTTATACATCCTTACATGCCCCCAATTTGTGATTCTGTCTTTTTATCACAATAATTTCTCATTGTAGGTATATTTCATATTCCCTCTCTATTTTTCTATACCTTGAATTAGATTACCCTTAGTTATCTCTAAATGTCAATCTTCGCTGTTCAGTATTCATTACTGGAACTATGGATCTATTATGTGGGAGAAAGAGCAATGCTTTCAACATTGGAAAGATAAAATTATACCAGACTCACAATTGTGGATTGTAAATATATGCTTCTTTTGCATTTATGATTTGGCTTTCTGTCAACACAGTGGAAATTAATTTTCTGTGGGTGGCAGTTTAATGAATTATTTAAACATTAAGCTGAATCATGCCTGTTGTACGTATTACGTTTTCTGTGTGTAATGTTTCTTTCTTTTTCTCTTATAATAATTTTAAATGAGGGATCCATGCAAATTCTGGAATACTCAAAACTTACCAATCAAGCTTCATAACTGTGTTAATTATGACGACTTCCGGTCCCCGAAGGGTCAGCTGCTCGTCTCTTCGGTGGGCTCCTATTAGGAGCACAGGGGGCCTTGAAGGGGCTCCCTGCCGTAAGGCGGCTCGTTGGGACCCCCTGGATCGGCGGCAGCTGCAGGGGGGTCTCCAACTTCGCCCCAGGAGCCGGGGAGCATGGGGGGTGCATGGCGGCGTTTGCTGTCGCTGTGTGCCTTCGCCGAACGGAGCCTGGAAGGAAACAATTAACCAGATGCTACAGCTGAAGTGCGGTGAGGTGGGAGGTTTCCCTCAATCTCTTTTAAATCTATCTAATTTAGGAAGCAGCCTTCCTAAATTGTGGATTCAATCCTTTGAAATGTTAAAATTGGAGGGGGGGATTTTCCACCCCCCCTCGGAAAAGCGGCATTCGGAATATATCTCCCTCTCGGAGGAGAGAGAGAAAGTTAAAAGTTAACTTTCACTTCCACTAAGCAATGGGAGAATGACTTTTATAGCAATTGCAAGAGATGACTGCTGAGTTGATTCTTTTAAACTACTTTTTGGAAACTTTGGATATGTTGCTTTCTGATCCCCTGTGAAGGCGGAGCCAAGATGGCCAACTTCCTCCTCCTTCTTTGCTTTTACGAATGAAGTTTCCTCTTTGAAAGGATTTCTGGCTTTATATTACCCTACACCCTAGAGATCTCCTGGAGCCTCTCATTTTAGGTGGTCCCCTTGGATTTGGAACATTTGATTCTTATATTTTTGGCTTGGAGCTGAATAGGAAGACTAACTTTCACTTCTGGGCTTGTTTGCCTCACGATCTCTCCCAGCTGTGCATTCCATAGACACCATTTCTTCTGTGTAAGACTTACAGCTATCTCTGAACTTAACATGGGTCCTAAAAAGCCACCGCCTGGCAAGGTATCCTCGGCCCCGACATCTTCCACGTCTAGCCCGATTACTCAACAGACACAAATGGCTTCATTTCTACAACCTAAAACAACTGAAGAGAGTTCAAAGGATTTATCTGTTGCCCAAATGTTTCAAACTATTATGAAGGGACAAGACGAACTGAAAAAACAACTGGCAGACTTAAATGATCAACGCAACAACAAGCAACACAAAATAAACAGAGAATAGGTGTACTGGAGGAAGACACGACTGGGCTGAGGGAAGAGGTTAAGATTGTCCAGAAGGGGAATAGAGAATTTGAAACTCATATGATAAAAATGGAATTTGAAAGAATGTCTTTTTTTCTTAGATTTCAAAACCTACCAGAGACAGAAAACGAAGACCTTAAGGAGATCATGACCACAATTTTAGCAGAATATATTAAAAGAGATAAACAACAGCTATGGTGGGATATTGATTTGATTTATAGGATCAATTCAGCATACTCTAGAACACACAATGTTCCAAGGGAAATACATGTTAAATTTCTTAGAAAGACTACAAGAGATGAGGTCTTAGGAGCTCAAAGGGTGGGACAAAGAAATAACCATTCTTAAACAAATTCCGAAGAAAGTAAGAGATAAAAGGAAGAAATATTCCTCTTTATCAAAGAAATTATATAATAAAGGAATTTGGTTCAGATGGTTATTGCCAGAAGAAATGGTGATTTTCTGGGAGGGCACTAGAATTAGAATTAATACAGTTGTGGAGGCAGAGGCTTTCATTGAAAAATACAGTACCTTTCTAGATGGAACAGGGGATAGTACACAAGATATGGGGGGGGGGTATGGCTCTGCCAGAAGACAGTGGGGAGGAAGCAATAGTGAAAAGACTCAGGTCACAAAAATGAGTTTGAAACATTATTGCAATTGTTGTTATAATGTAATTGTTGGAAGTGACATAAAAGATGATTGAACATATTGTTGATATAATGCAAAACAAAAAGCTGCCAATGTTTATTTTTTAATTTTTGATTTCTTTTTTTCTGTAAAAGTTGTGAGATTCGGGGGGATTTCTACCTTTCGCACGATGTAGCTGTCAAAATTTTCTTGTACCTATTTACCCTTTCCTATAAACATTTGTAAAAACCAATAAAATTATTTTAAAAAAATAACTGTGTTCATTATTAGGAAGAGTTTTTATATGTTAAATCTGAATGTAAATATCCCCTTATGCATTGCATAGTAGAATGTTCAAAAACTAAAGTATGTGCATATTTCAAAATTACTTTGCTAGAGACCTGCAAATTTGGGTTTTAATCTAATATCTCCTTTCTTTTACATCTGCTCTAGTAAGAATCCTAACATGAGTCTGCAGTTAAAGCAAAAACAAAAGCAAAAATCACTGACATTTTAATATGTTTTTAGATAATAATGTTTATTTAATTGTGAATTAAACATTTATATATTTTGCATTTAGGGAAAGTACAGCAAATTTAAGCGGTATGTGGCTCATAGTACACATGTAACAAATGTCCGCTGGACTCACGATGACAGTTTATTAGTCAGTATTGGAGGAGGAGATATGTCGCTAATGCTGTGGACCCATGAGATGGAGGGTCATCGAGAAAGTAGGCAGTGTGATAGCGAAGAATCTGACCTGGATTCTGAGGAAGATGGGGGTAAGTAACCATGTCAATTTTAAAGAATAGAATTATTTATTTTTATAAAATCTGCAGTATGAAATAGCAACATCTATTTAGGTGTCATCAGTTATTTTTTTTAATGGTTCAACTATACATGAGGAGGTATAGTCCAACCATAAGATCGTAAGATCATATACCTAGCAGTTCGAAAGCATGCAAATACAAGTAGGTACTACTTTGGTGGGAAGGTAACAATGTTCCTTGCACATTTGGGGTATAGTCATGGTGGCCACATGACCATGGAAATTGCCTTCGGACAACACTGGCTCCCTTGGCCAAGAAACAGAGATGTGCACTGTGCCCTGGAATCTGACACAACCGATAGGGAAACCTTTACTTTTTTATTGGGGGAAGAGAGTATGCTCTAAAAGAGGTGTGTTGAATCCGCTACCCACAGGCTGCCTGTGGCCCTGGATAGCTAGTAATGCAGCCCCACAAGTTCGTAAAGTTTTAATATTAGTATGTGATTTATGTACATTAACTATACTATACATTTTATATGTATATTTTATATGCCCAAGGTAATTCTTCTTCATTCAAAAGCAAGCGAAAAGATTGAACACTCATGTATTAAATGTTTTAGAGAGTGGGATTTTTTGGGGGGTTTGGACCTAGAATATTTACTTATTTAGCATTGTGGATACTTGCTTAAATAGCATAAAGCAGGAGTGTGAAATTGGTGGCCCACGGACCAGATGTGTCACACATAGGCCACGCACACCCCAGCTCCATGAAAGATAAACTCTTACGATACATCAAGAAACGTCATGATACATCACGTGATGCCGTGACACAGCAAGTTTGACACCCATGGCATAAAGTAAATAGTTGTAATATTATTGCAAAGTGAAGTGGGTCTTTTAGGAAAAGAAAGGTTCTTCCTGTTTGAAAGACTATTAGAATCAAACTATTGATTTGTCTTTAGCTTGGAAAAAGAATCCTTATATAAATAAAATATTATAATATCTAGCTTATTTTGTAGCTCCAATACTATTAAAATTGTGATTATTTTATTAGGATATGATAGTGATGTCACAAGAGAAAATGAAATTAATTACACCATTAAAGCCTTATCAACCAACATAAGACCTATGTTTGGAATCAAGCCTCATCTACAGCAAAAAGAGCCTTCAGCTGATGAAAGGTACTTCTAACTTTGCAAAACAAAACAAAAAAATTATGTACTATATGGCTACTAACTTGCCATAGCAACTCTGGGCAACTAACATGCATATGGATTAAAAAGTTAATTTTATTACATGTTGACACATGTAACAATAATTAGTAATAAAATGCTTGAACTTAGGATCACTGGTTTAGTTAATGGCCTAATGGATCTCCATTTCTTCAGAAATAATTTGTATTACATACTTCAAAATCTGGTAACTGAATCCCGCTGTATTTCATATTTGCAGTTCTCCTGCGAATTCATCTGAATGCATCTCTGGGTTTTAGCCAAGAACCTTAGCTTTAAAGTCCTGTGTGGCACCATTAAATAGGATAACCAGTGCCCAAAAGAACCTCCACCGTAACTCTAACCTTAAGATGGGAATGTTGTGATAATAGTTTTCCTGGCAAGCCTAATAATATATTCTTTCTTCATGTATTATTCAGGCAGATATTTGAAAGTGTCATTTCTAGCACAGCTGGAAGCAAAACATTTGAGATTTGTAGGACATTCTTATAAGGCTGAAAGAGAACAAAAATAACTCTAGTAAAGGAAAGATTACTGCAGAGGTACATTTACTCTGCCTGGATGAAAAAAGATCTAATACATTTAAACACTTTCCTGCGGCACTGGTAAAAATATTTATTGCTAACTAGTTTATAGAAGCTCACAATACATTGTACATCCTGTTGTCCATTATGCTTTACATGTACATTTTGTACTTAGTATCAATATCTTTGTTCAAAATTTACCTTGGGAATCTGTCCAGTCACAGGCTTACTAATAATGCAGTATGAAAGTTATATTAATATGTCATAAAATATATCCTCTACAAATTATTATGCATTTTAAAAATTAGGGAATGAAAAAATAATAATCCTCTTAATTAATTTCAGTTCTCTTTTCAGTACATTTATACTGTGTTTTTTTTTGTAATTTAATTTTCCTATTTATTTTTTATGCTTGCTATGAAGGCAAGGAGTTGTAAGGTGAGTTACTCTTTATAAAATCACTATAAATCATGTTATTAAGTCAAATCCCATTAGAAAAAAGTTGGTTTGAACTTAGAGAAATGATCTTATTTGTCAAGAGGATTCTAAGGAACTCTGTTGGAACGATGTGGTTTCCTTTGACTGTGTTTACAGAACGATTTGAATGTGACATTACTGTGTTTCCATCTCCGGCAAAGTATTCCTATGATTGCTGAGTAACATCTGATGTGTATGTCAGAGGCTATTGGATATATGAGTTTCTTCCCTCTGAGAGGGAGAGTATGATAATCTTAGGGGAAATTTTATACAAGATATTTTTGCCAACCTTCCAGAATAGCTGTTTCTGCAATCAGGAAATCACTGTCTTGGAAAATCCAAAAGGAGTTGTGCTGAGGCTGGATGATTATTCTGTTAGATGCTAGCTACATACACCTATCTGCCTATATGTTATAAGGATCGGGCAACTTTGCTTTATTTAAATCTTTACTGTTTTCTATTCATCCATATGGTGTGAGAAAGTAGACCAACCCTTTAAGAGGATATGTTGCCCCTGCGCTTTGAGTAGAACTGAGATTTTTTTTATTTTTAGGAAGGGACTGAGAAAATGGTTTGCACAATCTATGTGTTGGTGTTTTCTTATTGCTCAGCTGTTCTATAAATTAAGAGTTGTTCCTCATACTCCTCAGGTTGCCCATTGAATAGTCTGTGGAATATTACCGGGGAGAGTTGGGAAAGAAACTTGTTTTGGGGAAAAATCAGATATTTTGTTGAATAAATTACTGCCTTTCATATCTTTTACTTCTTAAACTTCTTTAAAAAAAACACACCTGACTACAATTGTCTGTGAGGGGAGTACAAGAAGGTGGGGTGTTAATTATCTTCTTCTTTGGTTATGAATATTTATTACATATTATTACGAAGGGTAAGAAAGCTGCTGTGATCAAACAGCTTCTCCTAATAGTTTCCACATAAATGAACAAACAAACAAATAAACAAAGCAAATAAAGCAAATATAAATTCCATTTTTATGGAAAATATTTATTTATTTATTTATTATTTATTTATTTATTTATTTATTTATTTATTTATTTATTTATTTATTTATTTATTTATTTATTTATTATTTATGCATACATACATACATACATACATACATACATACATACATACATACATACAAGCATGCAATTCTGAGGCTTCCCAACAGTATATGATTAAAAGCAGAAAAACAATACAAATGTAAGCATCTGGAAAAAAAAAACACTTTATCAGATAAAATTTGACAGGGGCTCAACACTACCCTAATCCAAATACTTGGGGAACAGCCAAATTTTCAGTGATGTTTTGAACATCATCAGGGTGGGACCCATATAACACCAAGGCTGATAATGTTCCAGAAGGCAACTGTCTTGGAGACTGGATGAAAATTATCCAGAATTGTTGGTCAAGGGCTGACTTCTTGAGGAGGAGTTACATCACTGGTTGATTTAAAGATGGAGGAACCAGCCTTTCCATAAAGGAAGCTGTAGTTGCATGGACCACCCAGGCTGCTTTAACAACATAGAACAACCTGAATAGGTTGCTGAGCTCATTTTTTAAGGATCCTGTCTATATCATAAGTGACAGGCTTAAAAAAGACATCAAACACCTTAGCTGGACTTGCAACTTGAAACTTTCAAAACATCTGAATAATTTTATCCATTAAGTAGCTAAAATATTCTGCAAGCAACTCTGTGAACCCTGAACTCCATCAGGAAGGAACAAATCACACTAAACAGGGCGATTAGGAGAATATTGGTGGATATAATAACAAGAGTAGAGAAATAACATTTTGCCACCCATAGGCTTATTTGGGTTTGGCCAGATTCATTCCTCACTCTAGTGCTCTTACTGATGCAGATCTTTTGGTTTCAAATGATTGTTTCAAGAAAGCAAAGCTATATCAGACCACAAAGTTACTGTATCTTTGTTACAATAATTAAAGATCTACATCAAGCAATCTTTCTAAATTATGTAAGTTTTAGAATCCTGAGTGTATACGAGTGCCTTCAAACTACCCTCCCCTGATATAATTTATTGTTGGATGAAACTAGTCTCTGTGTTGGCAGGAGAATTTTAATAAAGTGCTTAACAAATGAAATGAAAATGATACTGAGCAAGAGTATTCCTATGAGAAGTTTGATGGAATGGATTCAAAGTTTATACAATCTAGTTTGTGTATTACAATTTGGATGATATAAGTATTAGATAGTATTGTGGGAAAAGATGGCATATTGTAAACCTTTACAATATTGTAAATAGGTGCATCAAAATCTTCATCTGTAGAGTTGCTTCTAAAAGGATTACTGCTAGCACTGTTGATCAAATGAGATTATTTAGCTGTTCATACTTTCTTTCATACCAATTATATTGTGCAAAGAAAAACACTAAAGAAGTGATGAGGAAAACATGGGGAATTTACCAATGGAAGCTGGCTATGCTTCATGAAATTCTGTATATAGGGCAGGGTGACTGCGTAAAGACTCTGTTTTGCTGACACTGCAGTTCAGTTCAGAGGTTCTAAATATTTTTAAGTAATGGTAAGAGGCGTGGAACTCCACATATCACCCCCTCTCCTGATACCTTTCTTGCTATGCTCAGTGGCAGTAGATGAACAAGTGCTACTCAGAGTTGCTTGAACTTGACTGTTCATCATTGTGGATCCCAATAAATCATATGAATAAGAATATATTTAATTTATATGCAGCCCTACTTCCAGCATCACTGGAATGGATCCTTGAAAAACATTCAAAAATTTTCCTTCAACTTTTTGCCTCTTGGTAGTAATACGTCTTCAAAAAAATTTTTTAGACTCAGGCATTGTGCTGAAGAGGAAAATTAAAAGAATTCTGCAATAATGGTGAATGTCTGTAGCTCGGGTGTAAGATGAGGGTGAAGGTTCATTCTCCTTGTGAATTGGTTTCTAAATGTTTCATCACCAGGCTAGATAACATCTTTAGTGGAGTTTAGGGGATGAAAGAATTCTATATAAACCTTACCTATTATGAAGAAAAAAATACTGATATTTTTCCAAAAGCACCCATTTTAATGTATCAGTTTCAAGCTAGATTACTATAAGTAATCATCTTCTTTTTCCTATCTGCTGCTGAAAAGAGGTTCCAGGTAATACTTTCTCTTTCATCCACCTACTCCATATTTCTGTATCGTCTTCCATTGCCCTCCAAAACTATCTGCCACTGCAGTATCATTATTTATTTATACCTGCACTTACCAACATTTATCATCCTGTGTTAGTTGCATACATAGGTAAATCTTAGTAAAGTAACTGCTATTATGTGAACAAACATAAAATAAAACTAATGTGTGAAATTCAGTCCATTGTCAAAGACAAGTTGACATAGGTTTTATTGGAAATGTTACATGTGGTACTAGTTAATTTAGGTCCCTATTTCACATTTATTTTTAAGAGATGAATGAAACTTCTGGCAGGGGATAAAAAAGGTAATAGCGAAATCAAAAAATAGGCAACAAACAGCTTCTCTATAGACTTGTTAAAATTATTTAATGATATTTCTATCTCTGATAAAGAACATTTTGCAATTATTCTTTTCATAGAAAGAAGACATAATCTTCTTGCAATCTTATTCTTATGTGGCTATGTGGGGAGAAAACTGCTGCTTTTGCAGATTGTCTCTACCTCATAATTAGGAAATAAGAGATAGATGGACTATTGTCATAGAGCTGGAACAAATTGCAAATAAAACACATTAAAATAAAATAAAAAGAAGATAAGACTTTTTAGTTAGTGGTAGATTTATCCACCAATAGGCAATCAAAGTATGCCTAATTTTACAGGCAGTATTAACAGATTTTAGCTGCATTCAAGAAAACTAAATAATACCGATCTGATAATAACAGCTGTATATAAAAATAATCAGGATTTCTGTTTTAGCAGAAAAGGCATTATAAGGGAGGTTACAAGGATCCTTATAGAGGGTACAAGGGCAAGATATAATTTCAATAGTTGCTATCTATAGGGCACAGTCTTAGTTCATAAGAAACTTTTGTATACTGTCCCTTTAATACTCCTATAGGGAGAATGTTGCATTAGTGCTCTTCAAAATTTGGAAACAGTTAAATGGTGTCTATATCTTGCTGATTTGAAATGGGAGTGGGGGGGACTTAACTGCTCAGAAAAACTTTTTGCTTTGAGCAGACTAGTGCTTTTGGGCTTCTAGATCTTTATTTATTTTATTTGTAAAATGTATTGGCCACCCATCTTATGCAGAATGACTCTGGATGACTTACAATCATAAAAAAATAAAAACTGTATAAAGCTAAAAGCTATTTTCCAAAGCACCTGAAGGCCAGACAAGGAATAATGGATGGAAACTGACCAAGGATATATTCAATTTAGAAATAAGGAGGAACTTTCTGACAATGAGAACAATCAACCAATGGAACAGCTTGCCTTTGAAAGTTGTAGGAGTTTCATCACTTGAGACTTTCAAGAAGAGATTGGACTGCCATTTGTCAGAAATGGTGTTGGGTGTCCTGCTTGAGCTGGGAGTTGGACTAGATGACCTATAAGGTCCCCTCCAACTCTGTTAATCTTTTAATCTAAATAACACATTGCTTAAATGCATAGTTCACACCTATAACCTATCATTAAGAAGACTCTTCTGGAAATGCTAAGAAGTTAGAATTTTTGTGAAATTGTCCTGGTTCATACTGAATCATAGCTGTTCTCAATAAGGAAAGAATGCAAACTTGGGAGGGGGTGGGCAGAATAGTATTTTCAAGCCAGTGTGGTATGTTGCAAGTCTATGTACCTATTTCACTTTAGTCATCCCTACCTGTTTCCTTAACTGGGAAATAAAGAGCTAACTGGAAATTACTTTTAGGAATTTAGATTAGACCCTTTCAAGAGGAGATAGGATGTATAAGACCCCAGCTGGGCACTGAAGAATAATTGCACTTCTCTGAATATAGTTTCAGTGCTGGGATATTCTGCACTTCTCTTGTAAAATGAAATTGAATTATAATTGCTGCTTTTTGAGCATTTTGCATTTTAATCGAACTGTGGAAAACCATGCTCACTCCAGATATTTAAAAGCTTTTACTTATTCAATATTTTGGCCATCTAACATTTAGGCATGAAATTTAGGTCTCTTTGCAAAAATCAAAATCTTAGTTTTGATGTAACTGGTTTCAAATGCTTCCTCATAGCAGACATTGGCTAAGACACTCAAAGCTCATTTAAATGCAGTTAATGCTACTTCTGTAAGTTTACCACAAGGTTGCAGTGTGCCTATTAGGCTAGTTTTTGAGGAATAAGATTCTGATTGATTGATTTTGGCCACAAATGGATTTATGTACAGGTGAAACTCGAAAAATTAGAATATCGTGCAAAAGTTCATTTATTTTAGTAATGCAACTTAAAAGGTGAAACTAATATATAAGATAGACTCATTACAAGCAAAGCAAGATGGTTCAAGCCGTGATTTGTCATAATTGTGATGATTATGGCTTACAGCTCATGAAAACCCCAAATCCACAATCTCAGAAAATTAGAATATTATATGCAATCAATAAAACAAGGATTGTACATAGAACAATATCGGACCTCTGAAAAGTATAAGCATGCATATGTATTCAATATTTGGTTTGGGCTCCTTTTGCAGCAATTACTGCCTCAATGCGGCGTTGCATGAAGCTATCAGCCTATGGCACTGCTAAGGTGTTATGGAAGACCAGGATGCTTCAATAGTGGCCTTCAGCTCTTCTGCATTGTTCGGCCTCATGTCTCTCATCTTTCTTTTGCCAATGCCCCATAGATTCTCTATGGGGTTCAGGTCAGGCGAGTTTGCTGGCCAATCAAACACAGTAATCCCACGGTCATTGAACCAAGTTTTGATGCTTTTGGCAGTGTGGGCAGGTGCCAAGTCCTGCTGGAAAATGAAGTCAGCATCCCCATAAAGCTCATCTGCGGAAGGAAGCATGAAGTGCTCCAAAATCTCCTGGTAGATGGCTGTGTTGACCCTGGACTTAATGAAGGACAGTGGACCAACACCAGCAGATGACATGGCTCCCCAAATCAACACAGACTGTGGTAACTTCACACTGGACTTCAAGCATCTTGCAGTGTGTACCTTTCCATTCTTCCTCCATACTCTGGGTCCTTGATTTCCAAATGAGATGCAAAAGTTGCTCTCATCAGAAAAGAGGGCTTTGGACCACTGAGCAACAGACCAGGTCTGTTTTTCTTTAGCCCAGGTAAGACGCTTCTGACGTTTTCTGTTGTCCAGGAGCGACTTAACAAGAAGAGTACAACATTTGAAGCCCATGTCCAGCATCCGTGTATGGTGGCTCTTGGTGCACTGACTCCAGCCTCAGTCCATGCCTTGTGAAAGTTCCCAACACTTTTGAATGGCCTTTTCCTGACAATCCTCTCCAGGCTGCAGTCATCCCTGCTGCTTGTGCACCTTTTTCTTCCACACTTTTCCCTTCCACATAACTTTCTATTAATGTGCTTTGATATAGCACTTTGGGAACATCCAACTTCTTTTGCAATTACCCTTTGAGGCTTTTCCTCCTTATGGAGAATGTCAATGATGGTTTTCTGCACAACTGTCAGGTCAGCAATCTTTCCCATGATTGTGATTCCTACTGAACCAGACTGAGAGACCATTTAAAGGCTCAGGAACCCTTTGTGGGTGTTATGGCTTAATTAGCTGATTGGAATGGGACACTTTGAGCCTAGAATATTGCACCTTTTCACAATATTCTAATTTTCTGAGATTGTGGATTTGGGGTTTTCATGAGCTGTTTGTTTGTTTGTTTGTTTGTTTGGATTTATATGCCGCCCTTCTCCAAAAGGACTCAGGGTGGCGTACAACATTAAAAAAAACACACATCCCAAAAGTTTTTTTAAAAATTAAATACATATCCAAAAAAACAAACCGAATTTAAAAGACAATTCATTTAAAATAAATTAAAATTAACAGGCCAAGCCGGCTTGCTGGAAAAGCCAACTTTTTAGGGCACGTCGGAAGGACCGGAGGTCAGGGATTATGCGAAGCTCCGGGCAGCTCATTCCAGAGGGAAGGCGCTCCCACAGAGAAGGCTCTCCCCCTGGGGGTCACCAGCCGACACTCTCTGGCCAACGGCACCCTGAGGAGGCCAACTCTGTGAGATCGTACTGGACTGTGGGAGGCTACTGGTGGCAGTAGGTGGTCTCGCAGGTACCCTGGGCCTAAGCCATGGAGCGCTTTAAAGGTCATAATTAATACCTTGAATCGCACCCGGAAAACAACCGGCAACCAGTGCAGGCCGCCTAAAAGGGGTGTAACATGGGAGCACCTAGGTACACCCATGACAACCCGTGCGGCCGCATTCTGGACCAGCTGAAGCCTCCGGGTGCTCTTCAAGGGCAGCCCCATGTAGAGAGCATTGCAGTAGTCCAGGCGAGAAAGGATGAGGGCATGAGTGACTGTGCACAGAGCATCCCGATCCAGGAAGGGGCGCAACTGACGTACCAGGCGAACCTGGTAAAAGGCCCCCCTGGTCACGGCCGTCAGGTGTTCTTCTAAACTAAGCCGCATATCCAGGAGGACTCCCAGATTGCGAGCCTTCTCTGAGGGGGCTAAAATTTCTCCCCCCATCATCAAAGATGGAACAAGATGTACAAATCGGGATGACGGAAACCACAGCCACTCAGTCTTGGAGGGATTGAGCTTGAGCCTATTCCTCCCTATCCAGATCCGCACAGCCTCCAGGCATCGGGACATCACGTCGAGGGCATCGTTTGGGTGGTTTGGGGTAGAGATGAAAAGTTGGGTATCAGCATATTGATGATACCGTACCCCAAAACCACGGATGATCTCGCCCAGCGGTTTAATGTATATGTTGAACAAGAGGGGTGAGAGAACCGACCCCTGGGGCACCCCACAAGTGACGCACCTGGGGGTCGATCTCTGCCCTCCAGTCAACACAGACTGCGACCGATCTGGCAAGTAGGAGGAGAACCACCGTAAAACGGTGCCCCCCACTCCCAACCCCTGAGTCGTCGCAGTAGGATACCATGGTCGATGGTATTGAAAGCCGCCGAGAGGTCTAATAGGACCAGGACAGAGGAGCAGCTCCTATCCCGGGCCTGCCACAGATCATCGACCAACGCGACCAATGCCGTCTCTGTGCTGTACCCAGGCCTGAAACCCGACTGGAATGGATCCAGGTAGACAGCTTCATCCAGGTACTGGGGAAGCTGACGTGCTACCACACTCTCGACAACCTTTTCTACAAAGCGAAGGTTGGAGACCGGACGGTAGTTGGCTAAAGAAGCTGGGTCCAGGGAAGGCTTCTTAAGGAGGGGCCTCACCACCGCCACCTTCAAGGCGGTGGGAAAGAACCCCTCTCTCAATGAAGCGTTGGTAATCGCCTGGAGCCAGCTGTAAGCCATAATCATCACAATTACGATAAATCATGGCTTGAACTATCTTGCTTTGCTTGTAATGCGTCTATCTCATATATTAGTTTCACCTTTTGAGTTGCATTATTGAAATAAATGAACTTTTGCATGATATTCTAATTTTTTGAGTTTCACCTGTACAGATTAAATAGCAGGTTGGAATCTCATTCATATGGTGCCTTTGCAAAGACTTTGATTTTATGGTTCTTAAAGATATTGTCCAGTAGCTGTCTACCTATAAAGTGGTTTATAATCTTAGTCCATCACTCTGCTTTGTGAAATAGATAGAATGCAGATCTAAAATCAATAAATGCAACATGAACATGAATGTTCTAGTTGTGTAAATTTCAGCCAAAAGTTGAAGTATAAGGGCATAAAGTATAAGGGATTATAGAATGACCAGTTGTAAACCTAGTCTGCTCCTAAGTGCTCTAGATTCATCCAGTTGACTAATTTGTTGTATATTTTAATTAAGCATCTTTAACAAATTCAGATTTTGAACTGCTATATTCTTACTTGGTTTCTGAGTCATGGTGGCACAGTGATTAGAATGCAGTACTGTAGGCTACTTCTGCTGACTGCTAGTTGCCTGCAATTTGGCAATTCTAATCTCACCAGGCTCAAGGTTGACTCAGCCTTCCATCCTTCCGAGTTCAATAAAATGGGGACCCATGTTGTTGGGGGCAATATGCTGACTCTAAAAAATGCTTACAAAAAGACTGTAAACACCGTGAAGCGGCATATAAGTCTAAGTTATTGCTATCATGCTTTCTTCTTCTTCACTATATCTTTTTGCTGCTGGTGTCATGTCATTCTGAAATAATATACAGAGGGATCAAAGAAGTCTGTGAGATATTTGTTCCATCATTGTACATCTTGTGATGGTATTTGGAACCATCATTTCCCCCCCCCCTCATTATCTACGCTTTTACCCCTGAGAGAAGGCTAATTCTGCCAAGAAAGTTTATTTTTTTATGACTAATAAACACATTAACAAGCAAAGAAAAGAGATCTATATTAACTTAGTTTCTTTATCTCAAGAATGAATTAATACTGTCCATGTGATGATTTTTAAACGTGGAAGGCAATTAACAAAATTAATAATGTATTCATAATTAAATAAGAAGCTTTTATATAAAACCAATTTCTAATATATTAGCCAGGTAGGCTAACATTTTTCATTGTTCAGGTGACAGTTCAAAAGATATTGTTTTAAACTGAATAGGTGACAGACAATTTTTCTTATTCTCAGTTCTTTGTTTCAGACCACCAGTTAGTAGGGCACTGCCTCAGCCTGAAAAACTCCAAACAAATAATGTTGGGAAAAAGAAGAGACCTATAGAGGTAAGAAAAACTGCTGGTTTTAAAAACATATTATTTAAGCTATAATTTCAAGAACTATCGGGAACTATCATATAAAAAATATTAGATAAATGTAGAAGCTCTATTTGACCAAGTAGAGCAGGGATGTCAAACTCAAGGTCCGCAAGCCGCATCTGGCCCACGATGTGGTCGAATAAAATCCGCAAGGTCATCCTGGAAAATGTAAGGGGCCAGCCTGTGTCGCTTCGGCCCAGTGTACCCGTGTCGCTTCAGCCCAGTCTACCCAATGTGAAGAGGAAACATTGGGCCAGCAGTTTGGGGAGTGGCGTCAAGCTGATTATGCCCATCCAGCTGGCCATGCCCACCCAGTCAGCCACGCCTGCCCAGCCCCCTGAAGTCAACCACAGCCCCGATGTGGCCCTCAATGAAATTGAGTTTAACATCCCTGAAGTAGAGGGAATAAATTGTAACATATGATGTGATATTTTATTCCGCATCTATTTAAAACTTCCAATAATTAAATCGACTAGTACTTCAGGGTTAAAATTGAAGAACAGAGTGAAGTAGGAGGTTTCGAAGACATATATCCTGTTTGTTGTCAATTATGTATGTAGTAGTGTAATGTGATATTGTATGTTTTTCTCAGTGTTGGGGGAACTTGTTAAAAGTTGTTTAGTACAAGTGTTTAAAACCTTTTTTATATAAGAATCCAGTGATTCTAAATATGTTTTCTTAGGATTTAGTGCTCGAACTGGTATTTGGATACCGCGGTAGAGATGGCAGAAACAATGTGCACTATTTGAATGATGGTGCTGACATAATTTATCATACAGCATCAGTTGGGATTCTATATAATGTGGCAACAGGTAGGAAAACTACGTATCTATAAAATAAAATAGTATGAAACAATATTCAGGTTCCCTTCTGTAATGATAATGTTTTTTCCCTCCAGATGTAATACTGTGCTTGAAATAATACATATAATACATTTTCTCTTTAGGTTCTCAGTCTTTTTATCAGGAACATAATGATGACATTTTGTGCCTCACTATAAATCAGCATCCCAAATTTGTCAACCTTGTTGCAACTGGCCAAGTAGGTATGTTTCAATTTTTTAAGAAAAAAACAATATATACTGTAACTGAGCAGGGAGCCAGATGAATTCATAAAGAGAAGAAAGCATTTAGTTACATTGCTTCTGATTGGTCAATTATTGGAGTCAATGAAATTTATTCTTGTATCATTAAAAAATATTCATAAATCTATTCCTGTTTTTACAATGCCAATTGTATTTTCATCCCAGCATTCATTTTTATTCTGCATAACACTATGAAGCCTGCTATATGCAAACTACAGTATTTCAAATAATAAAACAACCATAGCTATGAAATGAAGAAAATATTTCAAAGAATATTGAATGAAGAGAAGATTCTATAGCTTGAAGACAAACAAATTACATATTACCACATGCTCTGTCTTGTGAAGGTTGAAAAAGTAGATCTCAAATTTCAGTACATGGATTTTACACAAAATGCACAAAATTCTGCTATGATTTATGTCATTTGTGAATGATGTCCGGAGACAAACAGCACAAAGTAGTCATGGTTGTGATAGATCACAACCATGATAACACAAAAGTTATATATCAGATCACTATGCAAATTACATATATTCTATTATTTATAGTAATTTACATAATATATTATTATATAACATCATAACCTAAATGACACAAAGGGCATAACTTGTTTTGCTACAATGGAATCTTCTTCAGTTTACTGAACTTTGGAGAATAACAGTCACCCTTTTCTAATTAGTTTGTTAAATAAAATATCATTTTATTCTTTATCTTTATTCTTTCATTCTAATGTGATTCCCTGAAGATAATTAAAGAAACTTGCTTGGAGTTGTCTCATCTTAGGCTACATGAGAAAGAGAAAGAATTGTCCCAAATAAAACTTTAAAAAGATGAAATAATTGAAAAGCAATTATTGTAAATAATCCTGTCTCCCATAATTAAAATCTACCTTCAGTCAGGTTGGATAAACACATTATGCACAGTCCTAATTTTGAGGAAACTACAGTTTGGGAACACCTGTAGTATTGCATGGAATTAGAAAGGGAGAAATTTTAGTACAAGGGCAGTTTCTCATCCACATAATACTGTGTTTCATTGTTTGGCATAACTGCCAAACTCACTGAACTCTCTGAAAGTAGCTAAGATAATAATTTTTCTGCACTTCTGTGGATTGCTTCAGAAAGAACAAGAACGTGATCTGTCTTTAGCCAAATAACATTTCTCTGCAAATAGAAAATTCCATATACGGTAATTTAGATGTGAATAATTTACAAGATTGATGTTAAAAAAAAGTCTCTGTTTTTGCCCCGAACAGTTTATCTTGTGCTTGGGAACAGCATCTAATTACGTAGAGATAGCTTAAATTTAGATTTATTTTTGAGAATAAATTGAAATTATACACTTTATACCACACATATATAAATTATCATATTTTTTGTTTGTAATGATTTTTCTACTGGTTTTCCATTACAGGAGACTCAGCAGACATGTCAAGTAAGAAAAAAGCTAAATTTTAATATCTTCAATTATAACTAAGCATTTTCTGTTACTTAGTGTGTTGTAAATAACTGATTATATTTACATGGTATGAAAACATATTAGTGGTTTTTTAATTCAAAACATAAAATTTAACAATTTTTAAATGTTCAAAATTTCCTTAATTGAAATGAAATATTCATTCTTTGTAATGATAATGTTATTGTTAGAAATAAACCATTTCTGAACTACATTTCTGTTGAGCCTATTCCTTTTCAATAAATTGTAGTTTTTCAAATCTATGTTCCAAATACGTATGACATCCTATTTGATTGTATTGGCACCTGTGACAACATATTTGTCCTTCTTGTCAGGCTTCTGGGAGCAAGCTGGGTTAGACCAGAACAAGTCTTTGAGTTCTGATTAATAAGATTTATTAAGAGACATTAAAATAACATATCATTTCTGGCAGCACTCTGCTTTCAAGTGAAAAACCTGTATCTAGGGAAATCAGGGCAGAAGCATGTAGATATTTGCCTCTTTTGTAAAAGAGGAGAAAACTGTAGGTGATGGTTGTCTTGGAATGACTACATGATTAATAGCAGATTCACAAGGCACCTGCCAAGCACATCCTTCCCAATGTGTGGGGGAGATGGGATCCATCTCTTGCCAAGATTCCTTTGTGTGGGTAGAGCAGTCCATGACCGAGAAATACAAACCCTTCTTGGCAGCACCATCTTCACAGGCAGTTATTTGTTTCCAGGATCCTGTTCTCTCCGTGCAGTAACAGTCAGCTGGCAAGTTGTTGAAAAGACAGTTTGCTTTTTACAGTTTATTTACCTTCCTATCCAGGGCCATGTAGTCTCCATTTAAGGGCATTATGGCCCACAACTAAAATGGAAACATTTCTAGAAAACTAAATTTAAACTCATGACTTGGCATTTGTCATAAAGTACTTTTGATTAAAGCATTTGCTCCTATATGTGCTTTAAGGCGTTCTTTCCTTCAGATCTAAAACGAGTTTAGAATTGCAAGAGAAATCTTAGTAGGAAGGAGTTTATACTTACTAAATGTAACTTTTTAAAATAACAAACGTAAATGTTAAAAAATTAAATGATGCTTTAAAACAAATTGGAATGCTTTTAATATTAAATATCCTATAAGCTTTCTTTAACAAAATTAATTATTGCTGTTCTTATATTTGTTCAGCAACAGCTCCTTGTATTCATGTGTGGGATGCAATGAACAAACAGACATTGTCTATACTGCGATGTTACCATTCAAAAGGAGTTTGTTCAGTTGGATTTAGTGCCACTGGAAAGCTGCTTCTGTCTGTTGGTTTGGATCCTGAACATACCATTACCATTTGGAAATGGCAAGAAGGTAGGCAAATATTCACTTTATCTGAAACTAGGAAATTCCTATGAGAGTTTTCAAGAGTCTGTATTTACTTCAAACGAGGATTAAAGAAATTTTTCTGAAATCCTCACTCATAATTTACCCAGCAATGAATCTGTTACTATTAGAGTTATAATTCTTTATTGGCCAAGTTGATTAGACGTACAATGAATTTGTCTCTCGTGCATATATCAGTGATGGGTTTCTATCGGTTCAGACTGGTTCAGCCGAACTGGTAATAGCTTGGCGGCCTGGGTCACTGGGACCGGCAGCAACCCAGGCCTACCACGCCCTCGAACCAGTTCTCCCACTCTTGTTTTTTGCTTCAGCGCATGCGCAGAGCAATTTTAGTTGTACTGTGCATGCATGCATCAAGCGCAAAGTGTGCGTGCATGATGCGCCCCTGAGCAAACCAGCAGTAGTCTCTGCTGGAACCCACCACTGACCTGTATGGTACAGTAAAGCAGGAGGTGGGGATACCCAGAGAAGTAAATGTCTGTTTAAGCAGAAAAAAAAAACTTATGTTAAAATCCTAGTTGAAAGCAATCATTTTCTTAAGAACATAAACCAGTGGTGTTCTTAGTGTAGCAAAATTAGGAATAACCAAAAATAAAAATGGGCAAACTATCCGAAAGGCTGAATTTACTTGATAATGCCAAAAGAGGCATTATCCTTTTGAGGAAGATCATATACATTGTCTGGTTTAGGCAGACGTTATATTTACAAAGGGATTGAAAAACTACCTGCACTTTATTCACTGTGGAGAGAACACAGTCCTTAGAATAAATGACAGATTGTCCAACTTCTTAAAAAGTCATGCAAAAATTCATGAGAAATATCATTTAAAAGTTGCATGAAAACCAAGAGAGATTTTATGTCAGTCTGAACTGAATTATGACTTTTAAAATTCTCATATCAAAAATTGCAGGCAGTTAATTGTAAAGTACCTGTATGCTTTACTTGCAAATCAAGTGATAAAATTCCGTAAAAACCAACTGGATAAAAATACATGCCTTTTGATGTTTTTTTGAGAGGTCAATGAGTGAGAAAGGCTGGTGATCTCTAATGGTTTGTTGATCAGGAACTGCTAATCAGAGATTGCACTCAGATACCCATCTTTCTTAAAAAGATGTGTCATGGCACCCTGGATAAAATCTCTTAAATTCTTATTGATAAATTATTTTAAGTAAGCCAACTCTGTATTTGACACCAAGTGGTAAAGGTTTCTCCTTCATGGATCATTAAAGGAGCTTGGACATCTCCATGATTTTATATCTTTCTGAATGTGTACAAAGGTCAATCATGACAGGCAGATAGATTGTAGATAGATTAAACAGAATCTATTGGAGAAAGAAGTGATAAATAATTTCAGTATTCTGACAAGAAAATCCAATCGCAATATCAACCAGGGCATCAGTGTGATTCTGGAAGATGATATCTCTTCTTCTGCCCACCTCCAACTCATGTCAGAAGACAACCAGTGAAGTACTTGGGAAGAGCAGAGGCAAGTACAAGAAGCACTGGTGTTTTTGATGTGGCTGAATAACGCTGGACATCCGGTGTTGATATGCCCAGAGGCAAAAGTTCAGTACTGAATATACACATATACTGTTGATATGTGGAACATCAGAACCATGAACTAATGCCAACTTGATGTTGTCAGAGCAGAAAGTCAAGACATTGACAATCTGGAAATCAGTGAACTGAAATGCATTGGAATGGGTCACTTTTACATCAAAGGAACATCAAATTTACTGAGAAAGAATAGAAAGAAAGAAAATAGAAGAAATGGTTTGGTCATTGTTATTAATTGTGCCAAAGTGTTCATGAAAACTGATAGAATTATCTCAGCTCAATTATCTCAAGTCAAACAAATGAATATTATAGCAATCCAAACCTATGGTATAATCACGGCAAAATATTGAGAACTTGCAATATTTTGTCAACACAGTATTACAAATGTGTTCCTGGTTTGGAAGTTCTCTTGA
Source organism: Natrix helvetica (assembly GCF_964273705.1). Lineage (NCBI taxonomy): Eukaryota > Metazoa > Chordata > Lepidosauria > Squamata > Natricidae > Natrix > Natrix helvetica. The sequence goes on from NC_138548.1 coordinate 48,531,121, forward strand.
TGCAGCCTAAATTATTACATTTGTCTTTTTTTGCCACAACATTACATTGCTGGCTCATATTCAGTCTGCAGTCAACTACTATTGCAAGATCATTTACACAAGTACCTTTAACCTGAGCATTTGACTTTTATTTCTTAAAAGAAGAACTTTGCATTTGATTTTTTTACATCAGCTACACACAGCTTTAATTTGTCTTAAAATCAAGAATACCAGTGTTGCCTGGTCTTTTCCCTAGAACTTCCAATTTCTCAATTTTATCCTTCTGCTCATATGATGTTCTTTACTGATAGCTTGGTTAGAGGGCAACTTTAAAAACTACAGTAACTATTAAATAACTACATCTTAGGTGTCCCAGGCATAGTGCTCTGTTCTAGAAGCAGAAGGCTAAAGCATGTAAAATAATTTACTATCTTTGCAATTTAAATATCATCTGATATCTTCTGCCTGTACAATGGGTATTAAATGTGCATCATGCATGATTTCAGTCATATTTTGCAGAGCTTACTTGTACAGAAAAAAGCTTTAGGTCCTGGATTACACTTATTAGCAGCAGTTAATAACTAGTTGGTGCCAATATCTCTCTTATTGACCTGCACTTAGATAGGAGTACTTAGACTACTTACATGAGCAACATAATGGGGGATATACATCATCACAGATCCCTCTTCAAACTGATACAGTTACTAAAAGAGTATGATACTCCTTATAGAATGGGAAATAATACAGGGGTTAATAGCAAAGTTGCTATATTGTTCATAGCAAGATGAGATGTAATAAATTTAGAATTGTATATGTATAATGTCCTGATTGTTTTTAAAGTTGTAAATACTAAAATTTCATAAGTGAATAACAATTTTTATTGACAAAGATAAAAATAAAAATGTTACTGTTAGCAATAATGTTATTATCAGCATAAATTTGAAAAAATGACCAAATATGTAATGTAATGATAGAACACAACGATGCTACAACTATACCTGAAAGAATATTGTTTAAGACACTATTTGTTTTCACTATTTCTTGATACAGTTATGTATATCTGAATGTAAAGTATAATTAACTCTTCCCACTAGGTGCCAAAATTGCCAGTAGAGCCGGTCATAACCAACGTATTTTTGTAGCAGAATTCAGGCCTGATTCCGACACTCAGTTTGTTTCAGTAGGAGTAAAACATGTGAGATTTTGGACCCTTGCTGGAAGAGCCCTTCTTAGTAAAAAAGGACAGACAAGTTCAATAGAAGATGCACGAATGCAAACCATGCTCTCTGTGGCATTTGGAGCTGTACGTAATTTAAAAGAATATTTTAAAATATTAATCAACTTTGAAACCACTTTTTGTAATTGCCGCTTACAATATTTTCCCACTCATCCAATCCGAAAAAGACTAAGGGAGGCTGTATATTACTTGAGCAATGACTGAATGATGCTACGAACACAGTATGTGTCATTTGTGGGGAAATGCCTATAGTTTTAGCTATTGTGTAGCATACAAGTGCCCTTTCAAAAAGCAGAGTACTGCTAGTTTTCTCACATAGGTCCCAAAGCTTCTTTTAACCAATTCCATGGAATAAAAAAGAAAGCAAATACTTAAGAAGTGATAATAGTGCTTAGGAACTCCTGTAAGCAAAAATATAGCTAAAGTCACAGATCAGTTACTGAAGGATAATTGTGATCAGTGCTATTTAATTTTAAATCCAATAAGAAGTGAAGAACCACTAGATTTTTGCACTTGTCATCAGTTGCAAAATGACTAAAGATTTTTTCCCCCAAACCCAGAACTAAAGTCAGGTTGGAGTTGTGGATTGGGCACTTTGTAGAAATTGTCCTTTCATAGTAAATGCTTGCATTCATTCCTTTTTGAAATCAGATGATGGACATATTTTTCCCCCTTTTCAGAATAATTTGACATTTACAGGTACCATCAGTGGAGATGTGTGTGTTTGGAAGGACCACATATTGAATCGAATTGTGGGCAAAGCTCATAATGGTCCTATATTTGCTATGTATACGACATTACGTGATGGCTTAATTGTAACTGGAGGCAAAGAGAGGCCGTGAGTCTTGTTTTCTTATATGAACATATATTTTTTGAAGAAATTACCATCGGATAACTATGGTAGTAATTTCACAAATTGTAGTAATTTTTACAAATTTAGTAATTTTTAAAAATTATTAATGGATACACAATTGTATTATAGTAAATTCTATTGCAGTAGTAATTGTTTACAATGGATAATGCATCTAAATGGTCCACATTGACAGATATGGATTATCAGTAGTGGAGCAAGCAGTGGAGACAGTCATGGCTGTTCTCTCTAGTTACTTTCACAGGAAAAGTGATGCATATTATGAGTAAATCAAAGAGATAGATTTCGGTTTTTCTTTTCCACCCAAAGAAAAGTTTTTTTTTATTTTTCCCCTTCTACAACACATTACAGTCATTATATCAACATTGTTATATCATCATAGCTGTACATGTATATAACATTTCGGCTTCTATATTTGCACACCTTTATACACAGTTCTATGTATATTTATATATATTGTTTTTTGGCTTAATTAATTTTCTTGTTTTGCAGCCATTTGTACCAATTGTTCCAAATTTCATAATATTCCGACTCTTCTTTATCTTTTAATTTCAGTGTTAATTTATCCATCTCTGGACAATACAAAGTTTTTTTATCACTAATTCATCCGAGGGGGCATTATTTTGTTTCCAGCATTGGGCAAATGCTATTCTAGCTGTAGTTAGCAGATGTGTTAATATGTATTTAATTTTCTTTGTATATTTCCCTTTGATTATTCCCAGCAGAAAGATTTCGGGTTTGTATTTTATCTGTTCTCCTGTAATTTCTTGCACCCATTTCCAGATTTTTGTCCAATATTTTTGTGTTTCCGGGCAGGTCCACCATATGTGATAAAAAGTTCCTAGTACTTTTTTACACTTCCAGCAGATCGGCTTCATGTTTGGGTACATTTTAGCCAATCTTGGTGGTAAATGCCAACGATAAAACATTTTGTACATATTTTCTTTAATGCTGCTGATTGTGTTAGTTTGTAATTTGTGTTCCAAATTCTTTCCCAATCCACTAGATCTATGTTGTAACCAAAGTTTTTGGCCCATGCTATCATGCAACCTTTAACATTTTCTTCTTGTAATGTTACTTCTAATAAATATTTGTAAATTTTCGTTATGAGTTTATTTTCCGGGCCAATTAAAATTTTATCTATTTGTTGTAATTCTGTGTATATTCCATATTCTTTTACATCTTTTTTGCACCTCGATTGTAGTTGGAGATATGGCCACCAATCTATATTTATATTGTGCTCCTTTTATTCTTGATTTGTTTTCAAATTCCCTTGGCTGTCTAAAATTTTACTATATCTAACCATTTTCGATAGATCTAGCGTATTGGGATGTGTCATGGCTTCCATAGTGAAAAGCCATGTCGGTATTTTCATGTAATGTTTTTTCTCTAATTTTATTCCAGAAAGGGTGTATTTGGAGCTGCCGATTACACTTCCTCGGTGGTTCTATATGACTAGTTGTAATCTTCTAGTCGAGTAAAACAAACATCTAGTAATTGCCATGTGATTTTCAGAAATAATGTTACATCTCTTTTCCTATTTTCCGGTGTGTCTAATGGAGTTAAGTACTTTACAAATTATAGACTATAGTAAGTAATTTATCTTGCAAAAGAAATAATCAATTGTGTGCTTAAAGACACACAATTGATAGTTTGAAGATGTGTGGACTTCAACTTCCAAAATTCTGGGAGTTGGAGTTTACATATCTTCAAACTGCCAAGGCTCACATACACCATTCTAGATTGCATTAAAAGTTTAGGGAGTCTTTATACCAAGTGAAGGAAATAATCTTATTCTCAGCTACTAATACAGTAATCTTAATTCTGATATCCTGAGATCATTAAGTGCAAACTCCTACATAATCAGATATCACTTATCAGCCATGCAAAAATCATTTTGGTATTACAAAATTATTTTAAATACCATGATAACTTTTGACAAGCACAAACTGAGGTATTATCATTTTTTAAATACTGAACTTCTGTTGAATTATTTAAGTTAACGAACAGTACTTGGTCTTAGGGACTTTCATCTACTTTCTCTGAAAAGACTCTTTCTTATTTTGGCTAGATCAAAAGAAGGAGGTGCAATTAAGCTATGGGACCAGGAACTTAGAAGATGTCGAGCCTTTAGATTAGAGACAGGACAAGTAATTGACTGTGTCCGTTCTGTGTGCAGAGGCAAGGTAAGTCAATAATGTAATATGGCCCCAGCCAAAGATAGATATACAAATAACTGGTATTGTGCATTGTTTCCATGCATTAAAAGTTACAGTGTTAAAACATATATTTAAAAATATTAACAAATTATAGTATATTAATTCATGTTGCTTCGTAACAGTTTGGGATGATAGGCACAGAATTTTGAAACCATGTTATAGGTACTGCCCTGAAATGATTGCCGTTGTGAGCGTTTCCAGTCACAAAACATGTGCTTATGTTTAATAAGTGGTCATGGCAACAGGTGATCAGAATGGGTTTGGCTAACAAAAAACAACCTTATAAATAATAAACCTTGTTTATTAAATTTAGAGGCCCCTTGCTTCCAGAATGACTTGGGAAATCTTATACTTAAAAAGATAGAAAACAAAGAAAACAAAAGAATGATTATATGCATCTAGACAAACCACAATCTATATATCATAAAACACAACCAACAGGCCTCTGCAACCACTGTATCCCAAGACCTAGCCGAACAACCAAGTTTTAAAAGAACTTCTGGAAGATCATCAGGATGGCAGTCTGGGAGAGCATGGATCCACTGCAACAGAGAAGAGACACTTCCTGGATCCCGAGGGAGTGTATTGTGTGATGAAGAGGATCCAAAGCACATCAATTCTTTCCCGTTTAAGCAGATTAGCAAAAATCATGGGATACAGATGATTTCTCAAATAATATAGCCCGTACCATGAAGGGCATTACAATAATAAACAGCACCTTGAATTCCACCTGGAAGCTCATTGGCAACTAATGCAGTTTGCAGAGAGTGGTATAATGAGGCATGCCCAGCATTGCCTATACCACTTTGTTCTGGACCAGCTGCAGCTTCCAAGGTGCCTTAAAGGGAATCTCCCTAGGTTCCAAGGATGTTCTCTACCAATTCAGTTTACCTTTCCTTTCACAGGAAGCAACTACATTGTCGAATAAGATATCGGCTGTAGCCACCTATTGTTTTATTTATTAAGGAAGCTAATTGACTATTTCAAGGAGTTAGGTATATTATTAGAAATACAAATTAGGGTTAAGGTAAGTGGTTTACCTGACATTCTCCAGCTGCCCATTTATTTATTTTCTAATTAAAAAAATAAAAATAATTATATGAGGAGGGAATTTGGCAGGTGGGAGATTTGGAGGGCACATGGTGCTTATGTATGCCATAGTGGAAAATTAGGCTCTAAATCCAAGAACAGACAATGCTTAGATCATCACTTTTCCAAAGTGGTTTGGTGATCACATAAGGGGGCAATTGGGGATTTTTATGCTCTGTGTGTGTGTGTGTGTGTGTGTGTGTGTGTGTGTGTGTGTGTGTGTGTGTGTGTGTATTCCTTCCTGTGAATGTAAATTTCAGATAGATCTTTGCAAATCTAGGACATTTGTTTACAACTTTTAAAAAGTTGTTTGATTTTTTTTTTACATTGGAGGAAAATTACACCTAATAGATTGTCTATTTGCTGCCAAGTGTAGCACAATCTTCCAGAAAATGCCATTTGGCTTTCATTTTCAATGTGTCAAAAGTAGAAAATTGTTATGTAGCCTGAATGCAATTATTCTGATATTCCTATTTAAAGTACCATATTTTTCGGAGTATAAGACGCATCGGAGTACAAGACACACCAAGATTTTGAAGAGACAAATTAAAAAAAGTTTTTGCAGACCTCCCAAAAATGGCCCATTTTTTGTGAAAATGGGCCTGGTTTTTGCAAAAACGGATCTGTTTTTTTGTCAAAAAAGGGCATGTATAGCCTTTAGGAGGCTTATAGTGCTCCTAGGAGCTGGGGGAGGAACAAGCAAAAAAACAGGCCATTTGTTGCTCATTTTTGCCCTCCCCAGCCCCCAGGAACACTCTTGAAGACTCCTAAAGGCTATGCACGGCCATTTTTGCAAAGGGGGCGAGGTTTCAGGAGGCCAAAAATGCTGTATTCAGTGTATAAGATGCACCCAGACTTTCAGCCTCTTTTTTGATGGAAAAAGGTGCGTCTTATACTCCAAAAATATGGTAAGTTTAAATTTAAGTTAAAAGAACACAAATATATTTTATTTTTGTCCTAGCCACTTTTGGATACTCCTAAGACACCGTACTCTGGCTGCAGCCTTCACGACAACCACAAGATGACAGTACAGATTTAGAGTTTTCAGTATTTGCTATCTAGTAGGCATCCAGATGTTTGCAAGCCAGATAGAATAGTCCTAGGATGAACCCTGTCACATACTCTAAATGATTAAATGAGTTTCTCTTTGTCTTATAGTATCAGAAAATATCTTATTTCTTCTGCTGAAGAAACTTTTGAGTAAGGGTTAAATCATACCAAGAGCCTACCAATAGTAATAAGAGTTGTTTGTTTATGTGGGCAGCTATAGAAATTAAATAAAAGCATACTATAAATAAAATGTTTATTATAATCCTAAACTTGGATAGATGGTAAAGTCAAAATGATGACCATAACAGTTGCAATCAAAGCTTCCAAAGTATCATGCATCAGGCTGCTGTGGCCACCATTAAAATAATATTTTTACCCATTATTATGTGTATCTCCTGCTTTGATATGTTGCTGCTGACCACATAAAGAGCAAAAACAATTATTAAGAATGATATTATAAATGAAGTAATACCGTATAATAGATTTTATTTTTAAATAATTGTGTAAATCTATAGTTTGTGTAGGCCCCAACAGTGGTGGGTTTCAAAATTTTTTGGAACCTACTCTGTGGGTGTGGCCTGCTTTGTGGGAGTGGCTTGCTGGCCATGTGACTGGGTGGGAGTGGCTTGCTGGCCATGTGACTGAGTGGGAGTGGCTTGCCTGCCATGTGACCGGGTGAGAGTGGCTTGCCGGCCATGTGACCAGGTGGGAGTGGCTTGCCGGCCATGTGACCAGGTGGGAGTGGCTTGGCAGTCATGTGACTGGGTGGGAGTGGCCAAGACGATGTCACTGAATTCTTTGCCCCAATGGATGAAATCCAAAAGTATGAAAGAAAACACCAATTATGTAAGGAAAGGTCATTAAAATGTATAAGGAAATATTATTAGTTCTTGTTCATTATTAATGTGTAGATAACTGCGGGACATTACACACCCACACAAACTATGACAGTGCCAGGAAAACAACAAAAAATAAGAATTCCCCCAAAAGACTGCAAATGAAACCAGTTTTTTTTCCCCTAACCCTAAGGACAGGAAAGACAAAGCCACTGGAATAAAAACCATCAAGGCATTATGGGAAATTATAAGGACAGTGCCAGGAAGCTCACAGAACCAGCAACCACCTCACAATTGCCTAAACAACCAGGGTGAAACACACTAAATCTGGCAAAGCTGCCTTGCACCAACCTGGCCTGCCCATAGAAAAGCAGCACATAAATGCAGATACATAAAAGCAGATACATACACCTGGACTGAACACTTAAAAGCAACCTATTGCATCACAAAGAAAACATTTGCAAAAAGGAATAACATTTCTTGTAGTAAATATATTTTATAAACAATTAAAAAATAAAAATTCCCTAAAATAATTTAAAAAAGATATTCTATAAATCAAAAAATCCTTAAAAACCATTGTTAAGTATTCCACACACAATAATTTATACTTTAACCATTTCAAGGTATTCTACTAGCAATAATTTATACTGTAACCATTTCAAGGTATTTTGCCAGCAGTAATTTATACTGTAACCATTTCAAGGTATCTACAAACAATAAATTGAAGTAAACCATTTTAAAATATTCTATACTCAATACTTTTAAGTAAAACGATTAAAAAAAATTCTATGCACAATAAATAAAATATTATTTTAAAAAACATTAAAAGAATAAAAGAAAAATAACCGGATCACTTACCAGCAGGCAGAATCAGCAGCTCTCCAATGCGATGGATGCAGCAGGGAGCAGGCAGGTAACAAGGCAGCAGGACAGGTAAACTTACCTGACTGGAGGCCCTTGTTGTCGGTTAGCTAGGCATGCCGCCTGGCAGACTTAGCCAGCCAGGTGAGGCTGGAGACGGGGGGCGGGGGGCTTTCGGCTGGATGGCGTACGCCAGCTTGCGGCTTTCGGCTGGATGGCGGGGGGCTAGCTCCCGAAAGCTAGCCCCCCGCTGCCGCCCACCCGCTTTTGGCTGCATGCGAAAGCTGCCAACGGCACCAGCGCCGACCAGCGCCTTTCAGCCATGTGGCATAAGCCAGCTTGTGGCTTTCCCTAGTGAAAGCTAGCCTGCAGCCACCTCCACCCACCTGCTTTCAGCCATGTGGCGTAGGCCAGCTTGCGGCTTTCTCAAGGGAATGCCTGAAGGCCTTCCCTCGCGAAAGCTGCAAGCTGGCATAAGCTAGCCTCCCCCCCTCGGGCTTAGTAGCTTACCTGAGGGAAGCAGCAAGCTGCTGGAAGGCGAAGCGAAAGGAGGACCAATCAGCAAGCACAATGCAACAGGTGCTTGGCGATTGGCGCTACGCTTTTAAACGGGTTGCCTCCAGCCCGCTCACTGATTGGCTGGACTCCAGACAATCAGTGAGCGGCGGGCTGGGCTAGTTTAGTGCGGACGAGCGGGGGAGCGAGCAAGCTGCGACAGGACAGCCAGGGCGAGCGAGCAACAGCGCCGGGGCAGGCGTTCCAGAAGTTACTTCTGGGTCCACCGGTCGAACCTCCTCTCACCAGATTGGTAAATTTCACCAACAGGTTCTCCCGAGCTGGTGCGAAACAGCAGAAACCCACCACTGGGTCCCAAATACCAAAAACGACATGGAGTTGCTTAAGAGTGGTTTCCTTTATCTATAGACAGAATCTTGCCGGATTAAAGCAACTATTTGCATAACTACAAATATAATCTGGAAATAGCTAATGTGACCTGTTTTAATTCACTTTCTCAGGATTACATTTTCCAAGCTCCACTGCCTCATTGCCTACTGGAAAGCAGCCCCTCCCTCCTGAGAATCCAGAGTACAGTCTACCACAGTTTGACTATATATGTAGTTACCAGAAATAAAGCAGTAGCTAAGGATATTGTTATACTTATTTTTTTTAGCTTCCCTGTGCCATGATGGCATCCATTACGGATCCCATTGGAGGTTTCTTCCTTGTCTCTATTTCTAACTGAAGATGGGTTCAAATTTACAATTTTTCCATTTCTAGCCTGATGCCTTAACTATTGCACTACATTGGCTCTCTGTTTATTATATGTGCAATTATTACAATTATAAATTATTAAATTATATACTGACCATTAATTCACTGTTGTTCTAGGGAAAAATTCTTGTTGGAACACGGAATGCTGAAATCATAGAAGTTGGAGAGAAAAATGCTGCCTGTAACATTCTGATTAATGGGCACATGGATGGGCCTATCTGGGGATTGGCAACGCACCCGTCTCGTGATCTTTTTCTTTCTGCCGCAGAAGATGGAACAGTCAGACTTTGGGATATTGCTGATAAAGTAGGTGTAAAAATGTCATTGAAGAAGTTACAGTAAATTATTCATTAACTTCTGTGTCACTCCTCTCGCCTAGGTGGCTTGGTATTTAAATAAATGATATATTTTAAACCTTACTTTGTAAAGCATTACCAGGAATTAAGCTAATATTTATAGAAAAAGAAAGCATTGTCATTTAACATGCTATTCTAGTTTTAATTTCATTTTTTGAAACTATTGCAGAAAATGGTGAACAAAGTCAATTTGGGCCATGCAGCACGCACCGTATCATACAGTCCAGAAGGTGACATGGTAGCAATTGGCATGAAAAATGGAGAATTTATAATCCTATTAGTGAACTCTCTGAAGATATGGGGCAAGAAAAGAGACAGACGATCTGCCATCCAAGACATCAGGTGAGAAATCGTATACATTATCTCTTATTTGCTCCAGGAACAAATGTAACATCTGCACTTGGGTTTTATTACCGGATATGATGCTTATCCAGATATGGTGCTATTGCATTTCATTCATCTATTAATGGCTTAGCAGATGGGGAATTCTAGTACATTTCTAAGGAGGAGAAACTGAACTGAATCCTCTTTGCTTCGTAATCAACAGCAGTAATAAAAGTGCATGTGCAAGCAGAAGAAAATAAAAGATCCAGAAGCATGAAAATGCCTTGCATAGGTGGAAGTTGAATAATTTGCAGTATGCAGCAGAAAAGATTCAAACAGCAGTTTAACATCTTGAGCTTTTTAAATGAGTTATTTGGTAAATTAGAATGAATTTAATACTTTTTTTTCCTACAAAGGTTCAGCCCAGATTCCCATTATTTAGCAGTGGGTTCAAGTGAAAACGCAGTTGACTTTTATGACCTGACCCTGGGGCCTCCTCTTAACCGAGCCAGCTACTGCAAAGACATCCCAAGCTTTGTTATTCAAATGGACTTTTCTGCAGATAGTTGTTATCTTCAGGTAAGGAAATAATAAAGTGAAATTTTTTTGCCATTCAGGTTTTTTCATTTACATCATGGACATTTTTTAAAAAAGTTATAGCTTGGAATTTTTGACACCAGTATGAGTTTATAAGAGTTTGGTCTTGAGACAGGCAGTTTCCTGTAGTTTTCAACCAGATCGTCAACAGCCGAAGTAGAAAGTAGAAGCCGGACTTTAATACATTTGTAAAAGTTAAGGTTGGGAGTCTCTCGAGATTTCAAAGTCGTACAAAACTCATAAATGCTACTCCCTAAAAATGTCTTATTTTAGAATTCTTTGGGGTTTTCCCATCAACTTTCTTATGTGAGTTAGAAGGAAGGATAGTGATAGCAGTAATAACAATACTTCATGACAAAGCTATTGTATTTTTTTTTTACTACTGGATCTTCAGTTTTTGTAACATGTTGGTAATGCTACTTAAGAATGCAAAGTCTTTCTTATAGTCTACACTGATTTATTAGAATACTTAAAAGGTTTATATTTCTCTCTATATGTTCTTAAAGGTGTCTACTGGGTCTTACAAAAGGCAAGTTTATGAAGTGCCTTCAGGAAAACAACTTCTGGATCAAACTGTGATTGATAGAATAACATGGGCCACCTGGACCAGGTAGATCAATAATTCACTGTTTAAAATATAATACATCATTTCCCACTGAAAAGAACATAAACCTATATACTTTCTGCATATAGGTAGGCAGCCAGTGCCTGTTCAAATAGTGTGATATTCAATTTAGTGCAAAATATAAAGTGATACCAGGTTGCATTTAATGGGAGCATTTAAATTCAGTTAATGCAAGGTTAGTACACATGGAAGTAAAGCTAGTGCATGCACATTTGTCATTGGGAGTTTAGACACTAATCATTATTTTTATTAATTATTTTTATTTTTTCATTTTCATAACACATAACTACATATATACTGTTACATAACCAACTTTATTTTATATTATTAAATATTAACAACAATTTGTCTTACCATCAACTCCCCAAAAATGATTATTGGTTCCTCTGCTCTCCATACACCATATTAACCTGTCCATCATATTCTTCTCCCTCTCTCCTCCCCCTCCCTACCTCCTTTCTACCCTCTGTCATTCTTCTCTTCTCTACTTCCCCTTCTTCTCTTCTTCTCCTCTCTCCTTTCCACTCCTTCTTTCTCTCCTCCTCTCCCCCCCGCCCTCTCTCCTTACACTCTCTTCTTCCCTTACATCTCCCTTCTCTTTCACGCTCTCCCTCTTATCCTCTTAGCAAGCTCCATTTTATGTTGATGGTATTTATAATTTCATATCAATAAACCTCTTTAATTTTAATATCTTTTTAAGCAATGAAGAAAAAAATGTGACTATTTTGGAATTCATTAAATGCACTAATCGAGACCTGCAGTTGTACCTGTACATTATAACAGGAGTATAAATGTTACAGAACCACAGCATCCCGCACCATTAGTCATTCTGGTTGGAGCAGTTTAGAAAGATTTTGGAATTCTGTAGTTCAGCTTTATGGTTTACTGAATTTCCCCAACTAAAGGAAGGACAGTAAAAGGTTGACATCTGGAAACTGTAACAAATTGAGCATACCACAGTGAGTGCAGTTCTGGGTGATTAGTGGTTCATCTGCGTTACACCACTATTGTATCTCAGCAAGTTATAATAGCTTCCAGTTGCTTTCTGGGTGCAATTGAAGTTGCTAGTTATCATCTTTAAAACTCTACATGGCACATAGCCAAGTTATTTTCTGGATTGCTTCTTCCTGAGAGTACTAACTAGGTAAGATAGGGAGGGTGATCTTCCAGGTCCCTTCCCTCAAATATTATCATCTAGTGGACTTCAGAGAGGTCCCTTCTATTTAGGTGACCCTACTCTTTGGCACAATCTCTCACCTGGGAGGAGGATGTTTATGGACAAAACACAGTAAACATATAAGTGAAGACTACTAGTATAAGGTCATGAAATAATGATAATAGTTAATGTTAGAATGATTCAGCTCTGACAATATAGTATACCTCATTCTTTATTTCCTCCACTACATCAGAATATGTCCTCTTGGTTTCTTTCTCTTCCCTCTATTTCAGCATTCTAGGAGATGAAGTTGTAGGAATCTGGTCCCGGCATGCTGAGAAAGCGGATGTAAATTGTGCCTGTGTTTCTCACTCGGGAATTAGCCTTGTAACAGGCGATGATTTTGGCATGGTCAAGTTGTTCGACTTCCCTTGTCCAGAGAAGTTTGTAAGAGCTTTTTCTTTCATTCAATCACCAGGTCTTTTGATAACTGAATTTGAAAACCACCAGAGCATCTACACGATGTTCTCAGAAATATTAAGATGATGGGCCCAGTGATACTATTCGAGCTCTGTCTGTTTTTAAATGTCTGTTGCAGAGAGAATTGATTGTTCTGTTGTGGCCACCAACATTTTTTAAACCCTTTAAACCATTATAGTTATACCATATTATACCATGTGGAGAACCCTAAAGGGTATAAATACAAATTTAGTTGTTATTGTCCTTCATAAAGAATTGAGCAACAACCCAATTGTCCCTTCCCTTTCTGACAAAACAACCCAAGAAAACTTGTGTAAAGCAGTGAAAGGGAGCAAAGGAAAAAAAGTATATACACCTGCTATGGAACTGTGTTGAATCTTTTTAGACAAAAACTATTCTCCAGAAAGAGATGCTGTATTTAAGGTAGCAGGAATAGTTTTGTAGCAGGGGAGCAATACAAAGAGAAAGAATTCAGTAATGAGCCCTGATTAATAATGATTTCAATAAAGTCAAGGTGGTTTTTTTAAAACTGTTAAACTAACAGGAAGTTTTCTGTTTATTGAAGGCAAAACATAAAAGATTTTTAGGTCACTCGGCTCATGTGACCAATATTCGCTTTACAAGTGGTGACAGATATGTTGTCAGTGCTGGTGGAGATGATAGCAGGTATGTTAAGCTTCATTTGAATATGAAAAAAGACAAAATTAATCAACACATCTTCTGCTCTTTCTGAAACTGCACTCAAGTAATTATTGAATTAGCAGAAACGTATGTAATAATTGCTGGTCTGCAGCATTTTTGATATGTATTTTGAACAAACATTCTCATTAATCCTTAACAAGTCTTATTCTTTTTCCTTCTCTTTTGTTTAAAACCTAGTATATTTGTCTGGAAATGTGTCCATATGCCTCATTAATAGACATGGAGACCTTCTCCAGTGGATGGGATTGGGACATGAAGTTACTAGCGCACTACGGCTGCAAAGAGAGTTCTCCAGTGCCCCTCATGCTTCAAGAAATGGTGCTGATAAAGACAGATATCTGTCTGTCTGACTAGAGTCTATCAGAAGCATGAACTACTACAAATATTTTGAAATTAATCATATTTCTAGCATATCTGATAGCCTATATCTCTTTCCCACTCACTGCCAGATATTGAAATACTTCGATAAAGAAGGAGTTTGGGCTCAGTCTACAGTGCCCCAATAAAATTGTGGCTTATACTCAAGTTATATTATTTCTGATCTAAATCTGTACAGTATATTGATGCATTTACTTTCATCATGGATGTTTAAATACTAATAATCATCAGATGAATTCTTACTTTATTACTGAAAAGCAAACTATTGTGCTGGTCTTAAAACTTTTTTTAAAAGTGAAAATAAAATTTAAAAAAAAGTGGACCTCAAAAAGATTTGCTTAGTTTCCCCAACTTTCAATCAATCAACCCACCCATCCCTTAATAATTGTATTGATTTTGAAGCCTGAATTGTAATCCTATTGGGTGACTGCGGGTGGACCTGTAAGAGCCCATTTTTCAAGGTAGATATACTGTTTTTGTATCATTTGAGCATTAAATAAATTCTGTGAGCAGAATCAAATTTGCTCACATTTTGAGTGCCTTGCCCGAAACCTAGAAGATCTAACTCCATTTTTTGCCTTGTGAATAAATGTGTTATCAGTGAATGAGCAAGTGCTTGTTTGCAAAGCAATGCTGTACAAAACAGGATTGAGTTCATTTTAGTGTTCAGGTATATGGAAGGTATCGATTGTCAACAGTTGCAACAAAAAAAAAAATCAACAGCAATAGGAATTATTTCTTCCATATTCCTTGCGTTTCTGGATGAAAACTTTGTAAATTCGAAGTTAAATCAGTAATTCAATTGTATTTTATAGTGTTTTTTAAACAGAAGAAATAAGAATTATTAAATTTCTTGTTCTTCGATTCAGAACCAATTAATACATGCATTTCCCCATCATTTTTATCCTCAGAACACATTCATGATTGTTTCTGAATGAAAATGTTCCTACCAATAGAAAAGTTACAGAGTAGTTAATTAAGGGATTTTAAAAACTTCTGTTCTGGAATCAAAATATAGCTTCAGCATAATCATGTAGCTGAAAACATTGGCAAATGAGAAACAAAACATTTCTGTAACTATAAATCCTTGCTACCAGGGTACAATTAAGTCTTCTCGGTGAAAATGGATTCCATTGTAAAGTAGATCTTTATTGTCTGGCTTTGAAAACAAAAATATTCATTTTAAGAAGTAAAACTAGAAACATACCTGCCCTGTCGATTGGTCAGTTAAAAATGTTTTGTATAAAAATAACAGGAAACAAAGTTTCTACAACTCCCTTTCACAATCCTTATTTTTTTTAAATAAAAAAGACCTGTATACCATTTCTCATTGCAAAAATCCCAAAGTCATTTACAAAGAAATGAAAACTATGGTATATTATCAAGCATTCCGAACCAAAATATACCTTCAGGCAATTGAAAAGACAAATATTAGGTGAGTTAGTGATCCAGAATTGCCATTATAAAAAGAATCAGATGCCTGTCAGGATATTTATACATTTAGCTAATCTGGGATTCAGAAGTTTCTGAACTTCTGATGTTCAGAAGTCCAGTACAGAGTATCCCAGATAACAGGGCATCTAAATGAATCTGATTACTTAAATAACAATTCTCTTCCCATTTTAATGCTTGAAAGCATATATAATAATATTGAGAAGAGTGGCGGCCATAGGTACCTACAACTATATATTCTCAATGTATACCTTCAAATTACAGATAATAAGATTGGGGTTCCATAATGTCAGTCAACCCAAGCATTGTACCTGCTTTCCATAGCATGCCAAGGGTTCCTTTTCCACTTTTTATTTTTTCCCTAAATGGGAGCCACTTTGGTGTAATGGTTAAGGCAATAGGCCAGAAACCAGGACACTGTGAGTTCTAGTTCCACTTGAGGCACAAAGCCAGGTGACAGACCTTGGACTAGACACTTTTTTTCAGCCCTAGGAAGGAGGCCATGGCAAACCACTTCTGAAAAACCTTGTGAAGAAACTGCAGGGGCTAGTTCTGGCAGTTGTCCAGTCAAAACTGATTCAAATGCACACACACAAAACTCACCCACTCAAGTGTATGTTATTATTTCTTATTTGAATGGGCTTTTTGATAATAGTAAATAGTAAACCACTGCAGGCCTTTTCCTTTTATGAGTTTTTCAGCAATCTTTCTCCATCTGATGAAAAACAATACAGTCATTTTCTTCTAATTGTGTAAAGAACCAGTCAAAGTGGGAATCTCCAAGGTTTGAGGAGTTTCATGGGCAGCTCTCATGATTATAATCTAACTTCTCCCAACTGAGAGAAAAAGGCATTTCCTTGAATTACAGGCCCTATGAGTTTTATTTGGTGATAAACAGCACATTAAATTGCACCTAACGGGTAACTAGTATTGCTCAACAAGTAGTATGGACATAATGTGCATACTATGAAATACCTATCACCTCTCGTGCCATACTACATTCTGGAAGCTGTCGGTTTCAAAGGCAGACCCTTATAGAGTGCATTGCGATAGTTTAACTGAGTTCGGGAACATGCTGGATAGAAATTCAATTTGCTAGTACATCTCTTCAAATATGCTTTCAGGAGAGGGGAATCCATGGATATTCCAAATACAAGAGGAAAAACAACATGATTCTAGCTGTAGAAGCGGTACTTGTGGTTTAGGATTTTGTGACTGCTCTCACCTTTTGGGAGAAGAGGGTTGTATTATTTTACCTAACCACAGCCATCCAAATACCAGTCCTTTTACTAAACCAAGTTTGATGAAACTAAACATACAATTTTGTGTTACAATTTAAAGAGACTACAAATCTACCCTCTTAAGGAGTTAGCTATTAAGAAACCATAAACTAATTTACTCCCCTTTCCCTTCTACACTAACATTCCCCATATGTTTGAAGGTTTTTATTTTGATTCCTGTATAATCATGTACAAGGTTAAACATAATCATGTGATTTTAATGACATAAGATACACCAAAGCCATACAAAGCCTAAATATGACAACTTCCAATCTTATCAGTGGGATCATTGCAAGAAATTCAGTTTCTAGTGATTCTTTTACTTGCAAATTTTGATCTGAAAATGTTCTGCAATGTGTAATGAATACCTGAACCTATGAACTTCAGCTATATGTATAACGCTGAAAATGACAGAAGATTCTTTGTATAAATGTTTTTTATTCTAGGCTTTGCTTCCTCCTATCTTGGTTTATTGAGTCACTGTGAAATGAGCAAACCAAATACAAGTGTTCTTATTTTTTTGAGTCCTAGATGTAAAGCTTGGTTTTGAAATGTATATTTTTAATACTAAAAAGATACTAGAGGATAAACCAAGAAGCATGCTTTAATGGTTCAGTTAGGACTAATTTGCATGTTTTCTTGGCTAATGCATATATAACCTTCCCAGTGTTTTCCTGAAATGTTTAATAGGTGCTATAAGTTGGATATTTCCTTCTTCTCTAAGAGGAAATTACTACTCTGTAGTAAAAGGAGAATGTTGCATTTAGGAAGAATGCAATGTAATGTTTATTATGTACTTTCAAATTTCTGCATATATTATTGCATAGAGTTAACACTAAGGAATCTATTACAATGATGAACTGTGTAAGTTTTAGGGTGAGATGGGGGTGGGGCATCAGGCTTATGCCATATTATGTTTAGAAAATGAATTGGTTTTAAAACCAGCTTCATATAAGCCGTAGAGGACTGTGACAGTATTCCAGGTGTAAAAAATTACAGTTCCACTTAATATGTTGAAATATGCCAATGGATTATTTTAAGATATATTTCTTGACTGTGAAACTACATTTCTTACCCAGGGTACCCCTATAAACAGCTTTAAATAAACTTATGTTTGTTTGTGGTTGAGTTTAATATGACATGAGATGGCAATATTTTATCAGTTTATTTAAATCCTTTCTTTTTAACAGTAAGGGAGGTATTCCCCTATATTGTTGAAAGTTTGTTGCTAGTGAGAAAAGCTCTTAATGGCATATAAAAAGCAGGTTGAAAATGTCCATCCAAGTCATTACACATATTGTATTTTTTATATATTTTATATATATATATATATATATATATATATGTGTGTGTGTGTGTGTGTGTGTGTGTGTGTGTGTGTGTATGTATGTATGTATGTATGTATGTATGTATGTATGTATGTATATATATATATATATATATATATATATATATATATATATATATATATATATATATATATATATATATATATATATATATATATATATATATATATATATATATATATAGTCTTCGTAGATTTTCACGGGTGTAGGTATGCTGGTTTTGTTGTATTCGGGTCTTTTCCCGTGTAAGGTTGAGATTGTCTTTGCAACGTTTCGGCAGAATCTCACCTGCCATTTTCAAGCTGTGGGCTTAAAAATCACAGAACACAAAAACGTAGTAAGAAAAAAAGAAAAAACTTCTTCCCTTTTCCAGCACCTTAAAGCTACAGGACATGAAATCAACTTTGAAGGAGCCAGTTTAATCTCCAAAACAGAACACCTCCACAAGAGAATAATCATGGAAGCCATCGAAATAGAGAAACACCCCCACAGCATGAACAAACGTGATGATACCTCCCGCCTACCAAACATCTGGAAACCAGCCCTAGCCAACAAACGAACACCACCCACCACCCAAGCCGTTAAAATACAAAACAACAATGCACACACAGCCTGCACCAATCAGCACCAATCTACCAATCATGATACAACCACACAACCAATCATTCCACTTACTGAAACAAAGCCAGCACCCCATCCCCTCCCACCAAGACTTACAGAAAGACGGCAGCTCCGTTCCCATTTTAAGCCCACAGCTTGAAAATGGCAGGTGAGATCCTGCCGAAACGTTGCAAAGACAATCTCAACCTTACACGGGAAAAGACCCGAATACAACAAAACCAGCATATATATATATATATATATATATATATATATATATATATATATATATATATATATATATATATATATATATATATATATATATATATATATATATATATATATATATATATATATCTCTGTAAACCCTGAATATAGTGAACGTTGACTATTACTTTTTGCTAACAAAAACTGTGTAATGTGGAGACAATTGCGATCGCTGTGGTCAATGTTCTATAAGCCAAGCAAATTACAAACTATAATTATGGGTGAAAATGTCATACTGATATAAAATAACAAACAAGCTCAGAGAGCACCAAGGACCCACATTTTAACCCGGAGCTACTAATATTCTCCTTTGTTGATAAAATGAAAGACTACATCATAAATATTTTACTGCCAGATAAGTATAATATTCATTTTCATTCAACCATTCTATTTTCTACCAGGCGAACATACCAAAAATAAAAGTTTGAGTCTCCTATTTATAGTGGTAACTACACTGTCCACTGACCAATACTTATCTATTCAAGATGCATTGTCAAGTTTTTCTTAACAGGTGTAAAAATCCTTGTAGGAAGAGATGTGTCTAAAGAATTGGGGGGAGGGGGGCGGGATTAAGAAGCCATAGGAAAACAACTTTTGCTGGAAAGAAATATCCACTCTTGAAAAAAAAATAAAGGTTTGACTGCATCACAGCCTTTTATTTTGCAGATAAATAGTTTATCCCTTGAAGCCAACTCCCTGCCCAGAGTTTATGAATTCCCTAGCAACTATTTGTGCACCTTTAGGGATACTGATTTTATAAGTATATAAAGTTTATAATTGAAAGCTAGAATATATTCCCAAGCAGAAGGAAGTCACACTGTATATTACAAATGCCCCAAAATCCAAGTACTGTAAATGAATTTGGCATTACTGTAGAGATTATCAGAGTTAAAGCTAAATGGAAGAATTGATGGTACCTGATACTGCCTACCTAACCAGGAGACAGATGTTTTCCAAAAACAAATGACATATATCTTTCAAATTGCAAGTTGAAGTAGTAAAGATGGGGACTTTTAATTATGTGCACTTTACTCAGTATCTGAGTTTAGGTTAGTGACATATGCCAAGAACAAAAACGTCTTCTTCAGGGAATACAAGGGAAAGCAAATATATCAGATGCTCAGTGGAGATGATCCACTGAGGGAAACTACCTAAGTTCAGTCTTTTCCATTAAGCAAATTTGTTTTTCACCAGGCAATTGTGAAGAGCATAATGAACGAATGAACAGAATTGAAGTTTTGAAACTGATAAAAATATTAGCAGGGAATATATTGTGAACTAACAAAGCTCTAGGACCAGATAAATTAGATCCCTTGGTACTGAAGGAGTTTGCTTATGTTACATATTATCTTTGGAAACACCTGGAGAATAGGAGTTTCAGACAACTGGAGGAGGCCAGTTTTTATGCCTAGCTTTGAAAACTGATGTATGGAGGAGGGGAGGAAGATGCAGATTACTAAAAATCAATCTGACATTAACACCTTGGGAGATTCTAGAACAGATTCTAAAAAGACCAATTTGAAGATATCCTGAAAACTTGTAATTTATAACCAACATGATTTTGTCATTAGCAATTGTTTTCAGACTGAATTTGTCCCATTATTTTTTGAATGAGTAAGTTTCTTCAGGTGTTATCAGCATACTACAGATGTAATGAGTTTTTGTCTCATTAAACCTGAGGAAGTGCCCCATGAGATGTTGATTAGCAAGTTACTGGGAGATGGCTAACATAACAATTGGGTGAATACGTAAGTGGAGAGTGCTCTGAGAATTGATCAATATTTCCTCATCAAACTAGAATAGAATTCTAGAGGGATGTCACAAATTTCAGGCTGCAATCCTGTGTTTTTCAACACTTTTACAAATGTCTTGCAAGGAGAAATTTAAAGAATGTTCATTAAATTTGGAAATGATACAAATCTCAAGAAGTAGAATTCAACATGATCTTGATCATTTAGCTGAAAATAACAACCAAGCAGAAATAAAAGAAATAGAAATAAAATGTATACTGGATTGGAGAAATTGTAATAGGAAGTGATTACAGGAATTTTTAGCATTGACAAAAAAAAAACAGGCAGACTACGTCACGTTCTTCAAACACTTGAAAAACCTTGTTTACAATAAACCAAGACATTGTTCCAGAATGGAGATGAATTTTTAAAAAAAATCAAATTACAGGAAGGCAAATTCCAATGGAATGTTAAAACAAACTTTCTAAATATGAGGCCAATCTGAACTAGAAACAATTTCCAAGATGATAGTTCCCATTTACATCACTATTAGCCATCTGTCAGTGATGCTTCAATTTGGATTCCAGTCTTCAATAAGGAGGGCACAGCGCCTTCCAACCCTACAATGTGTTCCACTTCTAAGAGATTTTGAACTTTTATAATCATTAAGAAAATATACCTTTGCTACGAATGGAAAGCTGTTGCAAGTAGGGAGACCAGTCTTAAAAAAAATATATATAGTAGTAGTGAGTCATCATTTAACTTTTTAAAATACATAATTCCCATTAAAATTGCTCAAAGACAGAATGAATGCAATATATATATATATATATATATATATATATATATATATATATATATATATATATATATATATATATATATATATATATATATATATATATATATATATATATATATATATATATATATATATATATATATATATATATATATATATATATATATATATATATATATATATATATATACTATGCCAAACATACGTTTCAAAATGTCTTTTGGTAATACTGAAATACATCAAATACAGCATTCGCTTTCTTGAGAACCTTCCTTTTAGTTCCAAAATGGACCCAAACTTGCCAAAGAATTTTGTGACCCATTTTTAAAAATTAAATCCCAATTTGCATTAAATCATGTACAGAGTCTATTTTTAAAACATCTTGCTGCTATCAATGCTCTCTACGCTTTCAAGATTGTTTTCATTTTACTGTAAATATCCCATTGTGCTTTCATTCTTTGAGTCCTGGAACAATTGTAGCGATCTAAACAGAACTAACAGTAGGTTAAATACAACATTTATTTACTTACTGCTTCTATCTTCCCTACAGAATCTCAATTTGAGATTATATCCAAAAGGAGGTTAACTTTTAATTGGTACTTAAGGTTGAATTGACATGGATCTGTGTATGGAATTAAATAGATTGTGAGGTGCATTTTTGTAAAACCTATCACTTACGGAATGTTTTCTTATACTCCATTTGATAGCATTTGCTATTTGTCCAAAATTACTAATTTAGCTTTCATAAAAGAAAGGAGAAAATACAACATTGTTGCAGTCTTATTTTGATGTGTGTTATGTTTTATACTTCGTTGTACATTCTTATTTTGTGAACTGCAGAATCCTACAACTACAGGAGGATATAAGCCTGGTAAATAAATAAATATCAACTACACAGCAAGTAATCTTGCACAATCCTTGATAATCAGAGTTAATAGTTACTCATCTATTTTTAAGAATCAGGTCAAGTGTAAAAACGAGTTGTTCTTAGCCTCCATACTAATTTCTGTTCTGAGTATAGTCATTAAGTTAAAAAATGAAAAGTCAAAAGAAGAGTCTGTAGGGAGAGAATGTTGCCTGTCATTTCATATGAAAAGAGACCTTTCAAGAAAAGGCATTCTCCTAAGAGCATGTATGAGCTATTCTAGATAGCTTATGACCTATTTTTCAAGGAAAAGTCTACTTTTTCCATAGTAAAAAAAGACAACAGGCCAACATGTATAGAACAAAATGCTTGTCTTGGAATTTTAATTAACGATTAAAGCAAATTTCCTCTTTCCTGCAGACAACTTTACAGTAAAAATATGTAAAACCAGTTATTAAATATACAACAGTTGAAAATTACATATTTCAAGTGTGTAATCAATTTCATTTTATGAAACAATACATATTCAAATCCTGGAGTAGATGGTAAAGTTTTACAGCCTCTTTTACCATCAGCCAGCATCCTGTCACCATCATAGTATAATGAGGAAAATTGAATAGCGATCTCTGAATTATTCACTGAAAGACAAATGCAGAAAATTAGC
Organism: Natrix helvetica; assembly: GCF_964273705.1. Taxonomy (NCBI): domain Eukaryota; kingdom Metazoa; phylum Chordata; class Lepidosauria; order Squamata; family Natricidae; genus Natrix; species Natrix helvetica. The sequence continues at coordinate 48,554,165 of NC_138548.1, forward strand.
AAGCATTCTCTCATTTAAATGGTATTCTCTAAAAATCATCTTTCAAATGTGTCATAATTGAAAGTTTCAATATATACACTGTTCAGCGAACAATAAAGATCTGTACTTGAATAGGTTTTATGCCTGACTACATTTTCATGTTCTATGAAGACATGTAATTACAGATAGTAAAAAGAATTAGTTACCTAGTTTGTGTTCGAGTCCATTTCAAGGCATGACGTGGTGGTACAGACACAGCAGGGTGGTAGTATGTGCAATCCACTCTGGTACAAAGTGTGTTAAACCTGCAGTGCTAACAAGATAAATGAAAGACTTAAAAACTGCAAGAATTAAATTTGGCTTGTTTTAATTTATTTAGTATATGCTGTTTCTTTAAAAATTCAATGGGATTGTTCAAGTATCTAAACTGAGCCAACTGAACCAAAGTTGGAAAATTTCTGTGACTGTTTTTTTTAGAGTTAATTCCTAGGTCAGATAAAAAATGCATTTGATGCAAATTTCTATTTGTGGCATCACTGATCGTGCATTCACATGCAAAAGCCATCACTGAAACTGCAAATGCTAATATGCAAAAACTCTATCCTAAAGTATAACACAACATTGTACCACTAGAAAAAACAAAATGCTGAATTTGAAAAATATAAATTTTATGGGAAATATATTGTCTTAAATGAAAGATCCTGTATAATAACAGAATACCAAAGGAGAAATTTTGCGTAGGATGTTACAAGCTAACAAATTGCTATTGCTTATTATGTTTGCCAGTTTTTCTAAACACAGAATGCCACTTTGGTTTCCTGGTGCTGGTGCTGATTTCTACTTTACAGATTCCTCTTCATTACCAAACTCCTGCATATTATATATAATCTGTACATTTAAGAACTTAATACACAGATGTATCTCTTCTCTTTCCCATACTTAATATATCTTTCATCACCACCAGCATAACTTTCCTCTCTCCACACATTGCTTTGTTTTGTGTATTTCATGTCTTATGTGCACATTGTCGATTTGTCTTCTGTTTGGATCATTCTTCCCTTCTCAAATTTCATCATCCATTTTTCTTTGTTGTCCCATCAATTCCTTTCAGATTCTCACATGTGTGCAGACAAGAGACACGTACACACACACAGTATTAAATAACCTATTGTTAAACAATGACCAACCTAATCCAAAGGGAGACCCCCCCCCAAAAAAAACCGAGACACAGAACAGGACAACGGCATTGCCCTCCTTCCTTACATCAAAGGCACCACAGATAAAATCAGCACAAATTCTCCACAAATACAATATCAAAATAGCCTTCAACATTGACCAAAAAATAGCCAACATCTTAAGAGACCCCAAAGACAAAATCCAGCTAGAAAACCAAGGAGTCTACGAAATTAAGACATGAAATTAATTTTGAAGGAACCAGGTTAATCTCCAAAACTGAATACTTCAACAAGAGAATAATTATGGAAGCTATCGAAATAGAGAAACACCCCCACAACATGAATAAACGTGACGATACCTCCCGCCTACCAGACATCTGGAAACCAGCCCTAGTCAACAAACAAGCCCCACTCACCACCCAAGCCGTTACAACACAAAACAATAATGGACAGACAGCACCAATCAGTATCAATCTACCAATCATGATACAGCCACACATCCAATCAATCCACTTACTGAAACCGCCAGTACTCCACACACACACACCAAGATTTATAGAAAGACGGCAGCTCCGATCACACTTTAAGCCAAAAACCCAGCCTGAAGATGGCGACTGAGACCTCGCCGAAACGTTGCCAAGACAATCCCAATCTTACACAAGGAAAGACCTGAATACAACAAGACCAGCATACATACATACATACATACACACATACACACACACACACACACACACACACACACATTGTATAACTCAATCTACGATACATACTTTGGGATGGTAAAAAGGACATTCCATTTTCTTACACGCAGGGAAAAAGCGGCAAAGCTGGCTGGTAGAAGATGTTGGTGGGGCTGGAGCTGGAACTGTTGAACCAATTAATGAGAAAGAAACAGCTATTCCTAAATTATTCCAAAGCTTGATATTTAATTAAATATTTAATTAAAGAATTGCGAGTATTGCCATATATGTATGTAATTTTATTGGTGGCTCTTACTATTCCCAATGTATAATTGTGGAAGATCACACAGCTGGTTGTTGAATTTTGACCTAGTCACTGGAAGGATAGGAGGTCATTATGGAATTCAATAGACACTGTTGTGATTTCCAAAAAGTAAAAAATAATAGATTTCCTGCCAGTTTTATGAATAAGTCATGAGAAAGTGGCATGAATAATGCTGTGCCCATGATTGCTTTAGAAAGGGGGGAGTCTTAGCATTTTGTGCATACAGAGCAATTCTTGCTGAGGACTGAAGCTGGCCCCATCACACTGCAGAAATGAAGAAAGAGGGGTTCCGATTAATGCCTTATCCCAAGTTATGATTGGTATTTGATGAGCAAGGCATTGGAACTGGACCCACATCCTCCACTCCTTTTGACCATACTAGATATGACCAGATAGTTCAAACCAATTGAAATTTAGTGGCTGTTCTTAAGCAGCAGTTTTATTTTGACAATACAGTACCACTAGCTGTTATAAAGTCTATGAGGGTTTGGATTTGAGTCTGCTGACATTGGCATATTCTAAGCCAGCTCATTTTTTAAAAATATTAAGAAAATCTTACCTTGTTTAGGAGGTGGTTGTGGTGCCCGTCGACTGGCATGAGTATAAGGACAATCTGGTTTGGTGCATTTAGCATCATATTTACAGTTTGGATGGATGAATAAACATTTGTCAGCAAACTTACAGCTTGGAAAGACTCTGAAATATGAATGTAAAATACTTATTTCTTCAGAACAAGCTTGCCAAGATGCACGCTTTCAAAATTGCTTATGTTTACTGATGCAGAATACAGTTTTACATAAAACATGAGAATACAGTTTTCAAATTCAAGTCAAGCCAAGAAAGATATCAGTGGGGATTAAAACAAAACCTCAAGCTCCAAAAACTTTGATTAAAATTTGTCAGAAAAATATCAAAGTAGCAGAAAACATTCACATGTGTAGAGGCTAAACCAAAATGTTAGTTTGGTTGTTTTATTTGTGCACGAATGTGCAAAATCTCCAAGTCCCAAATGACCCAAATAAAACCCGCTGAAGGTGTAAAAGATTCCCAAGGATCTTGGATTTTGTTCAAGTTATTTGTATATCACCCAGATCCCCTCTGTGAGGGAGATGGGCAGTTTCAATATTTGATAAATAAGTACCCAATTATATCATAAGGTCCTTCACCAATGTGTCAAAAGAAAAGAATCTTCACATTTATGATTAATGAATTTAATTTCCTAGATTAAGAAATAGAGAGCAGGCAACCTATCACTAATCTGAACAGCCACAACCATGAAAAATGAAAGAAAATGAAGACTAAAAATTTCAATGCAAGAACTGTGTAAAAGAGGCTGCGGTGCCTTTTGATATTCAGCATTTCCCTAGAATTAGGTTGGTAGGGAAATACAAACACACTCAAATACAATGACAGCATTATGCATTTTCACTCCAGCCTTCCAATGGAGAAATGGAGAAAAATTAATGATTGATCACTGATTGTTCAAATTACTGAAAGATAAATGCTTTGACAGAATAAAAATCTCTATCTGAACTCCTCTCTTTTACGCAAATAAAAATCACGCCAAAAATCTTTCTTCCCACACAGCTATCTTGCTGTTCCCACTTCTTTCTAATAATTCTGTAAAGGTTCCCAACAATGCCGTAACAAACACATGTCTCTTATGCAGAAACTAGTGATTTATTAACAGCTTCATTAGGCAATTCTTATTCGCAGATATTTATTTCGCTTTGTCTATCTGCTTGTGAACTTTGCCCATCTTCCTTTTCTCCCCTCACTCTGTGTCATAAATCATGTTACCCAATAAATACACACATCTCAAACCAGCTACTATAATCTAAGATCCTGCTCAGCCGTGGAATGTCAACACAGAAGTTGACATCCGGCTCCCCTCACTTTTCAAAAGCAATCTGTGCAAGCAAAAGCAATTTGAGTACAAGTATAAGAGGGACTAGAGGGAGAAGCAAGGGAATGGCTAGCAGCCCTCCACAAGAGGAGAGGTCCCCAACTGCAAGGCATAGATGACTTCCTACGACTGCTAGAGGTCAGATTTGAGGAGGTGGAGGAGGACCCTTATGCGGAGGACGAGCTCAGCGACCTAAAGCAGAGGGGCCGCCCCATCAAAGAGCACATCTGCGAATTTAGTAGTCATTGGAAGGCTACCCCCTTTAACAGAGCGTCTGTTAGTGTATTTTTTCAGAACAAGTCTGGACCAGCAAATTGCCCAAGTAACTGCCTACCGCGACATCCCAAACCGACTCTCTGAGTGGTTCCGAGTAGCAATAAAGGTCGACGGCAAACTACGCTCTAATGACATGAGAAAACCACCAGACATGAGAGAGGTCAACTCGACCTGAAAACACCCGGCCAACGGGACCCACAGCAACACAGCGGGGCCTGAAACCAGCCCCCCTCAAAGTCCGCTGAAATGCTACGATGCAGGGGAGTAGGCCATATGGCAGCGATGGCGAACCTTTTTTGGTTCGCGTGCCACAAGTGGGGGGAGCGCAGGGGGGTCGTGTGTGGGCGTGCCGCACCCATAATGCAACGCGCGACCCCACCAGTGTGCATGCGCGCACAACAGGCCCCCTCATTTTTACATGCTTTTATCGCCCTCCCCAGGCTCCAGAGGCTTTATAGGAGCCTGGGGAGGGCAAAAAGAGCCTCCCCCGCCCCCCTGGAGGCCCTCCGGAGGCTTCCGGGACCGTCCGGAGGCTTCCCTGAAGCCTTCGGAACGCTTAAAACCACCCTCCGAACAAACCGGAAGTGACCTCCGGGTTCCTCGGAGGGTCGTTTTAAGCGTTCCGAAGGCTTCAGGGACCGTCCGGAGGCTTCCCTGACGCCTTCGGAGCGCTTAAAACCACCCTCCGAGCAACCCGGAAGTCACTTCGGGTTTGCTCGGAGGGTCGTTTTAAGCGTTCCGAAGGCTTCAGGGAAGCCTCCGGACGGTCCCTGAAGCCTCGGGGGGGGCGGGGGGGGCTCTTTTCGCCCTCCCCAGGCTCCTATAAAGCCTCTAGAACCTGGGGAAGGCAAAAAATAGCTTTTAAAAAGGTGAACTCAGCTGGCCAGCGCGCACATGCGCGCTGGCCAGCTGACAGGGCAGCGCCTCGCGTGCCCTGACAAATGGCTCCGCATGCCACTTGTGGCACGCGTGCCATAGGTTCGCCATCACTGCCATATGGCATACGCGTGCACGACCCCAACCCCGATGCTGAGGCCAGAGCCACTACCCAGGGCACGACTGGAACGGAACCACAAGCGGGCCACCCATGCATCCTGAAAGGCCCTCCAGGCTGCAGAGATTCCTCCCCACCCAGGCAACAATGACCAGTCACCAGAACCCTATTACAGTGACGACGAGGGCAACAATGACCCAATGGTGATAGGACCAATTCTCCCTTTCCTTTTTCCAATACGCCTCACAGCCCCAAAGACAGGAACCCAGCGTGATTTTCAAGCCCTAATAGACTCCGGCTGCACTAGATGCTTGATCAACCTGACCACAGTCCTGAAACTAAGGATCAGAGCAAAAAGACTGGCCCATCCAATCCGGTTTGAACAGGTTGACGGGTCCCTAATGGGGGGAGCTTATGCCACCCACCTGACCGAACCAGTGAGACCAGAGCTAGTGGATCACTGGGAAGTCATTCAATTAATAATAGCCCCCAAAATGACAGATGCAGTCATACTGGGACTCTCCTGGCTAGACAAGTGGGGACCGATCATCTGGTGGCAAGGGGGTACCTGCAGACTTGGGATAGGAAAGGGGCCCCCAACCCCTTTTCTGCCAGCAAGCAGAAACACCACCTAAGCAGGGAACCCCCCAAAAGAGCACACCAGAACATCTGGGAGCCACATCTGACGACACATCAGACTGAACAGATCCCAGGGGAATATGAGAATGTTGCATAAGTATTCAGCGAGACCAAGTGCAACATTCTGCCCCCCCACCATGAGGCAGATTGTGCCATCGAAATCATCCCCGGGGCAAAACTATCCAAATCCAAATTCTATGCCATGACACCCCGGGAAATGCAAGAAATGCGCAAATACATAGACAAAACAAAAGAAATGTCTGTCTGTAAAGGTTCCCAATGATGCGAACACATAATAAGAGCCAATGTCTCTTATATAGAAACTAGTGATTTATTAACAGCTTCATTAGGCAATTCTTATTCGCAGACATTTCTTTCGCTTTGGCTATCTGCTTCTGAACTTTGCCCCTCTTCCTTTCCTCCCCTCACTCTGTGTCATAAATCACATTACCCAATAAATACACACATCACAAACCAGCTACTATAATCTGAGATCCAGCTCCGCAGTGGAATGTCAACACGGACGTTGACATATTGTTTGTTGAAATTTAGACCATAAACTCATAGGCAATAGCTTTCCTTTATTCCTTATGTTAACTGAAAGCTCCATAAAATATGGCAGTCATCCTTATATCCAGAGTTCCATCAAAAGAGTTAGGGTCATTCAGAACTGACTGCTAAAATAGTGTTGTTTCTCTCTCCATCTGCACTCTTCCCACAATGCAGGAGAGTCAAAGTGGAAAATGTTTCTCTTTTAAATTTCAAGAACCTGGCACAGCTCTAAGCTCCTTTCCACAACTATCAATTAAACATGAGGAGTAAGAACTATAGCATAAAATAACCAAACAAATCACCAGAATGTGCAATATTTGCCTAACATACGTAAATAGATAAACATCCATCTATTCCTGGTAAGGATTTAACACTCTACATTCAGAATTTCCAATCTTGTTTTGGCCTTGTTTAAGCTATAAGTGTTCTGCTAATGTAATACTGGGAAACTAGCACAGTGCAAATCCCCCTTTTTGTGACTTTATATAGCAAGCATAGTAGTGATTACCCGTCAATTCAAGTCAGGTTGCTTATGCCTAGTAATGAGAAATATTCAGTACCATCTTGATAACACTTTGAAAGCTACATATAGATAATGATCAATTTCCCCCCAATCCTGTTTATCCTTTTAGTTACTGGCTGCAGCCATGATCCATGGCAATAAAATTTAATTTTAGCGCAAACATCTCTTCATTGGTGCTGGTGATGCAACAAATGTATTTTGTGCTAACCTGTGGACCTGAAAGCAAGGAAGGCAAGTTAGGTGACGCTCTGTTGAGAGGTTCAGGGCCACTTACTTGCATGGCTGTGTAGGATGATGGAAGGCACATTCATCTCCATTTTTGCAGGCAGGCCAGTATTTGCAGCGCTCGGGTACTTTCTCCATCTTTTGTAAGATGCCTATTTCTTCCATCTCTACTGTGAGTAATAGCCAAAGAAGCAAAGTTAGACATTTGAATTGTAGAAGAGAGATTTGATCAAAACAACTATTTAGATATAGACAACTTAGAATGAAATTCAGAAAAGTGGAAATAGCCACAAAGACAAAATACATTTGCTACTAAGCAAATTTTATAACTCTCAAATTGACTGAACCAAGAACAGCCAGAATCGGTTGAAAGATGGGCGGCTATATACATGTTGTAAAATTCATTCACTCACTCACTCACTGCCTTGAAAAAAAGCCTCACATGAACAGTAGCTGCTTTGCCAACACCAGACACACCTCTTAAGCAGTGGGAGGAAGAAGATGGAGGCCAGAGGGGAATAGCAGTAGCAAAGCAAAAGGATACAATGGAGAGAAAGAAAGCATAATAGCAATAGCACAGACTCATGTATCACTTTACAGTGCTTTACAGCCCTCTACGACCCTCTGGATCCTCATTTTACCGACCTCGGAAGGATGGAAGGCTGCAATCAACCGTGAGCCTGGTGTGATTTGAACTGTCAAGTTGCAGGTAGCCAGCAGGCAGCAGAAGTAGCTGCAGTACTGCCTTCAAACCACTGCCCCACTGCGGAATGATGGAGTGCACGGCAGCAGAGATGAAAGGATCAGTGGAGTGCAGGGTAGCAGAGGCAGTGGAAACCAGGGCAGTAAAGACAGTGAGACACAGGACAGCAAAGACGGCAGCAGGGTGGTGGAACATAGGATGGCCAAAAGAGCAGAGATGGGGAGGAGATATGTGGGGAGAACTGAAGCAGAGAGAGGCAGGAGAAGCATGAGGTCGTGGCCTAATGACCAACCTGGACTACTGATGCTTCTGTTGTTAAGCAATTTTGCCAAGTGATGCTTTGCCTAGCATCCACCTCTTTTAGCAATGGAAATTCTGGTACCAATTAGGATCATTAAGCAAGGACTACTTGTAACATAAAAAAGTAGACAACATGGTCCTGATGTGTCACTATTTGAGAAGCAGAATTTTCAAGTGTCACTGTAATTGTATATGGGAAAGATTGCCCTTGCTAAAGTGGGCAACACTGTAGCTCCAGAATAAAGTAGAATTCACTCATCTGGTAGTGATTCCTGTTAGATTTGCCCCAAGAGGTTAACAAATTCCAGGTGTCTCTCCAAGCAATTATGTTTTCATAAGTCTTCAAAAATGCAATAAGGAGATGGTGATCTGAATATCTAAGGCTTACAGAGGCCAACGACCATCCTTGAAAAACCTCAAACACAAGGTCCCCATAGATGACATTCACTCAAGTTTAGGCTCCTTCTAGATCTTACTAGATGGACAGTTTCATTTCAGATGAGGTAGTACCAATAAAGGAGAATATGTATAGGTCAGGATCGAAATAGCAATGGCACTTATATTGTTCCATAGTGTTTTACAGCACTGTGAGCAGTTTACAATGTCAGCATATTACCCCCAACAATCTGGGTCCTCATTTTATCAATCTCAGAAGAATAGAAGGCTGAGACAACCTTGAGCCCATCAGGATCAAACTCCTGGCTGTGAGCAGAGTTAGTTTGCAATACTGCATTCTAACCACTGCACCACCAGGGCTCTTTGAAACGAGGGTTCCTTGGTGCTTTCTAAACTTGGTTGTTTTCTTGGACGTTTAATTATCCAAACTAGGTAACATCATCAGGGCACATCAGCACTGATTAGGTAATGAAACATCTGCAAGAAAAGAACCAACTTCGAGAGCGACAATGACCCCTCAGAAAAGGTAGTTTTGGAGATGTTTAAGCTCTGAGCTACATAGGGCTTTAAAGATAACTAGTATCTTGAATTATGCTTGAGTGACCAGCACAGCTCTGTGGTACAAATGTTACCTGGTAGATGTGTACTCACATTATTACTCAGGCTGCTATATGCTGAACCAGCTAAAGGTTCTGAATGATTGTCAGGGATAGCCCCATGCAAATTACACTAGCCTAGCCATGAGGTGACGCGAGTAAGTGATGAAAAGCAAATCTTCCTGTTCCAGAAATGGCTGCTACTAATACACAAGATGTAATTGTGCATCCCCACACCCATAATCTCTACTAGCTGTTCAAACAGGGACCATGAGTTCAGCAGAATGTCCATATTGTGAGCAAGTTTGGTGTGGGGGAATAAAATTCTATCAAGAGACATGATGGACTATATCTGGAAAAAGCTGAGTTAAGAATCCACAGATATTGTATCTTGCTAGGATCCATTTTATCCACCTCCTTACAGGTTCCAGGCATAAGGCCAGGTCTTCTGGCACAATTCCTGCTCAATTGGGGTAGAGATATATGACTGGGTACCATCTGCACACTGATAGAATTTCATCTCAGGCTGATGGCTAACCTAGCAGGCTTGACTTCTATCTGCCCTTTACCACTGACTGAGTGAAACTGTCTGTCATGACTCAGTCTGAATCTAAAGAATCTGCTCTAGTTCAACCTGTGAAATGTCTCAGGAGACACCAAGGCAAGGAATCACATGAGGCTGATTAAATACATGCCCTACAAGACAACTGGAGCAGTCAGATGAGGATGATGTAATACCACTTAGCCCCCATACACAGTCAGTAGAGAGGAGAACAAAGCAGAACAGAAACTTCCATGAGGATTCTTGCCAAGCAGAGTTCCAACCTGATTTAAGAAGCAGCTCTGATCTACACCTGACAGCTTTAATACAATACAATAGCAGAGTTGGAAGGGACCTTGGAGGTCTTCTAGCCCCACCCCCTGCCTAGGCAGGAAACACTATACTGTTCCAGACAAATGGCTATCCAACATCTTCTTAAAGACTTCCAGTGTTGGGGCATTCACAACTTCTGGAGGCAAGCTGTTCCACTGATTAATTGTTCTGTCAGGAAATTTCTCCTCAGTTCTAAGTTGCTTCTCTCCTTGATTAGTTTCCACCCATTGCTTCTTATTCTACCCTCAGGTGCCTTGGAGAATAGTTTGACTCCATCTTCTTTGAGGCAACCCCTGAGATATTGGAACACTGCTAAGATGTCTCCCCTAGTCCTTCTTTTCATAAACTAGACATACCCAGTTCCTGCAACCGTTCTTCATATGTTTTAGTCTCCAGTCCCCCAATTATCTTTGTTGCTCTACTCTGCACTCTTTCTAGAGTCTCCACATTTTTTCTACATCATGGCGACCAAAACTGAATGCAGTATTCCAAGTGTGGCCTTACCAAGGCATTATAAAGTGGTATTAACACTTCACGTGATCTTGATTCTATACCTCTGTTGATGCAGCCTAGAACTGTGTTGGCTTTTTTGTCAGCTGCTGCACACTGCTGGCTCATATTTAAATGGTTGTCCACTAGGACTCCAAGATCCCTCTCAGAGTTACTACTATTGAGCAAGGTACCACCTATACTGTACCTGTACATTTCATTTTTCTTGCCTAAATGTAGAACCTTAGTCTTTTCACCATTGAATTTCATTTTATTAGATAGTGCCCAATGTTCAAGTTTGTCAAGATCCTTCTGTATCTTAAGCCTGTCTTCTGGAGTGTTGGCTATTCCTGCCAGCTTGGTGTCATCTGCAAATTTAATGAGTTCCCCATTTATTCCCTCATCCAAATCATTGATGAAGATGTTGAAGAGTACTGGGCCCAAAACAGAGCCTTGGGGTACTCCACTGCATACCTCCCTCCATGTAGATGCAATTCCATTGAGGACTACACGTTGAGTGCGGTTGGTCAGCCAGTTACGAATCCATCTGGTGGTGACCCACATTCTTCTACTTTATCTAGTAGTAGGTTATGGTCTACCTTATCAAATGTCTTACTGAAGTCCAAGTAAACTATATTGACACAATTCCTCTGGTCCACTAATTTTGTCACTTTGTCAAAGAATGCAATAAGATTAGTCTGGCATGATCTGTTTTTGACAAACCCATGTTGGCTTTTGGCTATCACTTTGTTTACTTCTAGGTGTTCGTTAATTCGTTGGTTGATTATCTTTTCCAGAATCTTTCCTGGTATTGAGATCAGGCTGATAGGTCTATAGTTTCCTGGATCTATTTTTTTCCTTTTTTGAAGATGGGAACCACATCAGCTCTTTTCCAGTCCTCTGGCAGTTCCCCGGTGCTTCAGGATCTCTGAAAGATGTAGTTCAATGGTTCTGAGATCTCATCTGCCAGTTCCTTCAGAACCTGGGGTGTAATCTTTGTTGGAAACAATGTCTGATCTCTTTTGTGGGGTTCTTATAAACCCTGTTTGTTTAAGAAATCTTGAACCTCTGACCTCTAGATGGCTGACAACACTGATCTGGTTCTTGGAACCCTGGTTTGGATTTTGACTATTATTCTGCATGTTCCTATTAAAAACAAATTCATCAGGCAAACTTTTGTTTGTGATTGAAATCTGAAGCAGGGTACTAACCCACTATAAAGTAGTGCCTCTCACCACCTCTTGAAACTGGCCCAGTATACCATAGCCAATTGCATGAAAAACTACTGAGAGATCAAACAGGATCACAAGAGTCATATTCCTCTCTCCCTTGCTCCACCAAAGAACATCAAACTGAACGGCCAATGAAGTTTCAGTCCCATACCCCTGACCTGGAGTTCCCTCGGTAAACCAAGGAAATTCCTTGGCTCAATGGTCACAGAGAGGCCACTCAGGAAGAATCCTATCAGATATCACAATTGACCCTTTATTCCAGGGGTCAGTAGAATGGAAAACTTCCCAAGTGTTCTTTGGAAATCAACAGGGACCATAGACACCTAGTATAACCTTATCAAATACATCTCTCCTCCCTGCAGTGATCCATAGCAACAACAAATTCCATCACAGCGTCCCTCAAGTAAGCTGACCATGAAAAGAATTGGAGAATTCTCCCACATCAGATCAGGTTCAGTTGCTCAGATAAAAAAGAGATCTAACTCATATGGGTGTTGGGCCCATGATTTCCAAGAACAAGTCCATAACTTTCATGGTGGCCATGGAACTCATAAGCTGCATCGCTGCTGCCTAATAAACTCAATTGAAATCTCCCAAGGCCAGAGGTCTAGGGAGTTGCAGGTGTCATCCTGATGATGCAGTTAAACAACTTAGATAGGAGAGAAGGTGCACAGCAGGGAAGTCAGTAAGCAGTAGCAATCCTAGCTTGCCCCTAAAGCTTAACTCACGAATGGCACCTCATATCTAGTAATCTGCAGGACAATGTATCTTGTCATCTGCAGAATAATCCTGATGATAATCCAATCCTCCATGGATTTGTGGCTGTTGCAACTGCTAAAACCTGGCTGAGCAAAACCCTGAGATGAATATATCAGCCTCCATGCCAGTGCAAGTCTCAGTAATTCAAGCAGGTGTGTTTCATCCACAATGAGGTTAAGAATGAGAAGAGATTTATTACAGACAGATCCAGCATTCAAAAACAGCCGGAGCTTAGGTAATAATATCATCTTGCTACTTAATTGTTGAGATAAGGAATATAGAAACCAGGAATGGCCTTAGACTTTCAATCCCCCTTCAGCAAGAGCAGGTCATCCCTCTTTTTCCATGTACCAGAGCTGTTTCCTAATTACTTTCAGGCAGAGTAGATGAATGCAATCTACGTTCTTTTAGCTTAAAACCTTCTGTAAAAAAAATATATCCTAAGAAATTTGGCTTAGAAGTTAATCGTTGAATCCCTGCCTCTAGTTTAGTTTTCAATTGCCCAAAGATATTTTGCAACCAAGTTACCATAAAGACCTTATCAATGAGGATGAGTTACCATCTGTGCTGTCCAGCTGTCTGGATATAATGTGCATCTGTTGTGTGCGAAGGTTTCTTAATCCCTTGTTCGCTGTTGGTTTGGATGGAATAGGCCTAACTCCCTCCATAAGATTCAATTCTTCCTCTTCTTGATCAGATAAGTACCCCGGAGGGCTGGGGACTCCATCCAAAGTGACTATAAACTTGGGACTAGCAGGCTTCTCTGACAGTATAAGCTGCTCTCTATAAAAAAAACGATAAAAATTGTTTAAGTTACTAAAACAAAAACAAAGGAATGGTAATTGATACCAACAATTCAAGTTGAAGATGACTTGATGACATAATCAATCAAACATAATTCATGACAATCAATACAGCATAATTATTGATAAAATACTTTTTAAGACCTAAAAGATTTCACAGATTAAACCACTTTTACTCAAAATGTACAACACCCTTAAAAGGGAAATGACATTTGGGTCTCATATCCTTAATTTGTGCAAAGAGGGAAGTCTATCCACTCTTCATAATTTTGTTCTGAGCATGCTTCTTGACTAGAATAGCATCTATCCAACCACCTGTCTCTGGGCAGAAAATTCCTCTGAGCTACAAAATTAAGAGATAAAATATTTCATTGCATCCAGAGCACAAGCTACAACCACAAGTCTTTAGTTCTGGACCCTAACATTCATTTTGTGCTATACACTATAGTACGTGAATTATTGGCATAGACCAGTGATGGCAAACCTTTTCAGCACCGAGTGCCCAAACTGGAATGTGTGTGCATGTGCACACATGTGTGCGTGTTCCAGAGCGCCAGAAACCCAAAGATCAGCTGGCCGGTGCATGCATGCTTTTTTTTTTGGCCATCTTTCGGGCTGTTTTCCAGCTGGTTTTCAGGTTTCTGGCAAACACATTCGTGCGTCCCGCAGCACTGAAAACCTGAAGACCAGCTGGCTGGTGCGCACATGCCTGTTTTCTGGTTGTTTTTTGGGGCGTTTTCTAGATCATTTTCAGGCCATTTTTTGGCTATTTTGGGCAAAAAACAGCCTGAAAAATGACCCAAAAATGGCCTGAAAACCACCCTAAAAATGGCCTGTTTTTTGGGGCCGTTTTCCAGTGCTCTGGCACCCATAAAGACCAGCTGACAACAGCATGCATGCCGTTTGCCATAGGTTCACCATCATGGGCATAGACTAATCAGGGGCTTAAGGAAACATGAAATAAATCTACCACAATCTGCTCTGTCGCTATATAAAATATGCTACTTTCACAGTTAAGGCAAGCAAAGACCAAGTTTAATTTACTACAGTATTTAGATATGCTGTATGAAAGTGCCCAGTTTCCAAGTTTCTCTCTCTACTGAACCAAAAGGAGTGATTTGTTTTTTACCGTGTCTGAATGAGCCGTCCTGAAAGTGCCTGTAAGGCATCTGCAGTTCTGCTTCCCACTTCCAGGTTTCTGGGTATTGTGACCTCCTCAGACAGCTTGGGTTTCTTCAAAATAAATGATCTTGTATCTGTGTGGATCACTGATTCCAAGTCATAATAATCTAAACCAGAGAAAATGGCAAATGTCTCATAGAGCCTTGAAATCAACAACATATTGTAAATGAAAAGTAAACAAGAAGCTACTGAATGAAGGTAAATCGTGACTACTGATCATCAAAAAAATGGCAAATTACTCTCTGCTGAGCAGACAAAGCTATTCAAACAACCAGTGGTTCTGCAGTTTGTATACTTTCTTCTGGCTTTGGAAGCTTCTTAACCCAGGTGCCCTAAAGAAAGAAATAATAAGTCTACACATGCGATATGTGCAAAGCCCAACAGTATCAATATGTTGCAAACAACAACAACAACAACATCTCATAAGAAGTTGGATTGGCAAATCCTGCTGCAGCAGAATTTTTTATCTACTAAAAAAATTCAGAAAATAAATTTTAGTTTTTTCCAAGAATATGAAAATATAAGATAATGCTTAAAAATACCAGTCACAACTAACCAGTTTTTTGTAATATATCTTCTGTGCCCGGTTCAATCTGGAGACGGGAAAAGAGTTGCCTCTGTTGGATTCCTAAAATAAATTAAGAATGCAAATGAAGTTTCCTTCCTCCTCAATTCAATTTAGGGAACAACACTGTAGTAACTTTCCCCATTTTTGGCAACTTATTTAATTCAATTTTCTGCATCTATCTCTATGAAACTGTTTGAATGAAATCTCTCCCAAATTTTATTTAGTAGGAAGCTAAATGTAGCCACTAGGCTTCCACCCTATCTCTATTTTCATAACTACTAAATTTAGGACATTACACTGATTTTTTTTAAAGTTTTGAAAAGACTAGAGAAATTCATGGAGCAGGCTAATTATTCAAATTTTCACTAAAAGCACACAAATCAGTGTATTTCTGGACCACTTAGCTTTACACGATTCTATCTCTCTTTTGTATTAAGCTATAATTTTAAATAAATCTGGCAGAAATATTTATTTTCACATGCACCGTTCCCCAATAAACATATTTTGCATTTATTTTTCAAGGCAAGAATTATAGGTCAGAAACTGAGAAATAATCAAAATGGAATAACCCCAGCTCTCAATTCCTATGAATCAGGTTGGTTCCCTTAAACATATGGCAAGGATCCCCAACTGCCAGGCCATGGACTGGTGCTGGTCGGCTGCCTATTGGGAAACGAGTCACACAAGCAGCGGGCAAGTGTACAAAGTTTATTTGCACATGTGCAGGATTAGATTGCATGCATGAAACCATTTCCTCCTCTCCCACACTTCCAGTACATGGAGCTAAAAAGGTTGGGGACTACTGACATACCGTATAAACTCATTTCCTCCCCACTCAATTTCCATGCTCAAAAATGTTATTAGGAGAAGGGAAAGGATTGTCTTAAAATTGTGTTGATGAACTATCTCAGTGATTCTCTGCAATGAGAACCACATGCTACATCACATTTTTGAGATCTAAAGAAGCTTCTTTTATATTCTCCAATAAACATATAAAATCCATTTGGCATTTGTGTTTCTGTGCTTATCTGAGTGTATGTGAATTATTCCGGATGTGAAAAAAAGGTTGAAATATCTTCCTTCAAAGAGTGCATCAGACAAGCTTCTGCTACAATATCTCACTATCTACAATAGGTATAATTCAGCTTTCTGATCACTTCGAGTCCTATGGTGGCATATTCAACATTACCTGGAATTCTTCCTAATGTCTGTTCTCTTGGTTCTTCTTCTTGCATCTGAGAGTTTACTTTGCTTGCCTGATTCTGGCCATGAATTATTTCAAGGAGGGCTTCTTCATGGGAAGTTCGAGTTCTGGGAGCCACAGGAACTGTCTGCTTTGGTGGGACTTTCCATAAACCAAAACAGTATGTTATACAAAGAAGCAAACAATGACAGGGATTTTATCTCAAATTCTTCTAAATGTGATCTTCTAAAAATTCTGCTAAATTTAACCCAAAAATACAGTTCCTAACTAGGAAAACTACTATTTTCAAGGTACTTTCAATTTCTAGTATAAAAGATTGGGCTATCCAATGTGCACATACACACTGTGCTGTGGAATCATTCAGGTGATTTGCAATTTTGACCCAGCATCCCTCATTATTGAGTCAGCCTTCCATCCTTCCGAGGTGGGTAAAATGAGGTCCCAGATTGTTGGGAGAAATATGCAGACTCTGTAAACCGCTTAGAAAGGGCTGTAAAAAGCACTATGAAGTGGTATATTAGTCTAAGTGCTATTGCTTATTATTGGCTAAGTAGGCAGGGATTACTGGGAAATGCCACTGTTCACACAGCATCCTAAATGGTTAGGGGAGATAACCTTTGTAGAAATATTCTGTTGAGAACTTCTTACCAAGGTCAGTTGGTAAGACTCACCCCCACCCTGGCAGGCTCACAGCTGGTGAAAAAAGGTAATACAAAAGAAAGAAAATAAAAAAATATAACAAGTGGAAAAGAAAAAAAAATCTCCCAGCCGGTTTGCAGCACTAAAAACATGGCCACGAGAAACTCAGTCATCCTTATCATAAGCTTCCAGCAAATAAACAGTGAATCTGTTGCCTGGAGAAAGATATAGGTGAGTTGTTCATGATAGGCAATTACAACTGCTTCCTTAAGTTCCCTTCTTTCCAAAGGCCTCAGAGGCCTTTCCTCTAGACAACCTTAATTATCTTTACCACTGCAATGTAGTTCTTTAAACTGCGAGTAACTTTTGAAAATCTTTGGTCAAAAGCAGAAGACAGACAACCAATGCATAAATTATATATTGAAGATCTGAAAATAGATCAGCACTGGGAACTTATATATCAAATTTGTAATAGTTTAGTTTAAACAACGCTTAAACAATGTGTAATAGTTTAATTTTTCTGACCAAAGAACCTGGGGAAAAAATCAATATAGGTTTCATAAGCTTGTACTTAAATACATTTCTGAAAAATATGTTCTATTAATCTATTTTATAAACAAACTAGAACCGTTGTTTCCATGTAACAAGTCTTGTTTTGCTCCCATTTGTTTCATGCCAACTTATAAGCACATTTTTGCTTGTAAAAGGGCTATTATGGATAAGGGATATGGCCTAAAAAAAATTCAAAAGGATAGTCACGTTAATCTGCTGCAGCAAAAAGCCTGCATCACTGTAAATCAAAACGAACTCATTTTGCTCTAAGTTACCTTTTCACCAGATGTGCAAAGTATCATTCTACATTCACACTTGCATAGAAATCATTAACAAATTGATCTACCTGTAGCATAATTAGTTGTCTTTGTCACTGATTCCTGAGCTTCA
Organism: Natrix helvetica; assembly: GCF_964273705.1. Lineage (NCBI taxonomy): Eukaryota > Metazoa > Chordata > Lepidosauria > Squamata > Natricidae > Natrix > Natrix helvetica. Next base: position 48,572,129 of record NC_138548.1, read on the forward strand.
GATATAGCTTTCAATATTAAATTCTTATTAGCTTGTTTGGAAGGTGGCAGTGAAGGTCTAGATGATCAAAATAAAACAGATACAAGGATGTTAAATTAATATTTCTATTTTTATTATATATTTAATTTTAGCCACATTTCATTTTTTTAAAAAGGATTGAAATCCAGGAAGATACATTAATAGTCACCCAAATCAATGGTGGCTAAATGATGACCACTTTTTCTCCTCATGGATATACGTCTATTCATCTGTGCATCTCTCTCAACCTTGCAAATGATGCTACATTTCCCAGACACTTTGTAAACTGAGCCTCAAAACTATTATCAGCAAATTCCAGTATAGGTGGACACCTGCTTTCTCCGGAACCAGAATATATGAATCCAGATGTGCCCTACAGGATCATACCAGAGGCCTGCCTCAATTTTATTCCTGTCTAAAATAAAGCTACAAATGGTAGTATAATGAGAAAATATGTATTTTGTTTTTTTAAAAAAGAGATCACTACCTTCTTTCAGGTTTTGCAGGCACAGAGACACTGCTGGAGATGCCTCCCAGTCGCAGACTGTAGTCATCTTCCTCTTCTTCTTCCTCTCCATCATTACTGAACCGTTTCACTTTGACTACTGAGCTTACAACTGGGAGTTTTCTCTTCCTCAAAGTTTCTTCCTGCAGGTAATAGGATAATATTTTATTTGATAAATCTGATCTGCCAGTGAACATATTTCCAGGCCAGGGTAACTTCCATGTTTATTATACTTTGAAGATTTATGTAAAAGAATTCCTAATTTTTTAAGAGTCAAGCACTTTTTATTTCTTTCCTTTTTTAATTTCCTTTCTCCAAACTACTAAGGGATCCATAAAGCAGGACAAAATAAATGAATATCACACAATACGTTCTGAGAGCAGTTTTAGGGGAGATACATAGTAGACAACATTGTCTATTAAATATGTTTTCATGTGTGCACGTGGGTATGTATGTGTGTAGGGAGAGGGAGGGAGGGAGGGGGGAGAGGGAGAGAGAGAGAGAGAGAGAGAGAGAGAGAGAAAGAGAGAAAGAGAGAAAGAGAGAGAGAATTATTATACATTTACTTTAGACATAGAGAACAAAGTGGCTTAAAAGAACAAAAAATGCCATAAAACCAAACTAATATACTTAAGCAACCTTTTCAAGATGCCAACATAAGCTTCAAGAACAAGAAAAATTCAAAAACCCAATCCAATTTTTAAAATATAGTAGTATAAACAATAGAGGCTTTACTTTCACATTGATTGCAGCATGGGAATGGGATGTTGGCTCTCCCCATAAAACTGTGTTTAGCATGTTCACAGCTGCTCTCCATAAGCTGGTGGAATCATGACTAACTTTGAAAGATTTCAAAAGTTTCAAAGCAGCTTAAACATTTGCCTTTAACATCTGTAAGCCTGAAAATATTTTTTCACTTTGAGAACTCCAGAATGCAAAAATGGCTTGTTTTTTCCCCCCACTCACCTCCTTGTGAGGATTTTCTGAGGTAAGAGCAGCAATGTGATAGGTAGCCTTGGCTTAGTTTTTGCTTCCTTTTTAAAAAAAAAACAGTGGTAATCACCGTCAAGAAGGCAATTGTTGCCCCTGATCAGGTAACAAAAGTCAGGACAGGACTTTAAATTATAAATATGTGAAGGACAAGGAGCAGATTTTAGAGAATCAAGCTCCTTTATTTTAAGCAAATTGTAAACAAAACAATATAATCAGATTTGGACAGAGTAAAGCTGTGTGCAAACCTGCATTTATTTATTTATTTTGAAGAGGAAAAAAATTCTAGCTTTGTTTTGCATAATAAGCAATAGAGTAACAGTAGAGTAAAAATAGTGACAAACTATATATTTTGGGTGGAGGGGATGTTTATTCATTTTGTTTAGATAATTAAATATTTCTGTTCTACCTGTCATGTATTCTATCCCAAGGCAGAATATAAAATGAACATTTCTTATTCAGGAGAATAATCAATTCACATTTGGAATACAGATTCTGTATATTTATTTTATATCCCCACCATTCCTAATGTTTCCTTACAAAATATTGCAATGAAGGAACATACAGATTCACAGAAGCATTGCTCAATATTCTAACAGTATTTTTCCATTAATGTTTTTGATTCAACTTTTATCTATGGAGACTTTAAGTCATCCATGTCATGATTATCCCAAGGTGGTTTTTCAAAAGGTAACTGGACTTTCTTTTACAAAAGGCAACTGGACTATCAGTTGCCTTTTGTAAAAGACTTTTAGAACTGAAGAAGCTTCTTGGACGTGAAGCAAAACATCTTCGAGGAAGAACAAAGTTTGAAAAACCAACTAAGGGGTTCAACCTATTAAGTAGTGTTCTCCATCTATAATCTGAGCACACATTTAGCAATTATGGATATTTTAGTCTGATGCATCTGGAGGGCAACAATTTTGTTTCAAAGGCTTAGAATCTCCAAGCTGAATAATTCCCTGTAGATCAATTAGTTCAATTCTCTACGCTATACTTTGATCTATCACAACTTATATTTAAAACAATGCCAAATAATTGGCAAGAAGACCAATTATTATCTTTCCACTAACTCTTTATTTTCCGCTGTTTTATCTTTCCAGATTTTAAGGGAATAACTAGATTTCATTATAAGATATGGACAGTTATATATACATATACATGTACATATATACAAACATATACATGCACACCAGAGGTGGGTTCCGGCTGCTGCTACTGCCGGTTTGCTCAGTGTGCATGCCCAGTATGAAAAAAATGCTTATGCGCATAAGCAAAAAACAAGATGGTGGTGTGTATGGCGCTGCCAAGAGAACCAGTTTGGGGGCATGGCAGTCCGAGTTACTACCTACTCAGCTGAACTGGGCCAAACTGGTAGAAACCCACCTCTGATACACGTGTATGTATGTATGTGCATGTGTATATATATATATATATATACACACACACACACACAGAGTATATAGTATATATTATTTATATGTATATATGTATGGGTGTAAGTGTATATATATATACATATATACATATATATGTATGTATGTATGTATGTATGTATGTATGTATATAGCTTATGTATATGTGTATTATGAATGTATATGAGTAGATATATAATTTCTTTTGAGAGCAGGCAACAGAATTTTATTTTTCATGCGTGCCAGTGTGCTCACAGTAAAAAAATGACAATAACGGTTATGTTATCTTTTGGCATACAACATTACCTTGCTGGACTTTAAAAATTCAGCACACTTATATCTCCTTTTTTCTTGAAGGAATTAATGTAAACATATATATAATTACTGCATTTTATCTCCATGGCAGAGCAATGCAGTATACTGAGGAGAGACATAATGTCCAAGATAAGATTGCTCACTATATTTTGTAGAACAGAATTTGAACAAGAATTTGAATGAGAGAATCCTTTGTTCAAACTAATCACAATCAATATTGTTTGAAGTCACGTATTGTAAATGTGGTGCTCACATCAAATTTTTAAAAATGCAGATACTCAAAATATCTAAAATGGCAATAAGAGAACATTGAATACATTTGAATTTTATCTAAGGTTACAAAATTCTCAGAAATCTTAGTGGATGATTTATTATCTGTCTGAACTGGTTACAATGGAGAGGAGAAAAGATAAGAATTAGGAAAGACAAGAGCCAGCAAAAGATTGTATGTGTGCTTTTGTATATGAATAATAAAATGCAGCTTACATAGCAAGCTTTTAGATCAGAACCCCACAAAACATGCAGAAAATCTTCCCTCTAGCATATCTCAAATATTTACATGTATATTTAAAACAAACCAAAAAGCTAGAAACGTTCTTTTCTAAAGAAAGCTAATTAATAGAATTCTCAAATTCAACATCCGTGTCTCTATTCAGTGTGAAATATATGATATCAGTTATCTTAAAAAAGCTCTATCGAGATCCTAATCATTTGTCCATTATCAATGCCTCCTAAAAAACTTGAGAACATGATGACATCTGGCCATACATCAAGCAGGTACAGAAGTCTTCGGTAACAGTATATCCTTAATGCAGGAAAGGCAGTAATAATTATCATCCTGGCAGACCAAAACAATATTAGGTTAACTTGCTTTGGTAAATAGCTATTAAGAGAATTTGTTTTGTAAAATACAGGAATCACATATTTTACCAACAAAGTGCTGCTGTTTGTATTTTGTGCTAGAATTCCATTCCTACAACAATGAAATTTGATTCCTAAAAAACATATTACTCCATCTATAACAAGTGAAACCTGACAATCTGACAGATCACATAGTAGTCTCACAAGTAGTTCCTTTCCAAATAAATAAGTGGTTCCAATTTTTTCCTTTATGTGAAGACTGCATTGGCATCAAATATTTTTAGGATTTCCATATAAGACAGCTGTTAGCAATGTAGTGTTTGGGGATACCATTGGCCACATAACCCTCCTTCATAAAACCTCTGAAGGACCCCACACACTTAAAAAATACTTTAAAAGATTAGCAAAACCTCACAGGATTTTAAGTGAGAAAAATAATAAGAACCACTTTCACATGATTTGGTCATTAAATTTTGTGGGGAGGGGACTTCTACTATGGAGTATTTACAGTCCCATCATGGACTATCCAAATGGGAACATCTGAGAATATGACACTATGATGTGCTAGATGACTTTTGTAAAAGGCCCAGAAGGCTTACAATCTAAATTTGATAGAGGAAGAAACATTAGAAAGGGAGAGGCAAGGGGATCAAGAGAGGAATATCGTTTATTAATTTTTAGATTTGTTTGTCAGTGTTTCAACCTGATGTACAAAGATGAAAATTTATGACAGAAAAATAAGGCAAAGTACAGACTGTAAATCGCAACAATCAGCAATCAGAAAATACACAGTAGACAGTAGCAAACACAAGTATCAACTAGGAGACCCTAATTAAAAATACCCATGAAATGAAGCAAACTGAGATGGAAGCTCCAACCCCAAAACTGATACACCTTCCTCATACTAATTCCACAGTTTAACAATTGCATCTCTGTGAATGGAAATGCCTTAGAAATTAAATAGAGATTGCACAGATAAAGAAATAAATATACAATATAAATAAATATGTAGATAAATTCAGTTTTACACATAGAGGAATAGTCTCTAAGAAAAGACAGGCCCATGCTATTTAAGGTAAAATCTTGAACTGAAGCTGGAATAGATCAATAACCAATGAAATTTGTGGACTGCCAACACCAAAATACCAACTATATCTGTTTCTTGAGATGGTGATGCATGCTTTAGCTATATCCCAATTTGAATCACCGTAATAGTTTTGACACTTCAACTAGCCCATAATGATGGGACTGGTCACAGGAGTTAAATTACAATTCTACTCACTTTTAGTCTGTTTCTGAGGCCATGAGAAAGCCTTTCATTATTAGCGATTTGTTATTATTAAAGCCATCAGGAGAAACTCTTTTCCTACCACTATTACTTCACATCATCTGAGATAGTAAGAAAAGGCCTTCTTGGGGGCATCCTGAGGCTTTGAACCCTTGCCATCTGAGATTAAGCTAGCATCCCCCTTTCTTCTCCCTTCCAAGCGATCTGATTTAGGATCAGAATTCTTTAGACAATTGCTGAGAAACTTCTGGAACTGTCAGATGAATGCGGCTTGAAGAAAGAATGGTTTCCGGAATTCTCTGGAATATTTTTTCACATACCTGGCTGGCAATGTTCAGTAGCACATTTTCCATTCAAAGAGGAATGGCAGCTATTTTTATATGTATTATACTTCCCATCTAAAGCATCAATATGATGTGCAAGATTCTATTTTATCCTCACAACAACCCTGTGAGGTAGGCTGAGAAACAGTGACTCATAAGGCTTCTTGGGCTATGTAGACAACTGAACCACTGATGGGAATAGTGGAATGCAGCAGTGCACAAAAATAGTAAAAAAATATAAAGAACTCAAGTCAGATGTCCCAACAAGAGTCTAAAATTCTAATTATATATATCACACTGGCTAAGAATTGTCCACTCTTGACTGACTGTACTCCATGGTCTTATAGGAGAATATTATCAAGGAAAGCATTTCCTAATGGCAGAATGAATGAAACCATTTAATTTAGTATTAATCAGCAGAATTTGTCATGCTGGAGTTGTAAAAGTATTGGTCCCAACCAAGCCAATGGCCAGAAGAATAAAATTACAACATCTATTTGCCCTTTTAGACTAAAAACACATACCCACAGACACTTTTCACCTCTAATCCATAAAGCAACTAGAGCCTAGATGCCACAAAGTTTACATGCCAGTCATGAGATATTTTTGACCAACATCGCTATGTTTAGAACAGGAGATCTCAGGTATCCATGGAGATCTCTGTTTGTTGAGTACATGTTAAATACTGGCATAGCTTGGACTCACATACTTACCTCACTGCTAATTTTATCAGCGTTCCCTTTTGAAGGGGGCTGGTAACTCTCGGCCAAGCTGTCAAATGCATCTGGATCACAAAGTTGGATGGTTTCCTGTGACCTATCACCCTGTACATTAAGCTGCTTGCCAGTCTGCAGGTTGGTTGACTGTGGCAACCTCTGCAAGTGAACACTGCCTTCGGCATTTCGACTAGGTGGTGGGCGGTAGATTTCAGCTGTTGGGCGCGAAGAGCCATATGTTACTGTAACCAGAGGCTTCTTTCGAGGTAACCGATTCTCCTGTATAAAATTCAGATCTTCATCAATGAGATCATCTGGCTCAGGCTTAATGTCAATCACAGCTTCCAAGGAGGATAGCTCCCGTAAAGGTTTTACAGTTGACATTAACAGGGATGGTGACCCATCATGACTGGGCTGCCTGTGGAGAAAGGGGGTGATTAACTTTGTCTGCCATCTTTTAAGAAACAGCTTTGCAATAAGGATAATGAGAAAGGCAATAGCAAAATATGCACGAATATAATTTACAAATTATGTACATCATTTGTTCATCTTAGCTATTGATATGGAGTAAAAGGGCAACAATCTAATCTACAAATAGCAGTTACCGTGTTTCCCCGAAAATAAGACAGGGTCTTATTTTCTTTTTACCCACAAAATATGGCTTGGGCCTTATTATGAGGGGAGGGTTTATTGTTTTGGGGTTGCCGGCAGCTGGTCCACAACCATAGAGCATACACCTAGAGCGGCCACTGCTGGAAGACTCGGTTTGGAAGCCGCTGAAAAAGCCATGCTGGGATGGCGGTGGTGGCGGAGGTACCCTGGCTCTTCAGGGAGAGCTGGGCCAGGGCATCGTGAGGCTGGGAAGCACGTGAGCGAGAGCAGGACAGCCACTTTAGCAACCCCCCTCTCCAGCCATGTAGAGCGCCATTCACTGGCATTTCGAAGGTGCCAAGCCGCAGGAGCCGGGTGGCGGCGAACAGGTGCTCACGCGGCTTGGTGATACCCCTAGGTCAGTGAATGGCGCTATGCCCGGCTAGAAAGGGGTTTTGCTAGGTGGCTTGTTCATGAGCGTGGTCGCTTCATGGCTGTTGTCGCAGCAGCGCAACACAACTGTTCGCCCCTGAGGCTGTGCCTGGCTCTTTGCGAGCCCGCTCGCAAGAGAGCAGCCGCCCAGCAATCCCCCTCTTCAGCTGGGCACAGCGCTGCTCACCAACCTAGCGGTATCCCGAAGGCGCCAAGCAACGCGATCACCTTTGCCTCCCCCCCCGGTTCCCGCAGCTTGGCACCTTTGGGATACCGCTAGTTGGTGAGCAGCGCTCTCTCTGGCTGGAGGTGGGGGGTTGTCCAGGGGGCTTATTTGCGGGGGAGAGCTTATATTTTTGCCCACCAGAAAAATGTGGCATGGCCTTATTATCAGGACATGCATATTTTTGGGGAAACACAGTATTTGACTTGACATTAGGGAGATTCTCCATTTTTCAATTATTTCCAACTGCTCTCACAACTATGATATTTGCAGAGGCAGGTTCCACTGAGCTTAATTTATTCTAAGGATGCAATAACTAACAGTTATTTCTGATGCTTCCTTGGAATTTGCCAGGCCAAATATATTCTTATGTCTCTTTTAATTGAAAAAAAAGATAAAAACAAAAAATAAGTAGCAGAGTTAAAAAAATAAAATAAGCTGCGGTGAGAAGGTGATGGGAAAACAAGGCAAATAAAAAACAAATTTCACACTTGGGGAGTATACATATATATGAATATGCATGTAATTTTAAGGAGAAATACAAGAAAGACAGCTGTCCTACTACCTTCTATCCATAACATTTCTAAAGATGAAAATAAACACTGAGGAGAACCATTCATAGCATTCCTAATAAATGCTGCACAGAAATGCTAAGCATACTTAATCTTCACTATAGGATTTTCAAAATATTCAATTGAATTTTCAAAGATTCTTTATATCATTTAATGAAACACACTTATTAAGTCATTTCAGATATCTGGAAAATCAATATTCGATTCGCTCTCACAGGGAGGGACTCCTCCGGGTGCTGTCCGCTAAGCAGTGCCAGCGGGCGGCGCCTAGGAGTAGAGCCTTCTCTGTGATGGGCCCAACCCTCTGGAATGACCTCCCCCCCGATATCAGAACCACCACCGACTTCCGCTCCTTTCGACAAAAACTGAAGACTCACCTGTTCCGTTTAGCCGGCCTGGCCCATTTATAGATTTATAGTTTTATTCTACCTCCTGGCAGATATTTTAATCGGGTATTTTTAGGGTTATTTAAATATTGTTTTTAACTACTTTGCTTTGATATGTACAGTTTCTTATTGCCTCCTCTTTTGTGTTTGTATTTTCTATTTATTGATGTGTTTTTATCTGACTGTACACCGCCCCGAGTCCCTTTGGGGAGAGGGGGCGGTATAAAAATCTAAATAAAAGTAAAGTAAAGTAAAGTAATATTTTGTTGCATAAATGTATGTGCTTTAGAACATATGGATCAGTGGTGGATTCTGGCCGGTATGGCCCAGTAGGGCTGTACCGGTAGTAGCTGGGAGCAGTTGACACCGTACCAGTACAGTGGCTCATTTGGCCCACCCACCCGTCCGCATTCTATACCTGTTTTTAAAGTAACCAGCCAATTGCACACGCGTGCACAGCGTCCGGCACCTGCATGACCTCTGACAAGCAGCTGGCTGTCGCAGGGGTGGTAAAGTGCGCATGCGTGCACAGTGCACATGCATAAACAGGACACCCGGCCCCATGAGCAGTGTACCAGTAGCGACGGGGAGAGGAACGCACCAGTGATATGGATAATAAATCAGTAACAGAATTCATTATGAAAAATACTGACTGATTTTCTCAATTTATTCCAAAATTTTCTATTAGAAAACGATGCCTGGTTAAGCATAGCCTTAAGCATAAAATTTAGGCTAATTAATATCAATTCCAGCATAATCTAGAAATTCTACTATATAGCATAGTTTTAGCAGCACAGGCTGCTACACATGAATTATCTTTGTAGTGAAGTTTGATAACCTTGTAAAAGAACTTTAAAGAAATTCTGACAGTCAATACATTCAAATGCTACCAATTTTTTTAGGGCTTTCAAGATAACCATCTGCGCTTAACCTACAAAGCTGTATAATGCTGATTAGATTTCCTGGCTTTAAGTGAAGTACTGTATCAATGTGAAAGACAGATGCTCTTGAATTTAAGGTAATTTCACTCTACCCAAAAGCGGCATAGAAATAAATACTGGTAGTCATTGTTTGTGATGACAACTGGTATTGGCAACTCGGTTATTAAGTGAAGCATAAAAATCATGTGACCACCTTTGTGCTTATGAATTTACACAGAATGTAAATTCTGTGTAATAGCAAACACATGACTGAGAGACATGCTGCAGCCATCCTGTATGCAGGCATTGATCACAAAGCTATTTTTTATCACAGTCATAAGTGTCAACAGTCACTGTCTGAGGCAGTCACTAAATGACTATAATGGTCAAATTCTTCTCTTTGTTACATTAAGATTTTCAGCTGAAATCCATTCCCAAATGAAGGTGTTTATGTGAAGTATTTACACATACATACCGTATTTTTCGGAGTATAAGACACATCAAGGTTTTGAAGAGGAATATTAAAAAAAACATTTTTCACTCTGCAAACCTCCCCAAAACGGCCTGTTTTTCGTGAAAACAGGCCCGTTTTTTTTCTTTCAAAAAAAGGGCATGAATAGCCCTTAGGAGGTTTGTAGAGTGTTCCTGGGAGGTGGGGGCAAAAATGATGGGCCCATTTTGTGTCAAAAAAAGGGCATTAGGAAGCTTATAGAGTGCTCCTGGGGACTGGGGGGACAAAACTGAGCAAACAATGGGCTGTGATTTGCTCATTTCTACCCTCCCCAGCCTCCAGCAGCTCTCTGAAAGCCTCCTACAAGCTATGCAGGGCCATTTTGGTGAAGGAGGCAAGATTTCGGGAGGAAAAAATGCTGTATTCAGTGTATAAGACGCACACAGATTTTCAGCCTCTTTTTTGAGGGAAAAAGGTGTGTCTTATACACCAAAAAATACAATAGATACATATGTGCGTGTGTGTGCGCGCGCGTGTGTGCATGAAGAAATCCAGGCTTAAAGACAAGTGTACATTGAGTTATCAGCACCTTACACCAGGGGTGTCAAACTCGCATCGTCATGGTGGCGTCACATGTCTTTTTCCCTTCACTAAACCCGTTGGCGGGCGGGGCCAGAACGGGGCCAGAACATGATGCATCCGGGCCACAAGTTTGACACCGCTGCCTTACATTATTTGACAAATCCTTCCATCAGTACTTTATCATAGGCCAACATCCCCATTATACAGATGTGCACCTCAATTTAAGCTAAACAGCCAAACATGGTTTATGGATTACTCATATGCTGTTAGGTCCCATGTTTCCTCTCTTGCACCTCAGGTCTTTTTCGATTCCTTCTTATTTCTAATCTCAAAGAAAGCCATCTGACTGCTTCCAAAATTGTAAATCTAATTTCAAAGTATGTTTGCAATCCTGAAGCATATACAAGTTATTGTATGCATGAATCATTATTTTCTGGATTGGTTGCAATGGAAAATAATGTTTGTCACTAAATAAGAACAGAGGGGAAAATACACTAGGGGAGAAAACACAAACACAAAGCTTTAGTTATCTAGGGCATTATACTTGAGGGAATCTAAGTAACAGTAGCTATTTTTAAGACTACTCAATGATTTTATGATGTAGCTGAGATCTCAACCACAAATGTTGTGATGAACAATACTATTCATCTGCAATGTATCACTAGCTCCTATTAACTCAGTGAGAATCTTACCGAAGAGCAGCAGCTCTCTGTTCCTGAGAACTAGTAGAAACTCGGAAGTTGATTCTTTCAGGTCGAGAACTTGAGACTGTAAGAGGCTGTAGGGTTTCTTCTCCAGTCCTCTCCTCACTCCCACCTGATGCACTTTTGCCAGAAGAGAGACTGCTCTCAAAAATGTTAGATTCAGAAGATTTTAGGTTTGTGGGCTCTAGGAAAAGAAGTAAAATTTGTTTCACCTCAAAATTAAGGGTGGTATTTATACAGAACAGCAAATTGCCTTCCACTGCAGATTCAATAAAAATATACATCCTCTTATTCATACAAGAAACAATTTTTTAAAATTCACATAACTTTTTATTGCTTTTTGCCTAAACCATTATAATCTTGTCTAAATAAATTTATGAATACTTTTTAAGGAATGCCAAAAATTTATAAGAAAGCATGTGCACACAGATTCTTTTCTCAAGAGTTATCTCAAAGATTCCCTGTAGCCTTTACTTACCTGTAGTTACAGACCGAAGCTTATCTAAGACACCATGAAGCCTGAAAAATAAGAAAATATTTTAGTAAATTTTAAATTACAAAAAATCAACTCAAGAACCCAGAATTACATGCAGTTGCTGAAGGCCCAGAGAAGCTGTCACCAAACTGTGTTATCTATTATAAACTGGGAAAAGGACTCACCATATTATTTGTAATTACAATGCAAGATATTTTACGTTTATTTGAAATCAAAGCTAAATTCATTCTGACCTTTTTTATCCTAAACCTGCCTATTTTCTGGAATATGGCTCCAAGTGTACTATACAAAGATGAAATATGGTTCCCAGCTGCTCAAAAGATTCACACTTCTTGTTTAAAAAAAATTCTAAAGGCACTGTAAAAGGTTTTCTAAAGATAATTTATGTTCAATAATCTTGTGTTGTCCTATACATCTTAAAACAGTTTTACAGGAAGAAAGTATATAAGCTTTGATTTTAAACAAAATAATTATAACTCCTCTGCCTATCTTGTTAAGATTTATTTTTCTAACCCATGAAAATAAGTAGATTGCTGTCCACTGCATTGCATCCTTTTCAAACTAGTGTGGGAAATAGAAAATATTGGGCTGTTTTTTGCCCTCCGTTCCCGAATTTCTGGTTTGCGTGTTGGGCTGTTTTTCGCCCTCCCCTGAAGCCTGGGAAGGGCGAAAAACAGCCCAATGCACCTCCCAGGCTTCAGTGAGGCCTGCGCATAAGCACATTGACAAAAAGGTTAGATCACTGGCATAGAAATTAACTTAGTCCACTATTAAAAAGATAGAAACCTATATTTTCTCTAGTGCAAACTATATGGTCTCTGGGGGATAATTTAAGGATTATCTTGTTTTTGAAAGTATCATTTTTCTCTTGAGCATGCAAATTATAATATCCCCATTCAGAAAAAAATATTTTAGATGTACAGTTTTCAAATATAACCAGAAAAGAATAAAATATTTCAGTGTAAGAATTCTTAATGTAAAGATTTTCTCTTTCTAGAAAACATTTCATACTCAACACATTTCTATTTTTTAATTCTTTATAGCAGAACAATAGCAAAAAATGACCTACAAAGGAAAAATGTTTTCCCTTCCCGTCCTTCTCCAAGACTTTCCATCTTTAAGGATCATTTTATTTTAATGCTGTAGTGCTGTATTATTTTCATGCCTTATAATAAGCACATATATTGGTACACGGAACACATGGAAGATACATACCATACAGTAAATCTCACAGTGTTGTTTCCTAGAAAAAGGGAAAGATCCTCTGTCATCTGTTCCTGGCTCTTCTTATTGGCCACCATGACCATAATATAATCTGGCAGTTCTTCATCTGATTTAAAGAACAGAGAATAAATCTAAAAATTAAATGTCAAAGCAGCAACTATAGAGTTTTATCTACTTAATCTACCAATAGGTTAATCAAACTATTTCCCCATCTTCATTCTAAGTCTATGAATGTGATGCACAGAGACCATGAAGAAAAACAATGGTGGATTGAAGACAACTCCATAACAGCAGAGCTGATGGCCATGGTGAGAAAAGGAACTGATGAATTGATCACTTCCTTGAAACTCCTGTCCTGATCAAGAAAGCTAGGATTACCCACAGATTCCAATTCTTACAGCTCAGAGAGTCCAGATAAAATCACCTTGCCTAAGATGCAGTTCGGCACTTTCAAATGGACACTGGATTCGCCTACTTTCTCTCAACTACCTTAGGAGTTGCTTGTTAATGATTTTCTGGTTGTTAAGAACCTTCTGAAGGGAAAGTGTCATTATACTGGGAGAATTTCCTTCTACCTGGTATTTTATTGGATAAAACATTTTCATGTAAGTTTAAGGTTTAAAAGAAAAAACTTAACTTTTAAAAAAAACATCAAAGGGAGGATTAGAAGGTTGAGTTTTGGAAAGGTCCTAGATCAGGGGTGGCGAACAAGTTCGACAAAAAGAGCCAAAATTTTAAACTGTGAGAGTCAGAGAGCCACACCACGCAGTGACCTGCCAAAACAGACCCGGAAGCAATGTTCCCTCTAATTTTTTTTCGATGTGAGCAGAAAAGTATAGTGTTTGAGCGGCACATTTTCATGCCTGAGCACCCGAATTTTTTTCACAGATGTCACCTAAGACAACAACGAAATCAGTATTATTTGAAACTCAAAGTTATGTTTCTTCAAGGTACCCGCTTAATTCAAAGTGTTATATAATATCAGTATCACTTAACAACGCTCCTGCTTAGCAACCAAAATGTTGGCTCAGAAACTCTGGCATTTGAAGCACGCAACTCTTAAAGCTGTCAAGTTACAAGACCCTTGCACCCCTAACCCTTTAGGGAAAAAAACCCCCAGGGGTCTTCAAACCTGACAGCTTTAACACTTGTGGACTTCAACTCCCAGAATTCCTCCTCCAGTCATGTTGCAGCGACGTCATCTGCGTGGATCTGCTCCATCTTTGCTTTCTTCATTGTGGGCAGGGCTTCTGCTGAAGATGCCGACGAGTACGAGTTGCCACCAGAATAACTGCTGCTACCTCCTCCTCCTCCTCCTCCAACAGAATCACCAGATTTGCTCCTGAGCTCAGCGCTGGGTTACCTCTGCCCCCTCCCCCTCCTCCGTGCTTTTGAGAAGCCATGAGGCTTTTTTTCCCCTGCTCCCCCCCCCGCCTTCCTAGCGCTGACTGAGCTCAGCTGCTCCGAGCGGAGGGGAGGCGCCGCTGCCACGCGCGGAGATGCCGGCTGGAACTTTGGCGGCTTCATCTCAGCCGCAGCGCCGGGCGGCAAATCCGGCAGTGCTGCCTGTTAGAGGAGGATGAGGAGGAGGTGGCAGCAGTTCTTCCGGTGGCGGTGGGGGCTTTGGGGCTTCACAACTAGCCTCAGTCGCCCCGTGCTCCTCAAAGCAAGTCTGGGGAAGTCCTTTGCAGGCGGCCCGTTCTAGCTGCCTGCACAGGACCTCCCCAGCTTCCGAAAGGGAGCGCGCGATCCGAGCCACAGTATACTAAATAATGATAAGAGGCAAAGAGCCTCATTTATTTTGGCCGGGAGCCGCATGCGGCTCGCGAGCCGCGTGTTCGCCACCCCTGTCCTAGATGGACTTCAAAGGATATTTCCTATGCTCATGGGGCACTTAAAATTTTGTAAAAGAATATCTGGATATTGTGAAATAAATCGTAAGAAATCTTCCTGTGGGAAAGTTGTGCTGATTGGAAAGTAAACATATGATAAGAGGGGAATTTGAAAGTTGACTAAAGAGAACCAGAAGGAATTAAACATTACAATTAAAGAGAGCCATTAATACAATGGAGCAATATTATTCAACTATAGAAAATAGGGACACCTGAAAACAACGTAGAGTTTCCCAGAAATTATCTATAAGTTTGTCTGGAAAAAAAATAGATATAAGAGGCAGCTAAGTTTTGTGAATATCAAATTCCAATTGTCCACAATGTATTCTTTGTAAATATAATTCAATATAATTCATTTAAATTTTATATATTATTACTTGGTTGATACTAGTACCTTTAGATACCGTTACTTTGATGTAATTTTAGATGCAATCATATTTAATATAAATTTAGTGTTTACATTATAATTTAATTTAGTCTGTATTCTGATCTTCAGTTATAGATATTAGCTGGGTTGTTTTATAAATGTATTTTAATTCTGTCTTAAACTTTATTTTGTTTAGCATCCCTATTGGTCTATGACTGCAATAAACTGAATTGAATTGGATGTGAGTGGATATATAAGAACAAATGTTACTGTATAAAACCGAGACTAATGTTAATTTGAATGTGAATTTGAAAATGTCATAGTATAAGAGTCATATGGAAAAAGATGCCACAATTGATTTAAATTTGAAACCTACTGACGTCTTACTAACTAAAGGGGACATATAAATAATAAATCAGAAGAATGATTTGAAAAGTTTCTTATTTTGGATTTATGAAAGGGATAGTTGAACTACTGAAGCTGTTCCTGAAAGCAGACAAAAAGAAAATGATAAGAAATTAACTTTGATGGGATTAAAAAACAAGCTATATAAAAGTAAACTGTAGAAATATAAAATGAATTTATTTGATCAGGGTTAAAATGTATATGTTGTGGTTCCTACTAGCTATTCATTGAATTTCTTTTTGATTAAGACTGAATGATGAGGTATTAAAGATCTGTTTATAGAGGAAGAAATAATTATTTTGCTTTATTTCTAGAGAAAGTGCTAAGTACAAATAACAAAATTAATGTAAGATCAAAACTTCTATGTTATTAATTTTTGGCAACTTTTAATAAGCTTTGGCTGATTAGGACTAAACAATGAGGTTTTTTTATAATTGGATTATTGGTAAGATATGAGATATGGGAAGAACAAGCATCTTTTTTATTGAAATAGAGGAGTTGAGTTACTGAAGCTGCTTAAACTTATCTGGAGTTGATAGGAGAGTCAGCTTTTATATACTGTGTTTCCCCGAAAATACAACCTGTCCTGAAACTAATGTCTTGCCACATTTTTCACGTGGGCAAAAATATAAGCCCATCCCCCGAAAATAAGTCCCCTGGACAACCCCCCCCCTCTGGCCAGGCAGAGCACTGCTCACCGACCTAGCGGTATCCCGAAGGCGCCAAGCCACGGGAGCCGGGGGGGAAAGGCACTCACGTTGCTTGGTGCCTTCGGGTTACCGCTAGGTTGGGGAGTGGCGTTCTGCCTGGCCGGAGGGGGGAGTTGCCGGGCGGCTGCTCCCTTGCGTACTGGCTCCCAAAGAGCCGGGCACAGCCTCAGGGATGAAGCAGCCATGAGGAGACCATGCTCACGAGCAGCCGCCAGGCAAACCCCCTCTCCAGCCGAGCAGAGCACCATTCACTGACCTAGGGGGTATCCCTAAGGCACCAAGGCACATGGCGCTCTGCCCGCTCCCGCGGCTTGGCACATTCGGGATACCCCCTAGGTCAGTGCATGGAGCTCTGCCTGGCTGGAGAGGGGGATTGCGCGAGCGCTTGTTCCGCCCCTGCCGTACTCTGCCGTGCATAACTTCTTCTCCGGCTTCCAAACTCCAAAACTCGGCTGCCGAGTCTTCCAGCAGCGGCCGCTCTCGAAGTGCACTCTATGGTTGTGGGTTGGCTGCTGGAAGATTCTCTGTCCGGAAGACTCTGTGTCCGGCAGCCAGCCCACAACCATAGAGCGCACTCCTAGAGCGGCCGCTGCTGAAAGACTCGGCAGCTGGGTTTTGGAGTTTGGAAGCCAGAGAAGTAGTTATGCTCGGAGCACAGCGGGGGCGGAACAGGCACTCATGCAACCCCCCTCTCCAGCTCCATGCACTGACCTAGGGGGTATCCTGAATGTGCCAAGCTGTGGGAGCTGCGGAGCGGGCAGAGCGCCATGTGCCTTTGTGCCTTAGGGATACCCCCTAGGTCAGTGAATGGCGCTCTGCCCGGCTGGAGAGGGGGTTTGCCGGGCAGTTGCTCGTGAGCGTGGTCACCTCATGGCTGCTTCACCCAAGGCTGTGCCCAGCTCTTCGGGAGCCAGTTCGCCAGGGAGCAGCTGCCCGGCAATCCCAAAATAATAAGCCCTCCCCCTATAATAAGTCCAGGGCCATATTTCGTGGGGCAAAAGAAAATAAGACCCTGTCTTATTTTCGGGGAAACACGGTATCCTTTATTTTCTTTTTCCTATCTGCACTTTTTTCTTTTCTTTTTTATATTTTTATTAGTTTGTATTAGTATTTTATCTTTGTATTGTAAATTTTAACAATTATTATTAAAAAAATGCTCTTCAAATAACAGTTGTACCCTTTTTTTCCCAAATCAATCTGTCTGCCAAACAAGACCATTATCTGAAGCCTTTCTCAAGTGTCATACCTTTTTAATGGTATTCCAACTTTGGAATTCTTCCCATTTTTTGTTTTCCTACGCTTTTTAAAACTGTTAATGTTAGCATCCCAGTGCCTAACACTCCCTTTTAAAAATAATGCTGCTAACGTAGTTTACATTTTTTTCTATTTTTATAATTATTTTCTAGCTGCCTTAGAAAACAGATTTATGGAAGAGGAAAATACAAATCGGGCAAATAACTAAACAGCCTACATATCAATACAATATTTTGTATATTTTTACAGTTAAAATTACTATCAAACTTACCAACATAAGCTCCTAGTTCCTGTAGCTTTCCCTTTATAGCACTCTATATGTACAGAATAAAAAAAAAAAAGGGGGGGGAGGAACAAAAGAATTCTTACTTTCAAACCGTCAATATTCTGAAATTGTTTCAAACATCTCAAAAACGAAATGTTATTTTTTACCCAAGCGATCACATGAATAGCAAAACATTTTTTAAAACTTTATAAAGCATCATATTAATACATGTGATAGGGCTGTACATGTTCCAATTTTTTGGGGGGACGTGCTCTAGTCTAGGCCTTGTATCTTTTTGCCATTTATTAAAGTATACCAAGTTTTCTTTGGACTTCAGTGCAAGCCTGAAAAAAAGTTGCAGTTGTTTTAGAGTTGGATTAACTTTAATGAGTAAACTCCTTAAATCAGACAATTTTTTTCACACACTGAAGCCTGAAAAGAAGTTGCTTTAATAAACAGCAACCATGCACTATGCTCATATGAAGTCTTAAAGCACTTCTTCCCATTTGTTTTTAGAAAAATGCAAAATCCCAATTGTATGACAGTTATAGAGAACAGGTTCCTCACTTGAAAAACTCATATAAAATTCAGCACAAGGAAAACTAATAGAAGATGACAAGGCAGGGCAAGAATTCATAGGTGGTTTTTTAATGATGTGTTTAAGGCGGAGATATACCATCAAAGCTGTAGCATTTAAATTAAATGTTTTCTTTTTTGGCTCAAAGATGATCTAATGAACATAGTGACCTAGTTTACACATTACATTATAATATAATGCAGTCTGCTAGGATTTGGCTTAACATGATGCATAAATTAAGTTCCTATAATGATCTAAACTATAATAAATTATAAAAGGAAAGTAAGGTAATAATAAACAGCTTTAATACAGTCCTATGTTCATAGACTGCTATATTGCATATGATAATCAGATTATTTTATAAACTGATACAATATTTTGGAGATATAGTATATTTCAGCTGAATATCCTTAAGGTTAGGAAAAAATTAGGAAATGTGTCAAGATTAAAACCAATTATAAAATAGTCAAATTATATGATAATTAGGCTTTAATAAATCAAGCTTTAAAATATGAATTTTTTTTTAGCGTATGGCATGTATTACCCAGGGATTACAGAAGTGGCTGGCTATATAAACTATAGGAAATACACTGAATACCTAGAAATGAGGTGAGAAGAAAAAATTAAAAACAGAATTGATTCTCAACTGCCATGGAGATAATACATCACTTGTTATCTATATGTTAAAGGTTCTGCAAATGAGATATAGCTTATGATATAAGCAGCTGATGGCCAAGTCCCAGAGTAAACAGACCAATACCAAGAGAGACTACAAAATTTCTGAGTTTTGAAGAGCTCCAACAGTCAAGTGAGAACCTCCTTCATTAGTGATTATATATAATTATCAGCAAGGAACATAATAAATATCCTCGATAAAACTCAGATGACTAAATGCAGATGTAGTTCTCATCTTTGGATTGCTCAATATCTCTCGCATTCTGTAGTGTCGATGCCGTCGAGGTGATGTCCCGTTGCCTGGAGGCCGTACGGATCTGGATGGGAAGTAACAGACTCAAGCTCAACCCGTCCAAGACGGAGTGGCTGTGGCTACCGGCACCCCGGTTCAACCAGTTGGTTCCATCACTGGCCATTGGGGGCGAACAGCTGGCCCCCGTGGATCGGGTACACAATCTGGGCGTCCTCCTGGATGCCCGGCTGTCAATGGATGACCATGTGACGGCCGTGGCAAGGGGGGCGTTTCACCAGGTTCGCCTGGTGCGCCAATTGCATCCCCTATTGGACCGGAACACCCTTCACACAGTCACCCATGCCCTTGTGACGTCCCGACTGGATTACTGTAATGCTCTCTGCATGGGGCTCCCCCTGAGATGCACCCGAAGGCTGCAGTTGGTTCAGAATGCGGCCGCGCGGGCAATTGTGGGAGTTACTAGGTACTCCCACGTAACACCTCTCCTGCGCGGGCTGCACTGGCTACCTGTGGCTTTTCGGGTGCATTTCAAGGTGCTGACTATCATCTTTAAAGCACTCCATGGCACAGGACCTAGGTATTTGCGGGATCGCATCCTGCCCCATACATCCCTTCGGCCGATCCGCTCTCACAGAGAGGGACTCCTCCGGGTGCCGTCCACTAGGCAGTGCCAGCGGGCGACGCCCAGGAGCAGGGCCTTCTCTGTGATGGGCCCGACCCTCTGGAATGACCTCCCCCCCGATATCAGAAAAACCACCAATCTCTGCTCCTTCCGTAAGAAGCTTAAAACCCACCTGTTCAATTTAGCCGGCCTGGCCTAATCCCAGCTTAGTCCCTCAAGTCTGTATTTTAAATTTGTAGGGGTGGGTTTTAGGTTGTTTTTAATTTTTATCACTTTGTACAGCCTATTGTTTAATTAGATTTTATGGGATTTTAAGGGTATTTATTTTTGTATGCGGTTTTTAATGAGATATCTGTACACCGCCCCGAGTCCCTTCGGGGAGAGGGGGCGGTCTATAAATCAAATAAATAAATAAATAAATAAAGTGTACAACTGTTTATTTTGGATTATATAGAAGGGTTAAATATAATTTTGCCTTAACTTTGTACCTAACAATTCTATATGCAATATCCAGAACCTGTGCACAACTTATCCACAGTGGATCATGATATGTAGGCATCCCCAAACCCCCCCCCCCCCTAGAATTGCATTTGCAACCCTTGGAATATGTTGAGTTCACACTGCTGAATTTCTGTAGGGGGGAAATGGTAATGGAAATGAAAGGCCTCTTATAAGGCAGAAGATTCTAGGACCCATCCCTAAATCTAAAATTGAGCACACATATAAAAAAGCACAACTTTCCAGCTCTACCCCTTCAAGTGATATCATCACATCTTCAGAAAGCCTTCTGGGGAATGTCAGCAAGTTAGAAAATTGAGTTATCACTTTCAACCCAGGGGGATAAGCAGGGGAAATTGCTTATTCCTGTATTGAGACACAGCATAATTAGATTTAGCATTATGTTTTCAAACTCAGACCATAGTTTAAACTAAGATGGAGGATCCTAGTGGCAACTGCACATTTCCTTTTTATTTATCTTCTCTGAACCATCCATCACTGAAGCCCCAACTGAGGTGATGGGGGTAAATAGGAAAGGTGCTAATCTATAGTTATTTCCTGTTGTCTTCAAATACAGAGCCAAAAGCAACTAATAAAATCAAGGTTACTAAGGGCAATATTTTGTGCCCTTCTAGAAATTCGGAATATTTATACAACTGTTTTTGTCCAATGGGATTAACCAGCAAGTAAATATGCAGTCAAATGCATTATTATTGTTACCCATTCTGTAGGTCTTGCCTAGAATCTTTGGTCATGTAGAAGACAACTCAAAATTTGCTTTATGTAGACATAAATCTGCAATACTAAAAGCACATAACCTATAAAATCCACATATTTAGGTCACATTTCAAGGAGAAATAAAGCCTCCATTTAATTACACATATTTTAACTGTTCTGAAAACACAACTACAGCATAGGATTATATGATTTAAAAATGAGAAGTGGGTCGTGCTCCTTGCACACCTTACATAAAAGTAAATCTCAACTGACTGCACATAGGCTTTCTTTCAAGTAATCAGAGTCAATTGGACTTAGATGGGTGGCTATAGAAATTGAATAAATAAATCATGCAAAGAATCTCACTTACATATTTTTCCTGACAAAACTTTCCATCCCTAAAACAGGATATTCTACACACCTACTTAAATTAAATGCTTGAGAAATTACCCACAGTTACGCTTTCAGATACTACAGCACAGTAGTAAGTACAGTCCTTGACTTCCAATTATTCATTTAGTGACTGTTTAAAGTTACAGCAGCACCGAAAAAAGTGACACTTATGACCACTGCAGCATCCCCCATGGTCACATTATCAAAATTTAGGTACTTGCCAACCGGCATGTATTTATGGCAGTTGTGCTGTCCCAGGGTCGTGTGATCACTATTTGCAACAGCAAAATCAATGAAGGAAGCCAGATCCGCCTAAGAACTGCATGATTCATTTAACATCTGTGGCAATAAAGGTCATAAAATGGGGCACAAATCACTTAATACCTATCTTGTTTAGCAACAGAAATGTTGGGCTCAATTATGGTAGTAAGACGAGACTACCTGTCTTCTGATTTCTATGCTATTCACTATATTAACAATGGACTTCAGGCCACCACTCTCTGAAAGAGCGGATGAGAGCGATTTCGCTGCCTCAAAGCAGCCGGTGAGCTTGCAAACATTTTGTGCAGAAACTAGAAGTTTCTGGGGGCCATGATCTTGCACGGCAGAGAAGTTGGAGAGGAGACAGCTCGCTAGATCTTCGCAAGGTTAAGTGACCCGGAGTGGCAGGATGGGTGGGGGGGAAGCAATTGTGGGGAGCATGAGGTATCTCAGTGGGTCGGGGGAAGCCTTGGGTGGTCTTCAGCTGGTGGCCTGTTCCATTACTAGCCCCCCACAATGGTCTTCCCCACCCTGAGACACCTCATGTGTACTTAATGACCTGCACATTTGATTAGTGAATGCAGGATCAAAAGCAGGGAGTTTTCATGTTCATTTTACATGATTCACTCCAACAAATACTCAAATTAGGAATATAATTGGCAGGCTCCATTACATTCATAACTCAAGGATTACCTGTAACTTTGTAGGAATTAAATTGAACAAAAGGAGCAAGATTTTAAGGCACATTTGTTTGAGCATAAAATAAACAAAGAAAACCTTTGTCATTTCTTACCAAGTAAACTTAGTTTCACTACATGAACTATTTTGTTTTTTAACAATAAAGCTAATCAAAGGATCAGGCTTCCAGGTCACTATAGTAACTATGCCAAGAGGATTTCTGTACCTTTAAGAATTACATAAAGACAAAATGATGCTAGGTATGCTAGAATTATGCTAGAAAATGAAAGGGCTTTTCTTGTCACAACAGCATTATGACATAAATTCTGGCACGTGACAAAATCAAAAGTTTTATTTTGACTAGAAATATATGCCTTCACAATTTTTTCTACATAGCTACATTTATATCAACAAGTATTTTACAAATCAAGTATTTTACAAGGAATATGGGCGGATTTCCAATTTGCAGAACATTTTAAAAATAAAGAGCAGATTTTATACATTTATTTTTATAGACATTGGTTATCCATTTAAATTTTTTATAATTGTATTTTGATCCAAAATTAAAATACAAAATAATTTTAAAACTTATAATTTGCTTATTTATCTGGAACACCTATAGTCCTATAAACATTTAAGGCTATTCACAAACTTTTACAAGTACTGAGAAGCACAAGCAGGTGAGCACAGTCGATTGTGCAGTGACCAATATACTCTACATCCTTCCCTCTTTTTCATTTTCTAACTTCCTGTCAAGCACAAGAGCTGAAGATCTGCACTTTCATTTGCTTGAACACACAGCCATTTCACTATACAGTAGAATGAAGAACTAGATTCACATTCAAGTACATATGAGTATAGCTCCCCTTCAGACTTCCTTGCACAATCCATGGAAGTTTAAAAATAAAAAGGAAAAGCTTGTGCAGTACAGAACAGAACAAATACATGTATCCCAAACCATTGTGCTTTTATATGTGAAAGAATTTATGAAATGGGCTTCATTTTAACATCAAATAAGAGTTTTTCTGGAATAATATATGAAGAAAGTTCCAAATTATTTAGGAAGAAATAGATTCTTGATTAAGATGGTTGATGGAGCACTTTCCTAAGCTGAAGTCAGTCTTGTTGAGCAATACAAGATTTAATGAATTTAAGAACTGTCCTAAATCAGACCACAAGTCCATCTGATCAAACATTCTGTTCTCACAATAAATTGCCAATCATGTCTTGAAAAAGCCAGCAATACTCACTGCTTGTGCTCCCTTTGGGCAGGGAGACAGAATAGATACGTGTATTAAGAAAGACATGACTACATATAAACGGAGAGATTATTATAGAATTAAAATTGATGAAAGTGCATCAACGTGAATCGGTAACTACGGCTTTTAAGATAACGGCAGATTCCTACTATTTTAATTTCTGTGTACAAAACTGTATTTTAATCGACCTTTGTAGCAGCACGCAGTTTGTGGCGCCCATCAGTTTCTAGGGTTGAAGCGAGGGGGTGGCGACGCTTAAACCTCGGAGAATGTCAATGGAGATTCTCAGTCATCCAGGTCATGGTTATCCCAAAGGTGCTTTTTCAAGAGGCAACCGGACTTTCTGGTCCAGCTGCCTCTTCAAAAAGCACCTTTGGGTTAAACCTTGGAGGCAACCCCCGAAAAGAAGCCCACGCGCGGCAACCGCTTCGGACAAAGCAACTTTCGACCCTGTCCTTGGTTGCGGGGAGAATGAAGGGGGGGGGGAGTCCGGGCCCAGGCGGAAAAAGAAATGTGGGGGAGGGGTAAACGCTTCACCCCGCTCCAAATTTTCTTCGCCCGCTTTCCCTTTGTGGGGGGAGGGGGCCCGCTGCCCTGCAGCGTATGCTGCCACACCGAGGTTCGCGTCTCTCACCCGAATCTTCCGGCTGATCTCGGTGCCGATTTCCATGGCCACCGACACGGCCAAAGGCTTCCAGTACCCACTCTTCCCGCAACCAGCTAGGCCCGACCCAAATCCAGCTACAGGCTGGAACACACAGACACAGAGAGAGAGAAGGAGAGGCAGAAAAAGAGTCGGGACAAAACCCAAACAGGCCTCCGCCAACAGCGCCTCCTTTTGCTAGTGAGGGGGTAGTGGCGATAGTGAGGAAATAAAGCTCCTCCTTGCGGGCCTCACTGGACTCTTAGCCAAAGCGAAGCGTCCACTTTGACGAAGCAGGCGGCGGCGGCAACGCTGGTACTAGCGCGCCGTTCACAAGACGCTTTTCTGAAGCTGATGCTTTTCTCTGGGGGAGGCAGCCGTCTTGTGGGTTGATTGTGCAACCTGTCGAAGTCTCCTGGTGAATTAAAAGCACAATTGTCAGCCAAGCAGCTATTCACCTAGAGTGCGTTGTTATGGCAACATTCGCCACAAAGGGTGTGCCAGGGAAGTTAGATCGAAGCCCATTTGCCAAAGGAAAAGAGGAGAGTCGAATATTTTACATTGAGGGGCATTGTAAATACCATTTTTAATAACATGCAATTTGACCAGGTTTGAGAACTATATTTCTTTCTTACATTTTTTGTACATGTCATTCCATAATGTTCTATAGGAGCACTTGAAACTTTTAACTTAGTTTGAAGGGTGTGTCTTTCACTTGATGTTATAAAGTTTTATTGTGTTTTCAGTGTATTTGATGCTAATTTTAAAATAAGCAAAAAGTCCTGTGGCAACTTAAAAATTCTAACTATTCATTATGGAATCTTTTAAAATGTATTGCAGGTAGTCCTTGACTTATCACATTTGGGACCAGCAAGGTGGGTGTTAATCAATCCAATTTTACAATCTTTTTGCCACGATTGTTAAGTGAATTACTGCAGTTCTTAAGTGAATCATTTGGTCATTAAGTGAATTCAGCTTCCCCCATTGTCTTTGCTTATCAGAAGCCAACAGGAAAGGTTGCAAATGGTGGTCACATGACCGTAACATAAATAGATGCCAGTTGCCAAATGCCCAAATGATATGACTGCAAGGATGTTCCAGTAAATCACTTTTTTAAGTACCACTATAACTTCGAAAGGTCGCTAAATGAATGTATTTATGAACTTGTAGTTGTTCTGGTGACAACACAGGTTTTCTTACAATAGGGCTGTATTAACAGTTAATTAACTGTTAATTAATTAACTGTATTAACAGTTACAAATAATTTCCTTTTTTGATTAATTTTATTGTGATCTAAGGTATTTCCTTTTGATTGCTTCTTTAGGTTATATCACTGAAAAGGATGCAGTGTAGATGAAAGGACCGAACAATTAGTACATTTGGTGGAGGGAAAATCAAAACAAGAGCAGTCTATAAAGACATTGTTTTCTGTTATACCTATTAAGGCCAAATCAGAAATTATCACTGAAGAGAGGAGTCATACAGAAGATTTATGTAGTGGAGTAATTATTTTGACTTATCAGGAATGATTATAGATTATACTACTCAGGTTCTTAGTTATGCAAACAATGAGTTGAAATTTAAATTAAAAGATATTTTCAAAGACATAAAAGGTTACAAAGCACTGAAATACTTAGAACTATTCTGTTAGATTGGGTAATGGATAGGCACACACAGGCTTAACGGTAACAACAGCTCTTTATTAACAAGTGAGAACAATCCAGCGAAGGTTGAGTCTGACAGCAGTCCTTTTATAGGGAGCTGTCAGACCCTTTGACCAATAGAATTAAACCTCTGTTCCCGCCGGAACAGAGGACCTTGGTGGAAACCACTGTAGTTGCAATGAGTATCTAACACCCCTCCCCTCTTAGATGGAACAATCCTACTGGTAACGTAGTCACGCAGGTAGGCGGGCTTTTGGGTAGCTCTGCCTGACTTGCGCAGTTCAGCAGGAGGGGTTTCCTTGGACAGGTTGGACGGACCTGTTTGCTCCGCAGCTCCGCTTGGTGGAAGCTCCTGGAACCTTCCATAGGCCGCGGCTGGAGCTTTTGGAGCCAGTTCGCTCGGAGCTCGCTGCGGGCCTGCAACAAAACCAGATAGGTTTCCTGGTACCCTCGGGCTTGAGCTGACTGTGGAAGGAGTGAGTGTTTGCTCCATTTGGGTAGGGCTTTGGCTAACTCGTGCAGGAGTTACCTCTGGTTGTCTAAGATTAGAGTTGGAGAGGCGGCCACGGAGTTGGTCAATATGCCTTTTCCAATTCCTACCATCCTCGAGCTCTAGGAGGTAAGAGCGAGGGCCCGTGATGCCTATCACTGTGGCCGGAATCCACAGAGTTCCTCCAGCGTAGTTGTGGACGTATACCGAATCCCCTACGCTAAAAGTCCGAATCTTGCTTGTGGAGTCTGGGGGCGATGAAGCAGAATAATTGGGGTGTAGCCAGTCTAAGTGGGACCTTAGCCGGCGACCCATGAGAAGCTCGGAGGGGCTTCTCCCAGTAGTGGCACTGGGCATGATGTGCTTCAGATTACAGACTTTTTAAAATACACCCATTGATCCATTTAAAGTATATTGGCAGTAAAACATAATGTAAGGAGAAGATTAAAATATTTCTGAGAACTGTAAAAATAAAACCAATGCATTTGGAAAGTCTGACTTTCCTTTTCTGAATCAGAAAAACGTAGCATAATAAAAAACAAACTGATCAGCTGTTATTTATTGTAAACCCCATATATATTTCTGCAATGGCCTTTTAGCCAAAGCAGCAGCTGTTCCATTGCTGACATTCTTACTGCTAAACGTTCCAACTTTCTAAGGTAATGACTGCAAATGTACATAGTCTTCTCTTTGATGAGTGAAAACGATGTCTGCCTCTTCAGTTTATATTTGATTTTTTTCCAAAGCACCTTTCACATTAATTTTTAATTACTACATTTCACTACGTAGTTTTCTGTGTTCACTGATCCTACAAAGGGCACTATTATTTACATTAGGCTTCATAGAGTTACATAAATGCAATATCGCTTAAGCACTTTCTTGATGGATAAAATTGATGATTCAGGAAATTGCCTAACTTTTTCTAGTTCCCAACTATATGGCCCCTTTCCATCATATATTTTACAGATTAACTTTCCCAAGGGACCACATGAGAAACTAGGACTATTGTGGAGGACATCAGCAGTGGGGAGCTGGACAAAAAGAGCCAAAGGGTTGTATGTGGCCCATGGGCTGTAAAATGCCCACGTCTTAGACCAGTGATGGTGAGCCTTTTAGGCACAGAGTACCCAAACGGAAGGTGTGTGCATGTGCGCCAGAGCGCCAGAAATCCAACAACCAGCTGACTGAGCTGGGGCAATGGCACATGTGCCCACAGAGAGGGTTCTGCATGCCACCTCTGGCACACATGCCTTAGGTTCGCCATCACAGTCTTAGACTGTATTCTAGATTTTACAGTGGCTCTTGGATTTCCAGAAAACAATTTTTGCTATACATGGATTACATTGAGAAGGAAGAACAGAAAACTTAAATTTCACAAATATTTTGTAATTTTGGGTCCACGTCATTGTATTTGCATGATAACCCATGATATGTCTCACTATGCACATAGCACAAATAACTGAAAACCAAAGTATATACTATAGATAAATGTCTACTTTGTCAACCTGTTTGAGCAAAAAAAAAAAAATGCTTCCAGAAGGTGAATGGGATGTATAAAGAATAAAAATAAAGGAAGGACTTAACCTTTTTTTTTCGTTCCTCAGTTTCTTGCTTTCAATTGGCCACAAGTGGCCAGCACTGCCATCAGATATTAATTTAGAGTAAAACAAAGAGTAAGGTTCTCTTTTTTTATGAACTATTGACCCCATTAAATCCTGTGATAGCAGCTTGACTGCAACAATGCTGAATTAATTCAGCATTGCCAGAAAGAAGAAATTTGAGGTCTTTCCCGTTACAGATGGAAAAGGACAAAGAGATGAAACCAGAGCTTTAGAAGCTGAACAGGGATCTGTTTTAATCAATTCTTTGCTCTGGTTCATACAGTTAATATAAGATTCTGTCACTTACTTAGCCATTTGTCTATTTCCCAGCAAATTGGGAAGTAAATCTTATTGAATTTAATTGACTTATTTTTCTTTTCTTTTTTGTCCTTTCAATTCCCCAGGGACTGCCTAGACAAGTCCCTGCAATTTTCTTTGCAAGATTTTTGGAAGTAGTTTGCCATTCCCCCCTTTCTAGGGCCATGGAAGATTTTAAGTGACCCAGTCCCAATCAGCTGGCTTTGGATCTATGGCAGGAGTAGCTTTATGTATGGGTCTAATTGAATTAATTGCTGTTAGAGCAGTTGGTACAGCAATTAAAGATGCTGGGTGAGAAATCAAGAGACCATAACTACTACACCAAACTGGCTCTAATTGGACTTATTTCTGAGTAAATATACACAAGTTCAGTGTGCATGATCATTTTTAGTCAGACGCTTGCCCCCTATGCTGGTTCCTCCAATCTCTAGACTTTATAGTCATGGAAGGAAAAATAGGTTGAAATGCATCAGGTCACAGTAAATGTTTGTGGTTTTTTTGTATCTGATAGGAAAAATCATCTCTATTTTAATTGCACAAAACAGAATATAAATATGCTATTGTAGCTCCTAAAAGAAACATTGGGGTTTAAATCATTTTAAAATGCTGGGAGATTATTTAAAACTATAAAAAGAAAAGATTGGCTAGAGCATGTACCACGGATTAACAATGGTATTAGCTACTTTAATGAGATATTTACATGGAGAGCCAAGAAAAACTGTAAAAGATAAAAATATTTATTATAGCATGTGGAAAACTTACCCAAACAAGAACAACAACAACTAGCAAATAAGTATAAAATAGCATTGAAGCATTATTGAATTGAATACTTTATTTGGCAAGTGTGGTTAGACACACAAGGAATTTGCCTCTGATGCAGAAGCTTTAAATGTACATGCAAAGCAGTGGTGGGATTCAATTTTTTTTACTACCAGTTCTGTGGGCATGGCTTGGTGGGCGTGGTGTGATTTGGTGGGCATGGCAGGGGAAGGATACTGTAAAATCTCCATTCCCTCCCCACTCCAGAGGAAGGTTATTGCAAAATCCCCATTCCCTCCCAATCAGCTGGGACTCGAGAGGCAGAGAATAGATGGGAGCAGGGCCAGTCAGAGATGGTATTTATCGGTTCTCTGAACTACGCAAAATTTCCACTACCGGTTCTCCAGAACTGGTCAGAACCTGCTGCATACCATATCTGATGCAAAGCAACAGAATAATGATAATCATAATAATAATATCAATAAGAGAGGGGAGTAAGAAGGATAATACGTATAAATAATAATGCTACAACCATACTTGATTATATATGCATAGACATTAGATAGCACTGTAAGAATTAGGTTCAGCAGCATGGTAGCCTGAGAGAGAGAAAAATTACATTTTTATATTTTAAAAATCTTAGATTAATAGAAACAGTGAAATAGCCAGATAAATTATTGGACTGTTAAGTAACACAGGTCTGAAAATATTATCAAAGGAGGATTGAGTATTTTCTAAGTTAATGATGGTGTTTACATTGGTATTCTCTGTTGAATGTGTTGGACAGATATATGTCTACAGTTGAGTTGCAGTAGAGAGGAAACTGGGTAGAGTAGTCCTATATTTCATCAAAGAGAAATAAAAAAACACTCACATAAATTTGCATTATCTGCACATTTATACACTTTAAATATACTTGCATTTTCCCTATCAAAAGCTTGTATTATTCCAATTTAAATAGTGGCTTCATCTCCTACTTGTTTTCTTCTTCCAGGAGGGGAATTAAATTTGCTTCCCATAATATTGTCCCTTAGGAGCAACTTATCTTTGCTACTGTTTGTAAAACAGCAGGAAACTTGGAGATTATGATAAATACAAAATATTATCTTTGCCATCTTTCCTGTTTCTCAGACAGGAGGAAGTGATATGATACTTCTGAATTAATTAGGCCAATGCTGTTAAGTTATGATGCTTGGAATTGAAAATCAGATTTTTGGAATTTGTGGATTGAATTAAAGGCACAAAAGAAAACCAAATCAAATCAAATCAAAAACCAAATGGCACCTACCCCCAACAAGAATAGCAAGGATGTCCAAAAACAAATCGGAAAAGTGTTGGAAATGTCATCAGACACCGGGATCATACTACCACATGTGGTGGACTTGCACAGAAGCTAAAAGGTATTGGACTAAAATCCACATGTGGTTGGAGAAAATGATACAGAAACTCATAGACTTTAAACCAGAGACTCTTTTATTGGGTATTATACCAGATACATACAATAAAGACTTGAAATATTTGATTGTAAGTATTTTAACGGCAGCCAGAATTGTGTTTGCAAAAAATTGGAAAAATGAGAAAATACCAACGCAGGAGATATTCGAAAAATAATGGAATGTGCTGAAATGAGTAAATTGACATTTGGAATCAGAGAACAAGAGGATGAACAATTTTATAAGATTTGGAACTTGTTTTATCAATAGATACAATTACCATAATCTTGAATTGTAATAGAATGTGACAGGAGATATTATAAAGACATATTACTTTTATATAGATTTTATGGATTTATAACAATGTAATGGAATATTGGTATATATATGAATTGAATATATAGATTCTATAGATTTATAGCAAAGTTATGGAATATTTGAATTGAATATTTAGAATATTTTGTTTAAAATGAAGAAATAATAATTGTAGTTGATTATATGAGATACAATGATAAAGATGTATTTATATACACTTGATAGATATTTTATGATTTTACATATAATTGAAAGTAATAATATACAAATATATGTTGGTGAATCCTATATATATATATATATATATATATATATATATATATATATATATATATATATATATATATATATATATATATATATATATATATATATATATATATTGTGTTGTAATTGTACTGATAAATAAATAAAGGGAGACTAGGATAGATCCTAGTCTCCCTTTATTTATTTATCAGAACAATTACAACACAAATATAAAAAGGCAACAGTAAAAATAAAAATATGGTTTTCTGCCTGCATGGTCTTCTGTGATAAGCCAAGGACAGAAAGAGGGAGTAGTGACCTTCCTTACAACCCCTGGTATGCCTAAATATGGGAGGAAGGTCACACTCCCTCTTTCTGTCCTTCGGCTTCATCACAGAATATATATATATGCTGGTTTTGTTGTATTCGGGTCTTTTCCCAAAATGATTTTGAGCCCACATTGCTTGAAGATGGCAGGTGAGATCCTGCCGAAACGTTGCAAAGACAATCTCAACCTTACACGGGAAAAGACCCGAATACAACAAAACCAGCATACCTACACCCGTGAAAATCTACGAATATATATATATATATATATATATATATATATATATATATATATATATATATATATATATATATATATATATATATATATATATATATATATATATATATATATATATATATATATATATATATATATATATATATATATATATATATATATATATATATATATATATATATATATATATATATATATATATATATATATATATATATATATATATATGCATGTATGTATGTATGTATGTCTTGCAATATATATATATATTGCAAGAAATATTAAAATAAGATAGATGATACCATAAAGATATGTTACTATTTAATAGATTTACAATGATGTAACAGATAGTTAGCATATATATGAAATTAATCTTTAGAATACATGATTAAAAGGAAGAAATTATAAGAGTAAATTAAATATATGATTTACAATGATAATCAATGTACTAATGTATATTGGGCTGATAACTACTGATTCCATATGCAATTGAAAGCGGTGATGCACAAATGTTTGTGACCAAACAACATGCTAAATAGATATGTACTGTAACTGATGATATTTTTTAATGTATGTTTTTGTTTGTTTTAAAATAAAAAAAACTTTAAAAAAAGAAAACCAAATCATTATAAGTTTCAATGATTATAAAAAAGCCTTTGATTGTGTTGATCACATCAAGTTGTGGAATGGTAATATTGTAGAAAAACAGGAATCCCAGTATATCTCATTGTCTATGTGAAACTTATATACAGGTCAGTAAGTCACAATATGTACAGAACATGGTATAACAGACTGACTCCAGCTGGCAAAGGAGTGAGAAAAAAGCTATATATTCTCCCCTTACGTATCCAACCTATGTGGTGACTATATAATAAGATAAACTGGATTGGAATGAGGTGAGTGTGGTATTAAAATTACAGGAAGAACCATCAACAATCTGTGCTATGCTGATGACACTACTTTGATAGCCAAAAATGCAAAGAATCTGCAAGCTGTAACAATGAAAGTAAAGGAGAATTGTGAACAAAATGGAACTACATTAAATGTTATTCTATTAAATATAGGGAAGAGGAACCTAATGACAACAGGTAGTCTTAGAATTCAAATAAAGATATTGTGAATTCTAAATAGATAATTTATGCCTTTTAGGCTCAACTGTCAATGGTAAAGGAATAGGCAGTCAAGAAAAACACTAATCTAGCACTAACAGCCATGAAGTCCTTGGAAAATATATTCAGATGCTATGATACCCCTATACTTACAAAGATCAGATTAGTTCGGGTGATAGCATTTCCTGTAATGTTCCATGGAAGCAAACATTGGACTTTAAAGAAACAAGCTAGAAAAGAGTGTTAGCATTTTTGTAATTTGACATTGGAGAAGACTTCTGAGAAATCAACCAAGAAAATCAACAAATGGATCATGAACAAATCAATCCAGAGTTCTTCATCAAGGCACAAATAACCTAGCTGAAATTATATTTCAGATACATTATGTAAAGACCTAGTTCTCTGGAGAAGGTTCTAACACTGGGGAAAGTGGCAGGAAAGAGAAGAGAATCAGCAGCAATAAAGTGGATGTAGCAGTGATGGTTGCACTGCTGGAAAATCCAGTCAGGGACAGATCATCATGGAGAAAATCTATGTGATTACTAAGAGCCAAGATTGATTTGAAAGCAGATAATCAAAATGTTCCAATTGATGAAAACTTGCCTCCCTTCCTTTTCTTGGCTCTTGACTTCCAGCCTCTCCTCCTGCAATCACCTTGGTACTTTTGCCCCTTTACCCCTCATAGCAGAATGGCTCATAAGAGAATTCCCTGAAGATGTCAACCTAGAGTACAGCAGCTGTATAAAAATGGCTATTCCTATGCCAGGTATCACAAAAAAGATTGAAAATAAAACTACCAATTTTGCACTGTCCGTGTATCAATGAATGTTATGTCACATCCAGAATACTATATATAGTTCTGGTCTACCCTGATCATCATTAGGATAATGCCAGTTGGTTTGGCTATATCTTGAGTATATCACAAGAACAACCAAATCTATTGCTCCCTCATTCATGCTGACCCTGTGCTCTTTAAGCTACAATTTCTAATTCAGAGAGTGCTTTTCAAGCCAACATTCTGTTGCCAGCATCCTCCCATGTGTAGACTGACACAGCTAGGAGGCTTTGGATAATCAGCATGACAATGCATGTCCACAAAAAAAAGTTTTCCCTTTTCTTGAAAGGCTATGATCAAGAAACATTCAGTGAAGCTGATTGGAAGGTGATATAGAATAACTAAAACGATTCCTCATGTAATGTATAATTAACTTAAGAATTCATTGCCACAAAATGTAGTGATGGCTGGTAAGTCACATGGCTTTAAAAGGGAATTGAAGAATAGGTCTCCATTAGGAGCAGCATGCTTCCAAATACCAGCTTTCAAGGGAACAATGGGGGAGGG